>NC_091336.1:9630407-9665407 GCF_038502225.1 Cherax quadricarinatus
GTGATAGAATCAGTAGGTCACAGGGAGGAGTATGAATCTATGTAAAGGATACTGCTTGTTGCACAGACGTGCTGAATTCTACGAATGATATAGTAGAAATCCTAGGCAATAAAGTTGAAAATAGAAATTTGGTTATTATCCTAGTATACAAACCACCATCAGCAACTGCTGAGGAATTCATAGATCAGTTAAGTAAGATAGATAGCTATGTGGATAGGCTAGAAAATCCTACACCAAATATTTTACTCCTTGGAGATTTTAATCTCCCTCATGTAAAATGGAAGATGGCGCAACGTAATGTTATACCAGAAATGACGTTTTTCAGAGCATAGTTCTAGCTACCTAGACAATTTTTGTTCCGAGTAGGGAAATTAGATCTAATAAAAATGATCCGAAATGGATGAACAATAGATTAAAACATCTCACTGGTCAAAAGAGGCATATATAGGCGTATCAAGAGGGGATGGGCAGTTAAGAAATCAGTATATTCAATTAAAGAGAGAAATAAAGAAAGGAATAAGAAAAGCAAAAAGGGATTATGAGGCTAAGGTCGCAAGGGATTCAAAGACTAACACAAAAGGGTTCTTTCAGGTATACAGAAGTGAGATTAAGGACAAGACTGGCCCACTTAAGAGTAACTCTGTTCAGATCACTGACAGTGATAAGGATATGTGTGAAATTCTCAATACCTACTTCCTCTCAGTTTTCACCCAGGAAAACATTAGCGATATTATTGAAATAATAGATTATGTAGAACAGGATGATGATAAACTATGCACGACTGCGGTAACTAGTGACATGGTCCTCAGACAAATAGAGAAACTAAAACCTAACAAATCCCCAGGCCCTGATGAACTGTTTGCAAGGGTGTTAAAGGAATGTTAACATATCACTACAAACTGGCATAGTGCCTGATAAGTGGAAAATGGCAAATGTAATACCTATTTACAAGGCAGGTGACAGGTCCTTGGCTTCGAACTATAGACCAATAAGCCTTACCTCCATAGTAGGAAAATTTATGGAATCAATAATTGCCGAAGCAATTCGTGGCCATCTTGACAGGCACAGATTGATTAATGAATCTCAACACGGTTTTACAAAGGGGCGTTCCTGTCTTACGAATTTACTAACTTTTCTCACTAAGGTGTTTGAGGAGGTAGATCATGGTAATGAATATGATATTGTGTATATGGACTTCAGTAAGGCTTTCGATAGAGTTCCACACCAGAGGCTGTTGAGGAAACTTAAGGCACACGGAATAGGAGATAAATTTTTTCCTGGGCAGAGGCATGGCTGAGAAATAGGCAGCAGAGAGTTTCCATAAATGGGGAGAAATCAGAATGGGGGCACGTCACAAGCGGTGTTCCTCAGGGGTCAGTGTTGGGCCCGTTGTTGTTCACAATTTACATAAACGACATAGATGAGGAAATAAATAGCGACATAAGCAAATTTGCTGATGACACCAAAACAGGCAGTTTAATATTGACAAATGCAAAGTTCTAAATGTTGGACAGGAAAATAACCATGCCACATATAAATAAATAATGTAGATCTTAATACTACTGATTGCGAAAAGGATTTAGGAGTTCTAGTTAGCTGTTGTCACAGCTGCTC
Source organism: Cherax quadricarinatus (assembly GCF_038502225.1). Taxonomy (NCBI): domain Eukaryota; kingdom Metazoa; phylum Arthropoda; class Malacostraca; order Decapoda; family Parastacidae; genus Cherax; species Cherax quadricarinatus. The sequence goes on from NC_091336.1 coordinate 9,632,022, forward strand.
TTTGCTGATGACACTGTGCTCATGGGAGATTCTGAAGAGAAGTTGCAGAGATTGGTGGATGAATATGGTAGGGTGTGCAAAAGAAGAAAATTAAAGGTGAATACAGGAAAGAGTAAGGTTATGAGGATAACAAAAAGATTAGGTGATGAAAGATTGAATATCAGATTGGAGGGAGAGAGTATGGAGGAGGTGAATGTATTCAGATATTTGGGAGTGGACGTGTCAGTGGATGGGTCTATGAAAGATGAGGTGAATCATAGAATTGATGAGGGGAAAAGAGTGAGTGGTGCACTTAGGAGTCTGTGGAGACAAAGAACTTTGTCCTTGGAGGCAAAGAGGGGAATGTATGAGAGTATAGTTTTACCAACGCTCTTATATGGGTGTGAAGCATGGGTGATGAATGTTGCAGCGAGGAGAAGGCTGGAGGCAGTGGAGATGTCATGTCAGAGGGCAATATGTGGTGTGAATATAATGCAGAGAATTCGTAGTTTGGAAGTTAGGAGGTGGTGCAGGATTACCAAAACTGTTGTCCAGAGGGCTGAGGAAGGGTTGTTGAGGTGGTTCGGACATGTAGAGAGAATGGAGCGAAACAGAATGACTTCAAGAGTGTATCAGTCTGTAGTGGAAGGAAGGCGGGGTAGGGGTCGGCCTAGGAAAGGTTGGAGAGAGGGGGTAAAGGAGGTTTTGTGTGCGAGGGGCTTGGACTTCCAGCAGGCATGCGTGAGCGTGTTTGATAGGAGTGAATGGAGACAAATGGTTTTTAATACTTGACGTGCTGTTGGAGTGTGAGCAAAGTAACATTTATGAAGGGGTTCAGGGAAACCGGCAGGCCGGACTTGAGTCCTGGAGATGGGAAGTACAGTGCCTGCACTCTGAAGGAGGGGTGTTAATGTTGCAGTTTAAAAACTGTAGTGTAAAGCACCCTTCTGGCAAGACAGTGATGGAGCGAATGATGGTGAAAGTTTTTCTTTTTTGGGCCACCCTGCCTTGGTGGGAATCGGCCAGTGATAATAAAAAAAAAATAGCAGTAATCTAAAACCAAGACAACAGTGCATTAGTGTTCGCAATAAAGCTAACAGAATTCTTGGCTTCATATTTAGAAGTATAATAGAAGTCTTCAGGTTGTTCTTCAGCTCTATATATCCTTGGTTAGGCCTCATTTAGATTATGCTGCTCAGTTCTGGTCACCGTATTACAGAATGGATATAAATGCACTGGAAAACGTACAAAGGAGAATGACAAAGATGACCCCATGTTTCAGAAATCTTCCCTATGAAGATAGACTGAGGGCCCTGAATCTGCACTCTCTCGAAAGGCGTAGAATTAGGGGGGTTATGATTGAGGTGCATAAATGGAAAACAGGAATAAATAAAGGGGATGTAAATAGCGTGCTGAAAATTTCCAGCAAAGACAGGACTCGCAGCAATGGTTTCAAGATGAAAAAATTCAGATTCAGGAAGGATATAGGAAAACACTGGTTTGGTAATAGAGTTGTGGACGAGTGGAACAAACTCCCGAGTACAGTTATTCAGGCTAAAACGTTGTGTAGTTTTAAAAATGGGTTAGATAAATACATGAGTGGGTGTGGGTGGGTGTGAGTTGGACCTGACTAGCTTGTGCTGCTGGGTCTGGTGCAGTGCTCCTTCCTTGAGTGGAGGTGACCAGACTGGGTGGGTCATTGGGCTAATCCGGGGCAGGGGTCATAGGGCTAATCCGGGGGGGGGGGGACATGGACCTGCTCCGCATGAGTCAGTAGGCCTGTTGCAGTGTTCCTTCTTATGTTCTTATGTTAAATATCTCCGGGAAGCACCCTGGCTCAACAAGCACATACCAGGGAACTAATGAGGCTTTGTGAAAAGTACTCTTTAAACCAACAGGGAATTGATCCACTAGAAATGAAAATACCCTGGATTTGATATTCAAACAACGAGGAACTGATCAGACAAAACAGTTACAAAAACTATATACTCTGATCATAACATCATAGAGGTTCAAACTAGTATTAACTCAGGGGTAGGAAACTGCATCACTAAAGTTTGAGAAGGGATGATCAGTAAGTTTAATTTTAACAACCATAGAATTGACTGGGAAAAAATAAGCCAAGAGCTATCAGACACGAGCACCTTAAATCCCCACCAGTGCCTAGAGAAGCTGAATACAGAAGCATACAAAGTATGTATGAAACATGTACCAATGAGGAAACCCAGAAGATCAGATATATAGAGAGAGTGTAGGAGATGGTACAGAAGAAGAAAACGGGTTACTGAACTGCTTAAAAACACAAATATGCTACAACAGAGGAAAGATAAACTTAGCAGAGAGATCACTGAATTAGAGCAAAAACTTAGGATGTCATACCTCACAGAAGAAGTACAAAGGGAACAAAGGGCCATACAGGATATTGCAAGAAACCCAAAATATTTCTATTCCTACGCAAAATCCAAGCTTCGTATACTGACGATGAACAGGAAATGAGTGAAATCCTAAAAGAACAGTACGAGTTGGTGTTCAGCATCCCACTAAATGACAGTAAGGTAGAAAATGCAGAAATATTTTTCACTCCAGAAGAAGGCCGTGCAGATCAACTAACTGACATTAGTACAAATCCCATAGATTTCGAAAAAAAAAAATAGAAAACATGTCCACTCACTCAGTACCTGGACCAGATTCATGGAATGTTCTATTTATAAAGTGCAAAATACCACTAGCACGAGCACTCAGTATTCTTTGGAGAAAGAGCTTCGATCTAGGTGAAATACCGGAGGCCTTAAAGAGTGCAGACATAGCTCCGTTGCATAAGGGAGGTAGTAGAGCACTAGCTAAAAATTACAGACCAGTAACCCTAACCTCTCACATTAAAAATATCTTCGAAAGTGATGAGACGGCACATTACAAATTTCATGGACCAGCACAATCAACATAACCCGAACCAGCATGGTTTTAGAGCAGGACGATCATGCCTGTCACAGCTGCTGATCCATTATGACAGAATTACGGAGGCATTGGAAGACAACCAAAACGCAAGATGCGATTTACACAGATTTTGCAAAGGCGTTTGACAAATGCGATCATAGAGTGATAGCGCGCAAAATGAAGGCCATTGGCATTACGGGGAAGGTAGGCAGATGGATTTTCGGTTTCCTAACACACAGAACACAAAAAGTAGTAGTGAACAGGGCAAGATCCAGCATCAGCATCAGTGCCCCAAGGCACTGTCCTGGCACCTCTGCTGTTTCTCATCCTCATAGCAGACATAGACAAAAACACCCGTCACACTTCTGTATCATCATTTGCAGATGACACTAAAATAAGCATGAAAGTCACTACGGTAGAAGACACTGAAAAATTACAGGAAGACATAAGCAGTGTTTTCCAGTGGGCAGTGGAGAACAACATGACGTTCAATGGTGATAAGTTCCAGCTGTTTAGGTATGGAAAGAATGAAGAACTCAAATGGAACACTATATACAAAACTCAAGAGGGTCACCAAATAGAACGTAAAGAACACGTAAAAGACCTGGGCATAATTATGTCAGCGGACCTTTCTTTTAAAGACCATAACAAGACAAAGATCACGACAGCCAGGAAGATGACGGGGTGGGTATTGGGAACTTTCAAAACAAGGGAAATAATGCCGATGGTGACACCCTTCAAATCGCTAGTGCTCCCTCACTTAGAATATTGCTCAGTGCTGACGGCCCCGTTCAAAGCACGAGAAATATCCGAGCTGGAACAAATACAGAGATCGTTTACAGCTCACACTGAGCCTGTAAAGCACCTAAACTACTGGGAACGCCTGCAAGTCTTGAACATGTACTCATTGGAGCGGAGGAGAGAAAGATGCATGATTGTATGCACCTGGAAGTACTTGAGGGCTTGGTCCCAAATCTACACACTGCCATAACAACATACTGGAGTGAGAGATATGGTAGGAAGTGTAAAATAAACCCAGTGAGAAGCAGGGGTGCGGTGGGTACAATAAGGGAACACTGTATCAACATCCGGTCCAAGACTATTCAACATCTTACCAGAAGATATCAGAAACACGGCTGGAACAAGTGCAGAAGCCTTCAAGAGGAAACTGGACAAGTATCTTCACCAGGTGCCAGATCAACCAGGCTGTGATGGATATGTGGGGCAGCGGGCCTCCAGCAGCAATAGCCTGGTTGACCAGGCAAGCACCAGACGTGCCTTCAGATAGTAGATAAACTCTCAAAACTCTTCAAAAGTATATCAAATGTAGGTGAGGGTTCCAAACTGGCGCTGCATATTCCAATATGGGCCTAACGTACACAATGTACAGGGTCCTGAATGACTCCTTATTTAGATGTCGGAATGCTGTTCTTAGGTTTGCCAGGTGCCCATATGCTGCAGCAGTTATTTGGTTGATGTGCGCCTCAGAAGATGTGCCCGGTGTTGTACACACACCAAGATCTTTTTCTTGAGTGAGGTTTGTAGGGTTTGGCCCCCTAGACTGTACTCCGTCTGTGGTCTTTTTTTCCCTTCCCCAATCTTCATGACTTTATACTAGGTGGGGTTGAAATCCAGGAGCTAGTTGCTGGACCAGGCATGCAGTCTGTCCAGATCCCTCTGTAGTTCTGCCTGGTCCTCGTCCGATTGAATTCTTCTCATTAACTTCATATCATCTGCAAAAAGGGATACTTCAGATTCTATTCCTTCCGTCATGTCGTTCACAAATACCTGAAACAGCACTAGTCCTAGGGCTGATCCCTGTGGCACCCCGCTCATTACAGGCGCCCACTCTGACACCTCGCCACGTACCATGACTAGCTATTGTCTTCCTGACAGGTATTCCCTGATCCATTGTAGTGCCTTCCCTGTTATCCCTGCCTGGTCCTCCAGCTTCCGCACTAATCTCTTGTGTGGAACTGTGTGTGTGTACTCACCTAGTTGTGGTTGCAGGGGTCGATTCATAGCTCCTGGCCCGCCTCTTCACTGGCCGCTACTGAGCCACCCTCCCTGTGTGTGTGTGTGTGTGTACGTACAGGGTGTGGGTGGGCCGTATGTGAGCTGGTTCTTGGGTCACATAGTTGGGCCACAATCAACAACTGCACGTGCCTCCCCCCCCTCCTCCATCCCTCCCCTTCATCACTACCACCACCACCACCCAACATTACCACCACTACCCCAACAATTTACCACCACCACTAACCTCAACTACCACCAACTCTGGTGCAAGGACACGTACAATAAAGTACCTCGCAAGGACACATACGATGGAATACCTCCCAAGGACACGTACAATGGAGTACCTCGCAAGGACACGTACAATGAAGTACCTCGCAAGGACACGTACAATGGAGTACCTCGCAAGGACACGCACAATGAAGTACCTCGCAAGGACACGTACAATGGAGTGCCTCGCAAGTAAACGTACAATGAAGTACCTCGCAAGGACACGTACAATGGAGTACCTCGCAAGGACACGTACAATGAAGTACCTCGAAAGGACACGTACAATGAAGTACCTCGCAAGGACACGTACAATGAAGTACCTCGCAAGGACACGTACAATGGAGTACCTCGCAAGGACACGTACAATGAAGTACCTCGCAAGGACACGTACAATGGAGTACCTCGCAAGGACACGTACAATGGAGTACCTCGCAAGGACACGTACAATGGAGTACCTCGCAAGGACACGTACAATGAAGTACCTCGAAAGGACACGTACAATGGAGTACCTCGCAAGGACACGTACAATGAAGTTCCTCGCAAGGACACGTACAATGGAGTACCTCGCAAGGACACGTACAATGAAGTACCTCGCAAGGACACGTACAATGGAGTACCTCGCAAGGACACTTACAATGAAGTACCTCGCAAGGACACGTACAATGGAGTACCTCGCAAGGACACGTACAATGAAGTACCTCGCAAGGACACGTACAATGGAGTACCTCGCAAGGACACGTACAATGAAGTACCTCGCAAGGACACGTACAATGGAGTACCTCGCAAGGACACTTACAATGAAGTACCTCGCAAGGACACGTACAATGGAGTACCTCGCAAGGACACGTACAATGAAGTACCTCGCAAGGACACGTACAATGGAGTACCTCGCAAGGACACGTACAATGGAGTACCTCGCAAGGACACGTACAATGAAGTACCTCGAAAGGACACGTACAATGGAGTACCTCGCAAGGACACGTACAATGAAGTACCTCGCAAGGACACGTACAATGGAGTACCTCGCAAGGACACGTACAATGGAGTACCTCGCAAGGACACGTACAATGAAGTACCTCGCAAGGACACGTACAATGGAGTACCTCGCAAGGACACTTACAATGAAGTACCTCGCAAGGACACGTACAATGGAGTACCTCGCAAGGACACGTACAATGAAGTACCTCGCAAGGACACGTACAATGGAGTACCTCGCAAGGACACGTACAATGGAGTACCTCGCAAGGACACGTACAATGGAGTACCTCGCAAGGACACGTACAATGGAGTACCTCGCAAGGACACGTACAATGAAGTACCTCGCAAAGACACGTACAATGGAGTACCTCGCAAGGACACGTACAATGAAGTACCTCGCAAGGACACGTACAATGGAGGACCTCGCAAGGACACGTACAATGGAATACCTCGCATCTTACCAAACAATGCTATTCTAAACTGGTTGTAGTTTCAAAGTTAAATCACAACAGTGTGCGACCGTGAGATGGAGCGAGTGACTGGGGGGTGTTAGACGGTGTGTGTATGGGGGGTGTTAGACGGTGTGTGTGGGGGGGTGTTAGACGGTGTGTGTGTGGGGGGTGTTAGACGGTGTGTGTGTGTGGGGGTGTTAGACGGTGTGTGTGTGGAGGGGGGTGTTAGACGGTGTGTGTGTGGGGGTGTTAGACGGTGTGTGTGGGGGGGTGTTAGACGGTGTGTGTGGGGGTGTTAGACGGTGTGTGTGGGGGGTGTTAGACGGTGTGTGTGGGGGGTGTTAGACGGTGTGTGTGTGGGGGGTGTTAGACTGTGTGTGTGGGGGGTGTTAGACGGTGTGTGTGTGGGGGGTTAGACGGTGTGTGTGTGGGGGTGTTAGACTGTGTGTGTGGGGGGTGTTAGACGGTGTGTGTGGGGGGGTGTTAGACGGTGTGTGTGTGGGGGGTGTTAGACGGTGTGTGTGTGGGGGGTGTTAGACGGTGGGTGTGTGGGGGGGGGGGTGTTAGACGGTGTGTGTGGGGGTGTTACACGGTGTGTGTGTGTGGGGGGGGTGTTAGACGGTGTGTGTGTGGGGGGGGTGTTAGACGGTGTGTGTGTGGGGGTGTTACACGGTGTGTGTGTGGGGGGGGTGTTAGACGGTGTGTGTGTGGGGGTGTTACACGGTGTGTGTGTGTGGGGGGGTGTTAGACTGTGTGTGTGTGTGTGGGGGGGGTGTTAGACGGTGTGTGTGTGGGGGGTGTTAGACGGTGTGTGTATGTGGGGGTGTTAGACGGTGTGTGCGTGTGGGGGGTGTTAGACTGTGTGTGTGTGGGGGGTGTTAGACTGTGTGTGTGGGGGGTGTTAGACGGTGTGTAAGGGGGGGTGTTAGACGGTGTGTGTGTGTGGGGGGTGTTAGACGGTGTGTAAGGGGGGGGGTGTTAGACGGTGTGTGTGTGGGGGGGGTGTTAGACGGTGTGTGTGTGGGGGGGTGTTAGACGGTGTGTAAGGGGGGGGTTAGACGGTGTGTGTGTGTGGGGGGTGTTAGACGGTGTGTAAGGGGGGGTGTTAGACGGTGTGTGTGTGTGGTGTGTTAGACGGTGTGTAAGGGGGGGTGTTAGACGGTGTGTGTGTGGGGGGGTGTTAGACGGTGTGTAAGGGGGGGGTGTTAGACGGTGTGTGTGTGTGGGGGGTGTTAGACGGTGTGTAAGGGGGGGTGTTAGACGGTGTGTGTGTGTGGGGGGTGTTAGACGGTGTGTGTGTGTGTGGGGTGTTAGACGGTGTGTAAGGGGGGGTGTTAGACGGTGTGTGTGGGGGGGTTAGACGGTTTGTAAGGGGGGGGGTGTTAGACGGTGTGTGTGTGTGTGGGGGTGTTAGACGGTGTGTGTGTGTGGGGGGTGTTAGACGGTGTGTGTGTGTGGGGGGGTGTTAGACGGTGTGTGTGTGGGGGTGTTACACAGTGTGTGTGTGTGGGGGGTGTTAGACGGTATGTGTGTGGGGGTGTTACACGGTGTGTGTGTGGGGGGGGTGTTAGACTGTGTGTGTGGGGGGTGTTAGACTGTGTGTGTGGGGGGTGTTAGACGGTGTGTAAGGGGGGGTGTTAGACGGTGTGTGTGGGGGGTGTTAGACGGTGTGTAAGGGGGGGGGTGTTAGACGGTGTGTGTGTGTGTGGGGGGGTGTTAGACGGTGTGTAAGGGGGGGTTAGACTGTGTGTGTGTGTGGGGGGTGTTAGACGGTGTGTAAGGGGGGTGTTAGACGGTATGTGTGTGTGTGGGGGGTGTTAGACGGTGTGTAAGGGGGGGGTGTTAGACGGTGTGTGGGGGGGGTGTTAGACGGTGTGTAAGGGGGGTGTTAGACGGTGTGTGTGTGGGGGGGTGTTAGACGGTGTGTAAGGGGGGGTGTTAGACGGTGTGTGTGGGGGTGTTAGACGGTGTGTGTGGGGGGGTGTTAGACGGTGTGTGTGTGGGGGGGGTGTTAGACGGTGTGTGTGTGGGGGGGGGTGTTAGACGGTGTGTAAGGGGGGGTGTTAGACGGTGTGTGTGGGGGTGTTAGACGGTGTGTGTGGGGGGGGTGTTAGACGGTGTGTGTGGGGGGTGTTAGACGGTATGTGTATGGGGGGGTGTTAGACGGTGTGTGTATGGGGGGGGTGTTAAACGGTGTGTATGGGGGGTGTTAGACGGTGTATGGGGGGGTGTTAGACGGTGTGTGTGTGGGGGGTGTTAGACGGTGTGTGTGGGGTGTTATACGGTGTGTGTGTGGGGGTGTTAGACGGTGTGTGTGTGTGGGGGTGTTAGACGGTGTATGTGTGTGGGGGGTGTTAGACGGTGTGTGTGTGGGGTGTTAGACGGTGTGTGTGTGGGGTGTTAGACGGTGTGTGTGTGGGGGGGTGTTAGACGGTGTATTGGGGGTGTTAGACGGTGTATGTGTGTTGGGGGGTGGTAGACGGTGTATGTGTGTGGGGGGCGTTAGACGGTGTGTGTGTGTGTGGGGGGGGGGGCGTTAGACGGTGTGTGTTGGGGGGTGTTAGACGGTGTATGTGTGTTGGGGGGTGTTACGGTGTGTGTGTGTGTGGGGGTGTTAGACGGTGTGTGTGGGGGTGTTAGACGGTGTGTGTGTGGGGGTGTTAGACGGTGTGTGTGGGGGGTGTTAGACGGTGTGGGGGGGTTTTAGACGGTGTGTGTGTGGGGGTGTTAGACGGTGTGTGGGGGGGTGTTAGACGGTGTGTGTGTGGGGGGGGTGTTAGACGGTGTGTGTGTGGGGGGTGTTAGACGGTGTGTGTGTGGGGGTGTTAGACGGTGTGTGTGTGTGGGGGGGGTGTTAGACGGTGTGTGTGTGTGGGGGGGGTGTTAGACGGTGTGTGTGTGTGGGGGGGGGGGGGTGTTAGACGGTGTGTGTGTGTGGGGTGTTAGACGGTGTGTGTGTGGGGGGTGTTAGACGGTGTGTGTGTGGGGGGTGTTACACGGTGTGTGTGTGTGGGGGTGTTAGACGATGTATGTGTGGGGGTGTTAGACGGGGTGCGGGGGTGTTAGACGGTGTGTGGGGGTGTTAGACGGTGTATGTGTGGGGGTGTTAGACGGTGTGTGTGTGGGGGGGTGTTAGACGGTGTGTGTGGGGGGTGTTAGACGGTGTGTGTGTGGGGGGGGTGTTAGACGGTGTGTGTGGGGGGGTGTTAGACGGTGTGTGTGTGGGGGGGGGGGTGTTAGACGGTGCGTGTGTGGGGGTGTTACACGGTGTGTGTGTGGGGGTGTTAGACGATGTATGTGTGGGGGTGTTAGACGGGGTGCGGTGGTGTTAGACGGTGTGTGGGGGGGTGTTAGACGGTGTATGTGTGGGGGTGTTAGACGGGGTGTGGGGGTGTTAGACGGTGTGTGTGGGGGGTTAGACTGTATGTGTGGGGGTGTTAGACGGTGTATATGTGGGGGGTGTTAGACGGTGTATATGTGGGGGGTGTTAGACGGTGTGTGGTGGTTAGACGGTGTGTGTGGGGGTGTTAGACGGTGTGTGGGGGTGTTAGACGGTTCGTGGGGGTTAGACGGTGTGGGGGGTGTTAGACGGTGTGTGGGGGTGTTAGACGGTGTGTGGGGGGTGTTAGACGGTGTGTGGGGGGTGTTAGACGATGTGTGGGGGTGTTAGACGGTGTGTGGGGGTGTTGGTGGGTGGGGGGTTAGACGGTGTGTATGGGGGTGTTAGAAGGTGTGTGTGTGGGGGGGGGGTTGTTAGACTGTGTGTGTGGGGGTGTTAGACGGTGTGTGGGGGTGTTAGACGGTGTGTGGGGGTGTTAGATGGTGTGTGGGGGGTGTTAAGCGGTGTGTGGGGGGTGTTAGACTGTGTGGCTGGGGTGTTAGACGGTGTGTTGGGGGATGTTAGACTGTGTGTGGCTGGGGATGTTAGACGGTGTGTGGGGGTGTGTTAGACGGTGTGTGGCTGGGGGGTGTCATACGGTGTGTGGCTGAAGATGTTAGACGGTATGTGGTTGGGGGATGTTAGTGTGTTGAGGGATGTTAGACGGTGTGTGGGGGTGTTAGACGGTGTGTGGCTTGGGATATTAGACGGTGTGTGGCTGGGGGATGTTAGACGGTGTGTTGGGGATGTTAGACGGTGTGTGGCTGGGGATCTTAGATGGTGTGTGGTTGGGGGATGTTAGACGGTGTGTTGGGGGGATGTTAGACGGTGCTGGTTGGGGGATGTTAGGCGGTGTGTTGGGGGATGTTAGACGGTGTGTGGAAGGGTGTTTGACGGTGTGCTGGGGGATGTTAGACTGTGTTGGGGGATGTTAGACGGTGTGTGGTTGGGGGATGTTAGACGGTGTGTGGCTGGGGGATGTTAGACGGTGTGTGGCTGGAGGATGTTAGACGGTGTGTGGGGGGATGTTAGACGGGGTGTGGGGGGATGTTAGACGGAGTGTGGGGGTATGTTAGACGGTGTGTGGTTGGATGCTATATGGGGAGTGGGGGGATGTTAGACGGGGTGTGCGGGGATGTTAGACGGGGTGTGCGGGGAGGTTAGACGGGGTGTGGGGGGATGTTAGACGATGTGTGGCTGGGGGATGTTAGACGGTGTGTGGGGGGATCTTAGACGGGGTAATTCATGACAGGTAGGTCATGAATCACGGAGCTCAGAGGTGTTAACACTGTCACCGCCGTCGTTAATTCCTCACGAGACTGTAACGTGCAGGGTGCACTTATCTGCTCCATGAAGTGAAAGGAGACTTGATCACGACGTACAAGTTACCGAGAAGACTGGTTAGGCCAGGCGCAGACTGAATGGTGGAGAATGGGAACACAAAAGTGGCAGAAACGCCCATCTTGGAATTGGAACAACCTACGTGGCCATATCAACGGATGTTTCGAGGACACAGGAGAGGATGCTAAATATGTAAATGAATCAGAAACATAGGGAAAGATTTCCCTAACAGTATGAGAATGAAAAACAAGCGAGGTGCAACACAGCTCCCAGCCAGGGTAAAACAAGCGAGGTGCAACACAGCTCCCAGCCAGGGTAAAACAAGCGAGGTGCAACACAGCTCCCAGCCAGGGTAAAACAAGCGAGGTGCAACACAGCTCCCAGCCAGGGTAAAACAAGCGAGGTGCAACACAGCTCCCAGCCAGGGTAAAACAAGCGAGGTGCAACACAGCTCCCAGCCAGGGTAAAACAAGCGAGGTGCAACACAGCTCCCAGCCAGGGTAAAACAAGCGAGGTGCAACACAGCTCCCAGCCAGGGTAAAACAAGCGAGGTGCAACACAGCTCCCAGCCAGGGTAAAACAAGCGAGGTGCAACACAGCTCCCAGCCAGGGTAAAACAACTAAAACGTACAACTGTAAACTGAGAAAAATTGATTCCCTAAGGATACTAGAAAGCTTGTTGAGTGTGGCAAAATAATGGAACTGCACACAAGAGTTTGCAATAATAGCTACAACCTAGTGGGGGGCCTATATTTTGGGGGTCGTGAAGCTTGAACTGTTATGGGGGGCATTCTTAACCCCATCTCATACAGCAGACCCAAAAAGATCCTGACAACCACTGCTAAGGAAAGATTCTGGTAGTTGAAATACTGAAGACAGGGAACACACACACACACACACACACAGTGGGTGATGGCACACTTGCTTTAAAAATCACAGAGGAAAAAGCCAGAGATCTTGCCAGAGGAAGTTGGGCTGTGAGCACCTCTTACATAAGTGGTGGAGGGAACTGGGCTGTGATTCCACTTATACAGGTGGTGGGGAGGGAGCTAGGCTGTGACCTCACTAACATAGGGGGCTGAGTAGTTGCTTCATATGTGACATCAGGGCAGATGGATGAGGTCCCACTGTCTCAGTATGTGTGGGAACTTGGCATCAGGGCAAGCCTGGATGAGGTCCCACTGCTCCAGTATGTGTGGGAACTTGACATCAGGGCAGGTGGATGAGGTCCCACTGTCCCAGTACGTGTGGGAACTTGGCATCAGGGCAAGCCTTGATGAGGTCCCACTGCTCCAGTATGTGTGGGAACTTGACATCAGGGCAGGTGGATGAGGTCCCACTGTCCCAGTACGTGTGGGAACTTGGCATCAGGGCAAGCCTGGATGAGGTTCCACTGCTCCAGTATGTGTGGGAACTTGACATCAGGGCAGGTGGATGAGGTCCCACTGTCCCAGTACGTGTGGGAACTTGGCATCAGGGCAAGCCTGGATGAGGTTCCACTGCTCCAGTATGTGTGGGAACTTGACATCAGGGCAGGTGGATGAGGTCCCACTGTCCCAGTACGTGTGGGAACTTGGCATCAGGGCAAGCCTTGATGAGGTCCCACTGCTCCAGTATGTGTGGGAACTTGACATCAGGGCAGGTGGATGAGGTCCCACTGTCCCAGTACGTGTGGGAACTTGGCATCAGGGCAAGCCTGGATGAGGTCCCACTGCTCCAGTATGTGTGGGAACTTGTCATCAGGGCAGGCCTGGATAAGGTCCCACTGCCTCAATGTGTGGGAACTTCGTGACATCAAGGAAGGCGAGTGCGAGTGTGGCTGCCACAAAACAAGAGAGAGGTTAACGCCAGGTCGACACAGTAATGCACACATATAACTGGAGCCACGTGTCACACCCCTTCCCTCATAACTTGCCAAACTTGATGGCTCAGAGTGTTTCAAATGTAGAAATAACTGCAACCTCTTCCCCCTCTCTGTCTGGGGTGCCAACCACCTCTATCGTGCCCACAAACACTATACTCCTCAAGCCTCCACACACCTCCACTCCTTCCCAACACGAGTGGCTGACGAATTAGGCCCACCACCACCAGTAAAAAACCAGCCAATGAAATTAGTTCAAAGGCCTAAAAGTAAAGATGAAAAAAAAAATAATTCCTGTCGTAAGTGGCTTCCTAGGAGAGTCTCACAGCAGTGACCTCTTCCACAGCGAAGTATCCAGTCCATGATATTTGATTTTACGGATGTGATAATAAATTATACCTATAACTTTGATATACCTTTGAAGAGTTTCGAGAGTTTAACTACTCTCAGAGTAGTTAAACTCTCGTTGCAGGAATAGGTCTTTATGTGAGACTCGGTTATACCTTTACCTTTGATATACCTTTGGTGAGTTCCGATTTTTTTTTTTTTGCTGAAGCCCGGCCATGGGCCAAGCTCGTCTGGTGCTTGCCTGATCAACCAGGCTGTCATTGTTGGTGGCCCGCTACCCCACATATCCATCACAGCCTGGTTGACCTGGCATATTAAACCCCTGGAACACCCTCCAGGTATACCTCCACTTAAAAAGCAGGTCTTCTAAGATTATACTAAGATACAGCTCAATGAGTGTCAAGGAACCCCGACTCTTCAACCCCCTTCTTCCGTGCGTAAGAGAAATTACCAACAAACCTCTGGCTGTCTTCAAGAAGGAACTGGGCAAGTTTCTCAAAACAGTTCCTGAGCAATACGTTGCACTGCGTGCGGCCAGCAGCAACAGCCTGGTTGATCAGGCCATCCACGTGGAGTCCTGGTCCTGGACTGGGCTATGGGGGCGTTGATCCGCAGAAACATCCTTCAGGAGATCAAACTTCCTATAATTATCCTGGTATACAACCCACCAACAACACTTATGGAATTTATTGAGCGTCAGCAACGGTGGGCGGGCGTGGGCGGCACTGGTTCACAGCAAGGAGTGGGTGGCGGCGGTGGGCGGGCGGCACTGGTTCACAGTAAGGAGTGGGTGGCGGCGGTGGACGAGCGTGGGCGGCACTGATTCACAGTAAGGAGTGGCGGCGGTGGGCGGGCGTGGGCGGCACTGGTTAACAGTAAGGAGTGGGTGGCGGCGGTGGGCGGCACTGGTTCACAGTAAGGAGTAGGTGGCGGCGATGGGCGGGCGTGGGCGGCACTGGTTCACAGTAAGGAGTGGGTGGTGGCGGTGGGCAGCACTGGTTCACAGTAAGGAGTGAGTGGCGGCGGTGGGCGGGCGTGGGCGGCACTGGTTCACAGTAAGGAGTGGGTGGCGGCGGTGGGCGGCACTGGTTCACAGTAACGAGTAGGTGGCGGCGATGGGCGGGCAGCACTGGTTCACAGTAAGGAGTGGGTGGCGGCGGTGGGCGGGCGCGGGCGGCACTGATTCACAGTAAGGAGCGGGTGGCGGCGGTGGGCGGGCGTGGGCGGCACTGGTTCACAGTAAGGAGTGGGTGGCGGCGGTGGACGAGCGTGGGCGGCACTGATTCACAGTAAGGAGTGGGTGGCGGCGGTGGGCGGCACTGGTTCACAGTAAGGAGTGGGTGGTGGCGGTGGGCGGCACTGGTTCACAGTAAGGAGTGGGTGGCGGCGGTGGGCGGCACTGGTTCACAGTAAGGAGTAGGTGGCGGCGATGGGCATGTGTGGGCGGGCGGCACTGGTTCACAGTAAGGAGTGGGTGGCGGCGGTGGGCGGCGGTGGGCGGCACTGGTTCACAGCAAGGAGTAGGTGGCGGCGATGGGCGGGCGGCACTGGTTCACAGTAAGGAGTGGGTGGCGGCGGTGAGCGGGCGTGGGCGGCACTTATTCACAGTAAGGAACGGGTGGCGGCGGTGGGCGGGCGTGGGCGGCACTGGTTCACAGTGAGGAGTGGGTGGCGGCGGTGGGCGGCACTGGTTCACAGTAAGGAGCGGGTGGCGGCGGTGGGCGGGCGTGGGCGGCCCTGGTTCACAGTGAGGAGCGGGCGGCGGACGGGCGGGCGTGAGTGGAGTGAGGAATGAGAGGGTTAAGAGGAGCAACAATTTCCATAATTGCTGAGCGGCGAGAGGACCTTCTCACTCGCATCTTGTCACCACATCCAACCACCTCGCATGTGGGCGGGAGTGGGCGTGGCACCCTCGTATGTAGGCGGGTGTGGGCGTGGAACGCTCGTATGTATGCGTAAGTGGGCAAGGAACTTGCGTGCGTGGTCGAGACACCCTAGTAAGTGACAGAGTGGGCAAGGCACTTTAGAGTGGGTGGGGCACCAGCACTATACACGCACACACTTATCCACCAATAACAAGATTACAGAAATCAGACTGAAACGTGTGGCGGACATGGGGTAAGACCCAGCCATTGTTTCACACGTGTCAACAACACTACGCTGGTGATGTACGCAGCAAGGAGGTGCTTCCATCTAATGTTTATAGAGGTCAGCGACTCTGGGGCTTGATGTCCGACCAAGCCACCTGGTTAATAGCCTAGTCAGTGAGGCGGAGGTAAGTGGCTGCATGCACAACCACGTGTGGTTTTAGAATGCTTGTACTTCACACTAGACCTCACCTTGCTCCTGCTGACATACGTGGAATGCATGAGGAAACTAAACTTGATTTGCATGTAAGATGCATGCGGTATCATGGGGGTAGACATGCGCTGGTGTGTACTGCATGACAGAGCATGTATGATTCATGTAGGGCGCACACACACACACAGGACGCTGCATAAAGATGCAAGCCACATGTAATGCAACTATTGTAAATACTGTTGAAGACCTCCAACACTCTGTAACACAGTGACTACAGGTGAAGCAACGATAAGCCTCTCCCACCGTGCTTCCTACACCAGACTGCGCGCAGCCTACCTCACCACCATTGATCACTCACAAATATATCACAGGTATAGGTCGTCAATCAGGAGGCCTGGTCTGAGACCGGGCAGCGCGAACGATAATCCCTGCAACCGTAAACACATAATCGATAATCAACACGTATTTAGTTAAACAGATACAATTCGTTGCATTGACTTTATAACACACACACACACACACACACACACACACACACACTCAGTCATTAGTATAATACCAGCCACCTATGAAGGACATCAGTCTCTCGCTATAAATTCACCAATAGACCACCAAGCAATACTGCTCCCAGCACTTACATTAACATATTTAATTCTACTGTAACTGCACCGCACACATAGAAGTATTATTAAAACCTATTCGAGAGTGACCATCCATGTAGTTCCTGCGACCTCTCACTGAAGGAAGGCAAGCAGGTGCACCGCTAAATCAAAATAACCACATACGAATACACAATACGACATCCCGTTTTCGCTTTTCTAATTCTTTCTTCAAAATGGAAGTATGATAAGTAAGTCAGTCCCTGATCAGCCAGTCTGTGGTGCTTACACTGGACTGCGTGTTAACAGCACGAAGAAGTGATCAGGTTATCAATCCGGAGGTCTAATATGAGACTGGACCACGGGGGTGATGCCCCCTGGAGTCTGAAAACAGTGGCCAATCAGACGACCTCTCAGCCTCCACGAGAAGGGCAACAGCAGAACTATCGACATGAACTCTCTACACCGTGTCAAAAATCTATGCGAGAGTAGCGCTTACAAGTGCTAGGTGAACAAACCCACTCTTTTTTAATACGACACACAGGTAGTGTGTTGCACCTGCTAATTATTGCCTCACTTGTCACACCAAGTTCGCTGCTACAGCCGCTTTTGTTGCCGTGTGGGAAACACAGCTGGATATTGGCAAGTGTGTCAGCACGAGAAGTTGCTGCCTCTTGTAAAGCCGCCGTTGTTTATGGTACGCTTCTACTGCTGCCACCACCGTCACAGCACTGACCCTTGACAATGACAAGGCATGTAGCGCCTTGGTTCTTCCCTACCACTGATACACTAACATTCTCGTACCTCTCACACACACACACCTTCGCTAACCCATACGCGTCTGCACTTCCCACACACACCTGTAGCCACCCATACAGACCCCGCATGCACCCATGCGCACCTGAAATCACCCATACACACCTGAATTCACCCATACACAGTTGCACCGGCAGTCACCTATACAAAAGGTACACATCCGACACTCATACCACATTACAAAACTACATACCATACCAAACTATCACCACTGTTCACGATACAAAACTATCACCACTACACCTACAAATCTATCACCACTACAATACACGAACTAGCCACTACCGTCCACAGGATGAATACAAGACGCACAATAAAGTAGACACTACCGTCCACAGGATATGGGACGCACAATAAACTAGCCACTACCGTCCACAGGATGGATATGGGACGCACAATAAACTAGCCACTACCGTCCACAGGATGGATATGGGACGCACAAGAAACTAGCCACGTCGGAGGACAAAATAAAATGAAAAATACTACTCTCAAAATTCCACAACTCTGGGCAATTTACACAATTTGAAATGTTTCACAATTTGAAATGTTTCACAATTTGAAATGTTTCAGTGTCGACATGTGTCGACACTGAGGTGTCGACACACGTTCGTGTACATATACACACGTACGAGAAGTAATGAGTCCAGAGCGAAGGGTTATGGAACATGGGCAAGGAGTCTACCTGGAGGGTATTCCGGGGAAGGGATGGAGGCAACCTGGGCAAGTATTAAATGAGAAGGGGCAGCCAAGGCAAATGTTAAAGGGAAGGGGGCAACCAGGGTAAGAGGGGAGGGGGAGAAAGGTGCTTCCTTTTTAAACAAAATTAGATACACCAGCAGTGTGCTGCTATACAATTCTGTATGATAGTTACACAGTGAGATCACAAAGCTAACTCTGTTTCCCTGTCACATTCCATCACGCAGGATGGCTCTCATACAAGGTGTTGTTCCAGGGATGTCTTGGAAGGTGGTGGGGTGAGGGTTATTGTTGTAGGGGTGGACGTTAGTGGTGTCGGGGTGGGGGTTGGTGTGGTCTACCTGGAGGTTATTCCGGGGATCAACGCCCCCGCGGCCCGGTCCATGACCAGGCCTCCCGGTGGATCAGGGCCTGATCAACCAGGCTGTTACTGCTGGCCGCACGTAGTCCAACGTACAAACCACAGTCCGGCTGATCCGGCACTAACTATAGGTATCTGTCCAGCTCCCTCTTGAAGGCAGCCAGGGGTAGTGGTGGGGTTGAAATGTGGGTGGAGGTTAATGGTGTGGGAATAGAGGATAGTGTGAAGTGGGTGTAGGTTAGTGTTGTCGGGGTAGGGGATGGTGTGGTGGGGTTAGTGTTGTAGGGGTGGGTGTGGTGTGGTGGGTTAGTGTTGTAGGGGTGGGTGTGGTGTGGTGAGGGTTATAAGCTCAACATTTCCTACAGAGGGGGAGGGGGGTGAAAGCATGCAACACTGGCTATTTTCACCCTGAGCTTACGTGGTTATTCTGAGGGAAGGAGATCACTCACCCCTGGTCCTGTGAGAGTATTGGATGGGCCCCATGAGTGTACAAGGGCAGTGGGTAGGGTACAGGGGCGCAGGTGGGCGGCTTCAAGGGTGGCAGGTGGCGGGGTCAGACGGTATGATGGCCCTCTGACAGTAGCTGGCAACAGGAAACACTTCTCCATGAGACACAAAATACATCACAGTTTCAGGAGTAAGTACGGCCGGGCCCTGGAGACCAGGAATCAGTAAATCCGGCCGTTAAAAGTTAAGGCACCAGGGCCAAGGGCTATAACTCAACGAATGGAACTAGAATACAATAGTGGCAGTCACTGAAGACGCAGCAAATCTCCAAGCCTTCATAAATCAAGTCTTCCACTGGACCAAAGATAACAATACAGTGTTCAATGAGGACAAATTTCAGTTGCTCCGCTTTGGGAAGGGAGCGTATAACAAAGTGGAATCACTCAACGGAACTTAAGAATAATGTGAGAGACTTGGGAGTGATAATGTCATATCTTAACGTTCAATAATTACAGCTGACAGACTTGATAACAAAAACCTTCAAAACAAGAGATGCCAAGACAATGATAATACGTATTAAATTACTTGTCCTATCTAGACAGGACTACTGCTGCATACTAACAGCACCTTTCAAAGCCAGCGAAATCTCAGGACTGGATGTACAAGAACCCTTCATTCTTTCGTATAAATTCAGTCAAGCACCTAAATTATTGAGAATGCCTGAAGGCCCTTGAACTGTACTCCCTGTAACATAGACGAGAAAGTTACATTGCAATTTACACCTGGAAAGTTCTAGAGGGATTAGATCCAAATCTGCACATTAAAATTAACACCTAAGAAAACAAGAAGCTCGACAGACTGCAAAATACTTCCACTGACAAGGAGGGATGTAACGAGTACATTAAGAGATGACTCAGGAAGTGTAACGGGACCAAGACCTTTTCAACATCCTCGTTCATAGATGTGGGAAATTCCCAACAGATGCCTTAGCCGTCTTTATGAAAGAACTGGATAAGTTTTCTCTTGAAAACAGTACCTGATCAGCCAGACTGTGGTGCCTATGTTGGATTGGTTGCGGCTAGCTACAACAGTTTGATGGATCGTATGATCAACCAGTAAGCCTAGGGTACTACTGCGCCATGGGAGAAGTGACTCCAGTAATAATCTCCAGGTAAACTTCAGGTATGGTACTAAGTTTATATAACTTTTGCCCTCCTGTCTAGGCTACTTCTGTGGTCATGGCTCTGTTAAAGGCAGGAGAAATACCAGAGACCGTAATTGTACATAAACTGTTGACTGCCCGCACAGTTAATTAAGCATATAAACTACAGGGAATGCCTCAAAGTACTCTACTTGGAATGAATATTCATCTGGAATATATTGGAGGGTCAGGCCCCAAAGCTACACATTACCATGACAACTGACTGATGTGAGAGATATGAGAGAAGAGTGAATAAATTAGTGAAAAGTAGAGGCGCCACGGACACAATAACGGAACATCGAGTCAACATCTGGGGCCAGACTCTTCAAGCTTCTGCTAGCAAATATTAGAAATATTACTGGAACAAGTGTAGTCGTCAAGTGGAAACTAGATCACTGATCCCCTGGGAAGTGCCTGATCAACCAGTCTGTGTTGGTTATATGGACCAGTGTTTCGAAAGCAGCAGCAACAGCCTGGTTGAGCATGAACTCAACAAGGAAAGTTGGATAAAGGCCGGGCTGGTTGAAAAGCTAAGTTAGGTAAGTTAGAAACAAACACGTTTAGGTGACACAAACATCTATATGGGATACAAACACTTCTGAACGAGATACAAACACGTCTAGGTGAGACACAAGCAAGCGAAGTGAGACACAAACAAGCCTAGGTGAGAGAGAAACACCACCTAGGAGAGCAACCGCGATATTTTCTTTCCATAAGAAGATGCCAAGGTATATTTATATTATTAATCTCGAGAGGTGAGGTATATATATATAACAAGAGTTGGAGCAGAGCGCTGAGGACAGCTGCACCGGGAGTGGTAGTCCCAAGATATATATGCTCGCTCACCAGTCTCATGCTTTCTTGCTCTCGTAAAATACAAACGCGGCTGATTATGCTATATTAAAGGTGGTACATAACCCACCGTTACTGATCTCCAGGGCTCTTCTACCCTCACCGATCTATTACGTTTAAGATTTAGTGCTTAAATTAAAATAATCTACCTTCGTAGTCTGACCTCGGTTACGGTTTGCTTGTCTACTTGGTCAATGAGGCTGTTTTTAGTAGCATCCTGCTGGCCCACACGTCCTACACGAGTACTGCATGTGCACTTTGTGTATTCAATTGTATAACAGTTGGGTACTGCATGTGTACTCTGTTGTATAGTTGCACTAATGGTATACAAGACATGTGCAACACCTGGCTAAGCGGGTCATCTATGTGATTAAGATCCGTCAACGAACAACCCGCACATGAGAGAATGAAACTTATGACGACGTTTCGGTCCGACTTGGACCATTAACTAGTCACAAGCATAACTAATTAATGGTCCAAGTCGGACAAACGTCGTCATAAACATCATTCTCTTATGTGTGGGTTATTTGTGTACTGTTCCAGTCACGGTATTGTACCCTGTCAGGAACCTGGCTAGATTTATCACGATGTTTCCCTAACCAGTGGCTGACCTTTTAGTCAGGTAAAGCCGCTCAAGTACAATTTCAAGACCTTTTAACACCTGGAGTATACCTGGAGAAGGTATCCTCTTTATTGACCTGATAATGACACTGACTGGCGAAACATCGTAATAAAGACACGTAGGTGTTGCACATGTGCCTTACTCATCGCCTAGCTGTGTGCCGGCAACTCATCCCACGTGCGTGGGAATAGCTACGTTCTAATATCGTTCGATGTCTTGTGCTGCCAGACGGAAGGCGTCTATTCTTGTCATTTTGTTACTGTGGGTTAATTATACATAAATGAAAGTTAATGTATATTAACCTAACGGAATGACACATTAAATATTCATGGTGCTGAACACTGCATAACCTCTCTCTCTGTTGAGAGAGAGAGAGAGAGAGAGAGAGAGAGAGAGAGAGTAGGGGAGGCACTGGGTGCAACAGGTTGTTTTTGCTCAGCTGGTGTGGTGAGTGGTGGTGTTGACACTGTGCCAACCACCCGCCCGCCTTCACCCACCCACGCCCACCACCCGACATACCAGTGCCAACACTTACTCCAAGTCACACGCTTCTTACGCCCACACTAACCTCTCACACCCCTCCTCATACCCACACTAACCACCCCCACTTCTCACACACACCTTAACCACCTCCACCTCCTCTTACACCTCTACTAATCACCCCAACCTCCTCTCACACACACCCACACTAACCACCCCCACTTCCTCTTATATCCACAGTAACCACCCCCACTTCTTCTCACACCCACACTAACTACCCTCACCTCCTCTCACACCCACACTAACCACCCTCTCTAATTCTTTTACTTATTTCTTACATTCTCTCTGCTCCTAGCTTGTTCTGAGTTCTTCTTTCTTTACATATATAATCAACTGAAATTTGCCACCACTGAGCATTGTGTTTTCGTTTCCCATATTAAGAGTCTGCTGATATACGGGTGTAAATATTCTGCATCTTCAGCTAAGACAACTGTTATACTTACCTTGGTATAGCAGCTGTCAGTGTTACGTTTGATTCCCAAATGTTGCACAAAGTGTTTCATTCTTCAACTTGTCGGTTTTCTGAATCATTTACATCACAGTGTTACGTTTGTCTGCTATGAGGAGTGACGATTAGAAAAAGTTGAGGCACCAGGACCGTGTCTTGGGGTACTGAAATATTTACTTCGCTTATTGATTCCTTTACTACCACTCTCTGTGTTCTGCGTGTTAGAAACATGAATATTCATTTCCCAACTTCCCTTGTTATACCTGTTAACCTCATTTTATGGGCTATCACTTCGTGGTCACATTTGTAAAGTGTTTTTCCAAAAACCCTGGAGACCACATCAGCGTTCTGGTTTCTTACGAAGCCTCAACGATTTTGTCATAATAATTTACGTTGTGACAAACAAGATCTGCCTGCTGTAAATGCATGTTGAATTGGGTTGTGTAGGTCTTTTCATAAAAAATACTAAGTAGGCGTTTAAGAGTACTTTTACGTTTGATGTTAGTGTTACTGGTCTGAGATGTCTCACAGGTCTGCTGCCTTCACTGGGATGAGGAATACTGGTCTGTGGTGTTGGGTTGCCTTCACTAGGATGAGGAATACTGGTCTGTGGTGTTGGGTTGCCTTCACTAGGATGAGGAATACTGGTCAGTGATGTTGTGTTGCCTTCACTAGGATGAGGACTACTAGTCTGTGATGTTGTGTTGCCTTCACTAGGATGAGGACTACTAGTCTGTGATGTTGTGTTGCCTTCACTAGGATGAGGACTACTAGTCTGTGATGTTGTGTTGCCTTCACTAGGATGAGGACTACTAGTCTGTGATGTTGTGTTGCCTTCACTAGGATGAGGACTACTAGTCTGTGATGTTGTGTTGCCTTCACTAGGATGAGGACTACTAGTCTGTGATGTTGTGTTGCCTTCACTGATGTTGTGTTGCCTTCACTAGGATGAGGACTACTAGTCTGTGATGTTGTGTTGCCTTCACTAGGATAAGGACTACTAGTCTGTGATGTGCTGCCTCCACTGGGAGGAAGAGCTACTAGCGTATACACTTTTTAATGTCTATAGAATATCATCCGAATCTAAGTTCTTCCTCCTAACAACACTCGAGTGCTCGTGCTAATGGTACTCTGTAATTAATTACAAATACTGACATCTAGGAACCAGGTTGAGTGCTGCCTGCATGGCTATTTTGCCTATTTCTTTTTCGTAGTCTGAAGTATCTGCACTAATGTTAGATATATAACCTGTAGAGCGGGCAGAGTTAGTGGAGTAATTATCGGGGTCTTTAGTTCTCAGGTGTCAATTGGATTACTGAACACTAATTTCCAAGCATACTTTAGGGATTCGTTAAGCATATATTATACAAATAATCCACACTTCGAATGAGGTTTCGGTTCGGTTGTAAACGGTATGGTACTACACCGATAAACTATACATACGTGTCCTTTTCCACATAGATTTCGGTTCGTCTTCGACCAACATAAGTTGACAAGGCGTAACTTTATAATAGTGAAAGAAGAAGCGAAACATCATCAACAGTTTCCTCTGCAAGATGTTGGTTATTACTCGCTTGTTACAACAACAGCTGGGAGACTTACACTCTTCATTAACATACAGTTACACTGTTAACATGATGTTTCAACTCTGTGCCGAGTCTGGTTAACTTACTACGCAGTAATTCACACAACCCTTCACTAAAAACTTAACACACCAGAAAACACACACCACTCTACCACAAAAACCTTGAATTACTTCCCAACCTTGAAGAATTCAAGGCCCGTAAAGGTATCTAACCATAAAAAAAAACCCGCGCTTTTGTGTTTTGAATATATGATTAAAACTGAAGCTAGCAATAACATCCAGACAGTGGTATTTAACACAAGATCTCCTACTTTCTCGTAACAGCCTGGTTGATTAGGCCTTCCTTGATCCACCAGTCTGCTCTGGGACCGGGCCACGGGGGGGCGTCGACCCCCGGAAACATTCTACACGGGCAGGGCCTGCGTTCGACTGTATGCAGGTCGTTCAAACAGCCTAACTGACAGGCCTAGTAAATTACCGGCTGTAGATGAGTTTCAAGAGTTTTCCTGCTCCAGCAGTCCGGCCCTAGGCCAGGCTTGTCTAGATTTTGCCTGGTCGACCAGGCTGTTGCTGCTGGCGGCCCGCATGGAGTTTCCCCCAGAATATAATTAAAACAAAATAATGCTTTAAAATGCAGCTCTGCAAGTTGCAAACATAACCCTGGATGTCAATACTGACAGGTTGTCTACTAACATAACCCTGGATGTCAATACTGACAGGTTGTCTACTAACATAACCCTGGATGTCAATACTGACAGGTTGTCTACTAACACAACCCTGGATGTCAATACTGACAGGTTGTCTACTAACACAACCCTGGATGTCAATACTGACAGGTTGTCTACTAACATAACCCTGGACGTCAATACTGACAGGTTGTCTACTAACACAACCCTGGATGTCAATACTGACAGGTTGTCTACTAACATAACCCTGGATGTCAATACTGACAGGTTGTCTACTAACATAACCCTGGATGTCAATACTGACAGGTTGTCTACTAACACAACCCTGGATGTCAATACTGACAGGTTGTCTACTAACACAACCCTGGATGTCAATACTGACAGGTTGTCTACTAACATAACCCAGGATGTCAATACTGACAGGTTGTCTACTAACACAACCCTGGATGTCAATACTGACAGGTTGTCTACTAACATAACCCTGGATGTCAATACTGACAGGTTGTCTACTAACACAACCCTGGATGTCAATACTGACAGGTTGTCTACTAACATAACCCTGGATGTCAATACTGACAGGTTGTCTACTAACATAACCCTGGATGTCAATACTGACAGGTTGTCTACTAACACAACCCTGGATGTCAATACTGACAGGTTGTCTACTAACACAACCCTGGATGTCAATACTGACAGGTTGTCTACTAACATAACCCAGGATGTCAATACTGACAGGTTGTCTACTAACACAACCCTGGATGTCAATACTGACAGGTTGTCTACTAACATAACCCTGGATGTCAATACTGACAGGTTGTCTACTAACACAACCCTGGATGTCAATACTGACAGGTTGTCTACTAACATAACCCTGGATGTCAATACTGACAGGTTGTCTACTAACATAACCCTGGATGTCAATACTGACAGGTTGTCTACTAACATAACCCTGGATGTCAATACTGACAGGTTGTCTACTAACATAACCCTTGGATGTCAATACTGACAGGTTGTCTACTAACACAACCCTGGATGTCAATACTGACAGGTTGTCTACTAACATAACCCTGGATGTCAATACTGACAGGTTGTCTACTAACATAACCCTGGATGTCAATACTGACAGGTTGTCTACTAACATAACCCTGGATGTCAATACTGACAGGTTGTCTACTAACATAACCCTGGATGTCAATACTGACAGGTTGTCTACTAACACAACCCTGGATGTCAATACTGACAGGTTGTCTACTAACACAACCCTGGATGTCAATACTGACAGGTTGTCTACTAACATAACCCTGGATGTCAATACTGACAGGTTGTCTACTAACATAACCCTGGATGTCAATACTGACAGGTTGTCTACTAACATAACCCTGGATGTCAATACTGACAGGTTGTCTACTAACATAACCCTGGATGTCAATACTGACAGGTTGTCTACTAACATAACCCTGGATGTCAATACTGACAGGTTGTCTACTAACATAACCCTGGATGTCAATACTGACAGGTTGTCTACTAACATAACCCTGGATGTCAATACTGACAGGTTGTCTACTAACAACCCTGGATGTCAATACTGACAGGTTGTCTACTAACATAACCCTGGATGTCAATACTGACAGGTTGTCTACTAACACAACCCTGGATGTCAATACTGACAGGTTGTCTACTAACATAACCCTGGATGTCAATACTGACATTGTCTACTAACATAACCCTGGATGTCAATACTGACAGGTTGTCTACTAACATAACCCTGGATGTCAATACTGAGAGGTTGTCTACTAACACAACCCTGGATGTCAATACTGACAGGTTGTCTACTAACACAACCCTGGATGTCAATACTGACAGGTTGTCTACTAACACAACCCTGGATGTCAATACTGACAGGTTGTCTACTAACACAACCCTGGATGTCAATACTGACAGGTTGTCTAACATAACCCTGGATGTCAATACTGACAGGTTGTCTACTAATATAACCCTGGATGTCAATACTGACAGGTTGTCTACTAACACAACCCTGGATGTCAATACTGACAGGTTGTCTACTAACAACCCTGGATGTCAATACTGGCAGGTTGTCTACGAACACAACCCTGGGTGGTAATACTGGCAGGTTGTCTACGAACACAACCCTGGGTGGTAATATTGGCAGGTTGTCTACCAACACAACCCTGGGTGGTAATACTGGCAGGTTGTCTACCAGCACAAAACTGGGTGGCAATACTGGCAGGTTGTATACCAACACAACACTGGGTGGCAATACCGGCAGGTGGTCTACCAACACAACCCTGGGTGACAACACTGGCTGGGTCTACCAACATAACCCTGGGGTTACAACACTGGCAGGATCTACCAACACATCCCTGGGGTGACAACACTAGCAGGGTGTCTACCAACATAATCCTGGGGTGACAACACTGGCGGGATCTACCAATACAACCCTGGGGTGACAACACTGGCGGGATCTACCAACATATCCCTGGGGTGACAACACTAGCAGGGTGTCTACCAACATAATCCTGGGGTGACAACACTGGCGGGATCTACCAATACAACCCTGGGGTGACAACACTGGCGGGATCTACCAACATATCCCTGGGGTGACAACACTAGCAGGATGTCTGCCAACATAATCCTGGGGTGACAACACTGGCGGGATCTATCAACACAATCCTGGGGTGACAACACTAGCAGGGTGTCTACCAACATAACCCTGGGGTGACAACACTGGCGGGATCTATCAACACAACCCTGGGGTGACAACTCTAGCAGGGTGTCTCCCAACATAACCCTGGGGTGACAACACTGGCGGGATCTATCAACACAACCCTGGGGTGACAACTCTAGCAGGGTGTCTACCAACATAACCCTGGGGTGACAACACTAGCAGGGTGTCTACCAACACCGAGTGAAGCATCAGTTGTGAGAAAGGTGTCAACAACAACCATCAACCATAGTGGGCGGCCATATTGGCGATAAATCGCCAATATGGCCGCCCACACGCCCAGAAATGTTATAACCCAACATAAAAACTGTGACAAGGTAAATCACTCTCATACTGTATGTACATGTTGACCTGTGTGCCGATGATGGTTTACCTGGAGAGGGTTTCGGGGGTCAACGCCCCCGCGGCCCGGTCTGAGACCAGGCCTGAGATCACTGTCCCCGTGATCCAGTTTCCACTTCCTGGATAAAGACTTGGTCAGTCAGACTGTGTCTGCTACCATTTAGTAATTCAGTGAAGTAAACACCACAGTCTGGTTTATCAGGAATGGCTTACAATGAACTTTCCAGGTACTCCCTTGAAAACAGAGGTTTGTTGGTGAAGTCAGCTTAAAATTGATGGCCCGGTTACTGTAGTCCATTCTGGAAGTATAAACACTTAAGCAGCATGTGATCCTTTGACAACGTTTCGCCCACACAGTGGGCTTTATCAAGTCACAAACAGATCTGTCTGTGACTTGACAAAGCCCACTGTGTGGGCGAAACTTTGTCAATAAAGGACCACATGTCAGTAGTACCAGTACCAGTACCAGTGTCAGTAGTAGTGACTCACTACCAACCGTCTGTGTGAATCATTTGTTATTCACTGTTACAGCTGACCTTAGCATGTTTTGAACGCCGCTCACCCCTAGGAACCATCTCGTGAGTCAGTCAAAAGATAGGGAGAGGAGACGTAGGTCAGGCTGGGCGCTTCCCATAAATTCCGCTTTAATTATACACCATTATTGCCTATATGATTATCCTTACCCAATCCACGTTACCGAACCCAACGGGACACACATTATGCCGCTTAAGTTTTTGGTATTTCCATTGTGTGGGTATTTTATACCAGTTATTTCCATCGCAGTCCATTCTGTTGGTTAATATGGCTTCCCGGTTGATGGTCTGAGCAATTACTCTGTTGGTGCTGGCAGCACGCAGTTCAACTTAGTTTTGCCTTTCTCTGTAATCTCTTTTCCTCACTCCAGCACTTCCCAGGGTAAACTGTAATATGTATATGTCTCACCTACGGTCGCTCCAGAGAGTACAGTAAGGGAAATTAATAGTTTAAACTTATGAAATGCTGATGCTAAAAGTTCTCTACACAAATTTGAAATTTCAGGGCTGTTAGGGCACTGTAATATGAAGCCAGAACTTCTGGCCACAACTCTTAATTCCTATAAAATACTGAACGATAATTAATGTACTTTACCCAAGTGAGGATTGGAAAAGTATTTCTTGAACAGTGCTCCTGCCTGCGTGTATACCTGAAATAAACCTGTGACCGGTTTCAAGAGTTTTCCTTAGGCGAGATTTCCCCGTTGGACGCCTGATCATTCAGGCTGTTTGTGTTCGTGGCTGGAAGGCCAATACATTATAAGCCGACTAACCAGGCATGTTGTGGTAGGAAGCTTCTTCGGGCAAGCTTCTATCTTCGTTCCGCCAATATTTCTGATAACTGCTGGTAATATGCTGAAGAGCCTTGGACCTCGTATGCTGACAGTGTTATCCTCTTTAATGGGTTTGGTCTGCACTTCCTCCTAAAGTCAGTACCCAACCAGTCAGGCTGTGGTTCGTACGTCAGTTTGCGTGTGGCCAGCAGTAACAGCCTGGTTGATCAGACCCTGATCCACCACGAGGACTGGTCTCAGACCGCGCGGGAGCGTTGACCCCCGAAGCCCTCTCCAGGTATACTCCAGGTATACCTTACATGTTATATGCACGCAGTATCTATTTTACCTCTGACAGTAAGATCTTCATAAATCCTGGACCACGGATGTTGATACAGAAATAAATATGCAAGTCATTAAACTGGAAGTGCATTAAACTGGAAGTGCACCACACACAATAAAACACCCAGGAAACAGCAAAAAAAAATCAGCTTCACTAAAATAAATCCCAACAATACAGCAAATACAACAACTACTTCTACAACTAATACTATCACAACACTACTATACTACTACTATGCAACATTAAGAACAAGAAACCCGTCTAACATTAGAGCCAAACTTAACGCAGGCCAACCTGTCATAGTAGTTTGGCACAGAGTGATTTATCACATGCATGAATGCTCAAGTTTACAGTTGTTGAAACGCCATTTGCCTTTAGTGAGATGAAGGTATTTCCCTGAGTAAATAAACCAGCTGTTTACTCGTTTGTAACATTACAAACAGTGGCGGAGTTGCCTACAGTGTTTACATTAAGACAGACAAGATGTAACACTCGTTCTTGCTTCTCTTTGATCTATATAAGCTCTCTCTCAAGGGAGCTCAGAAGAGTGGAGAGAGCCACAACAAGTCGAGTCAAGGCTATAT
The DNA here is from genome assembly GCF_038502225.1 of Cherax quadricarinatus. Lineage (NCBI taxonomy): Eukaryota > Metazoa > Arthropoda > Malacostraca > Decapoda > Parastacidae > Cherax > Cherax quadricarinatus. The sequence goes on from NC_091336.1 coordinate 9,662,049, forward strand.
ACACTAAGAGTATGTATCTCTCAGTGTATATACACAAAGTATACCTTAAGAGTACAGAGAGAGCCGCAATGAGTCGAGTCAAGGGTATATACACCAAAAGCTATATAACTCTCAGTGTATACCTGGAGAGAGAGTTCTGGGGGGTCAACGCCCCCGCGGCCCGGTCTGTGACCAGGCATACTTTGAAATTAATTTACGCCTGACTGGTGATGCTCAAGTGACAAGCAGCCTCAATGATTCACATGTAGTCATCAGGATTCAAACCTAATAAACCAAACAACAACGACACCAAAGTGTTTAATACCAAGTGGATGTTACATGGATCTGGCTGGCTTCGGCCAGAAGGTGACTTGGACTTGCCTAACACGGGGCCAGTAGGCCTGCTGCAATGTTCCTGCCTTCTTATGGTCTTAAATACATTTTCTTGTGAGCACATCGGTCGTTTCCACTAAGGTAGCGTGCTGGAAAGCAGGAAGTACATTCACCATCACTTAATTAGTACCATCTGGGTATTAGGTACATGTGTGTGTCTATGTGGCGATGTGTACTTTTTTTATTAAAAATAGATTCGTACATGAACGGTATACAATACCAGTATAAAAGCAGCAGCCTTCTTGCCTGTGGTCCAGAATCTTCACGACCACGGCGCTCTCAACACCAACTCCAAGGCTGAGGGACTGATTACCTCATCTTCTGCATATAGTTCTGTCTTCTAATCATGTCCACTGGTTGGCGAAACGTCTACAATAAAGATACCCAGGTGTTGCACATGTATCTAATTTTTCAAAAATAGATTCGAAAGCAATGTGCTGCTAAGTACAAGGACACAAATGCACAAAAGCTCCTGGAGAGCGAAACGTTGCCACATTGAAATGTGACGTTAGTTGCATTTGTGTCCTTTTACTTAACATACTGTTGGTAATTCTACCATTAATACAATGTGTTGCTATTGTATTCTATACAACAGTTACATAACAGATTATTCAGCAGTGTACTGTTGTTGTATTTTATACAACGGTTACATAACAGACTCATCAGTAGTGTTGCTACTGTATTAAATACAACAGTTACATAACATATTCATCAACAGTGCTGCTGCTATTGTATTCTATACAACGTTTACATAATGGGAACAAAACTAGCCATGTTTCTATTCCACATTCCATCAAAAAGACCCAAGGTACGAGTTGCAGAACACACTTCTATAGGAACAACGTTTCGCTCAGTGTAAGGCTCTTCCTCATGTGGAAATAAATGGTATAAAATACCGACACAATGGAAATATAAACACATATGCAGTATAATGCGATCCTTTATTGACTACGTTTCGCCCACACAGTGGACTTTATCAAGTCACAAACAGATCTATCTGGGTGAATAGTACGTGAGTATTTATAGAGTGGAGAGTCAGGTGGAGAATATTGGGTGGGTTGTACTTGACACGGACCTATAAGGGACCGCATTCTCCACCCTATATATACTAATGTACCTTTCTTGCACATACTCATGTACTATTCATCCAACGTTTCGGCCACCGAAACGTTGGGTGAATAGTTTCATTAATAAAGATTCCCATATGTTGCATAAGTGTCTCCATCTTCAAGTTGTCAATAAAGGATAGCATTATATTGCATTTGTCCAAAGTTTGGGTATTTTATGCCATTTATTTCTTCCGACTGTTATAAGCGTCTGTTGCTCGACATTACGTTAATTACCATTACGTTAGGTACCTCGATGCCGGTGAAAGCCTTTCGATCCGAGGAGGAGGAGGAGGAGGAGGAGGAGGAGCAACCGACGCTGCTGCCCTCCCTTTCCTTGGATCGAAAGCTTATTAACTTCACTACACAAATAACCCGTACATATGAAAGAGAGAAGCTCACGACGACGTTTCGGTCCGACTTGGACCATTTGTAAATGTGTGTTAGGTAAGACAATGCAACAGTTAGGTATCTTTGTTTCGAAACGTTTCGCCTACACAGTAGGCTTCTTCAGTCGAGTACAGAAAAGTTGATAGAAGCAGAAGAGACTTGAAGACGATGTAATCAGTCCATCACCCTTGAAGTTTTGAGATGGTCAGTCCCTCAGTCTGGAGAAGAGTTTTGTTCCATAGTCTGAAACAACATTGTTATTGTTTCAGACTATGGAACAATACTCTTCTCCAGACTGAAGGACTGACCACCTCAAAACTTTAAGGGTGATGGACTGATTACGTCGTCTTCAAGTATCTTCTGCTTCTATCAACTTTTCTGTACTCGACTGAAGAAGCCTACTGCGTAGGCGAAGCGTTTCGAAATAAAGATACCTAACTGTTGCATATGTGTCTTACCTAACAACCTGTCGGTATTTTATACCATTTTAATGTTCATTTGTAAATGTGTGATGAATCATTTGTAAATGATTGAGACACTTATGCAACATATGGGAATCTTTATTGAAGAAACGTTTCGCCACACAGTGGCTTCATCAGTCCAATACAAAACAAAAGGGTGTAAGGAGAAGAGGAGTTTGAGGTAATCAGTCCCTCAGCCTCAAACTCCTCCTCTCCATACATCCTTCTGTTTTGTATTGGACTGATGAAGCCACTGTGTGGCGAAACGTTTCTTCAATAAAGATTCCCATATGTGGCATGTCTCTCAATCTTCAGCTTGTCGGTTTTAAACCATTTATCACATTTGTAAATGGTCCAAGTCATCCCGAAACGTCGTCGTAAGCTCCTCTCTCCTATGTGCGAGTTGGTAGGTAAGACACATAGGCAACAGTAGGCAACTTTATTCCGAAACGTTTCGCCTACACAGTAGGCTTCTTCAGTCGAATACAGAAAGTAGGCAGGAACAGCAGAGATGTGAAGACGATGTAATCAGTCCATCACCCTTGAAGTCGTAGAATTTGAGGTTGTCAGTCCCTCGGCCTGGAGAAGTTCAGTTCCATAGTCAGGAACTATCTGAAGATCAAGCGACAGTGCGGAGACTTAAATACTTTCTGTATTCGACTGAAGAAGCCTACTGTGTAGGCGAAACGTTTCGGAATAAAGTTGCCTATGTGTCTTACCTACCAACCTGTCGGTATTGTATACCATTTTGATGTTCATTATGTGCGAGTTATTCGTGTATTGACAAATGGTATGGTGATACCGACAATGTATGGAAAAAGATATTTATGTACAGTTCTCAACTGTACATAGTTTTTTCCACATATTTGTGTATTGTTCCTTTTTATTACCTTCCATTTCCCAGGAATTATGACCCCCTACACATTTTATTTACCCATACTTGGAGGGTGTTCCGGGGGGGTCAACGCCCCCGCGGTCCGGCCCATGACCAGGGGCCTCGCATGAAGCGCTAAACACGTAACAACAATAA
>NC_091336.1:9675407-9730407 GCF_038502225.1 Cherax quadricarinatus
CAAATTCGGTACCTGTCCGTTTAACAATGTCCATGTGTAAATTAGTGTTTGTCATGGATATACAGGTGTAGAGCCGACAGACCAGGGCCAGGGCCAGGGCCAGGGCTAGGGTCAAGGCCAGGACCAGGACCACGCCCTGGCCAAGGACAAGGCTTCGGAAGCAGAAAAACTCTCGAACTCAACAAAAACATCAAAGGTATGCAGAACAAGCTTTTATTACGACACGTTTCGTTCAGAGTACATCTTAATCAAGACTTGATAAAAGCACTATCTGGACAAAACGTTGCCTTAGTAAGAGTTTATTCTGCAACTTGTATTTATAATTCTCAGCAATTTCACTCAGGTGTTTGAGGATCCAGGAAGACGCCTACACGGACTGCGTGTAAGAAGCACCGACAGCCTGAATGACCAGGCAAACATAGGCTCGAGCAGTGAGGGGCAATGATCCCAGGAAGCATCAACACGTAAGTTACAGGTAACCCTAGCATCATATCTTGGCCCACCATCTACCTTCACACTCACTCCTTCAGAGGCATAAGTTAGCCATACCTTGGTAAGCTGTCGTGGTTCACACCTGTCTGTACCTCACCTGTGTTAAATTTACTGCCATACCTCACCTAGTTGCCAACAAGAGACGTGGAATGTGTGGGCGTGTAAAGGGTGTGGAAGGAGAGATGGAAGGGTGTGGAAGAGGTGAAAGATGCATAAGGGATAGAGGTGAAGGATACATACAAGGGGTGGAGAGGGAGGATACACAGTACAAGGGGGAGAGTTTTTCATGCACATGGGGAAGGGTGTGCAGCAGACGGGTGAAGGAGGAAGTAGGGAGGAGAGCAGACATGTCATGGCCAGCAGAGGGGAAAACGACAAGGAAAAAAAAAACGGAGAAAAGCAGAGGTGGGTTGGTGGGTTAGAAGGTTACAGCTGTAATGTTACTTTGTAAAATTTTATAGAAATAATTTGTGTACATTGAAAATGTTGTCCGTATTTTGTTAAGTTGAGATTGTACCTAGCTGTGAAGATGTATGTTAAGGAATTACTAGAGTTAAAGGTGATAAATAATGAAAACTTTAGATAAGTGTACATGTCCTTAGTTATTTTTTTAAGGGGGAAAAGGCGGATGTGGAAAGTCCAAGCAGATTATTTTAGGGGAACGTTTTAGCTCACATGATCTAAAATGTTTTGTATCTTGTATCGCTTGTTCGCGATTACCGCACACACACACACACACACACATATATATATATATATATATATATATATATATATATATATATATATATATATATATATATATATATATATATATTACATATATATATTATTTTAACCACGAACGAGTGGTACTGATCAATAACAACACTGCGCTAGCCAATGATTCGAACCCATGTTGTACTGGCCCGCCATTGTGAGCGAGAACCACATGACGCCTTAACCCATAGGACCACCCAATCCTACAAGAACCAAGCACCCAGCCACGCTAGGTGTGTTACTCTTGGTCCGAGGACATACGGAGGTGTGGGAGAATGAAATTAGCTTGAAAGCTCCCAAACTTCCGCGTGTACTCGGACCAAGAGTAACACGCCTAGCTTGGCTGGGTGCTTGGTTCTTGTAGGATTGGTTGGTCCTGTGGGTTAAGGCGTCATGTGGTTCTCGCTCACAATGGCGGGCCAGTAGAACATGGGTTCGAATCCTTGGCTAGCGCAGTGTTGTTATTGAGATATATATATATATATATATATATATATATATATATATATATATATATATATATATATATATACGTGCCGAATAGGTAAAACTTGCAAATTTGGCTTAAATAGCAATGCCTTTCTTTCCGAATAAGGGAAGCGAAAATTTGTGTATGCAATAATTTCGCAAAAATCATTCCGAACCTAATGAAAAAAATATATTTCATTGTGTTTGTTTATTATTAAATTACTGTAAGGGTATCTAAAATATATTTAGCTGGATTAGGCTAAATTAAATTGCGCTTGTTATAGTAAGGTTAGGTAATTTTTCTAAGATTCTTTTGGTACAAAATTATTAATTTTTACATTAACATAAATGAAAAATATATATCTTTAAACGTATAAGAGAAAATTTTAGGAAGGACTTAATTTTAAATGAGTTCTTGCCAACTGACCAGATTTACCTATTCGGCACGACATCGAACAAGCGATACAAGATGCAAAACGTTTTAGCTCATATGAGCAAGAACGTTCCCCTTAGTTTAATCTGCTTGAACTTTCTACTTATATCTACAACACTGCAAGCTCATGATGTGTTGACTGCAACAGGAAAGGCCTAGAGCTATCATTCAACTCCCCCCTGTGGTGGTTGTGGTTTGCAATACTGTGAAGAATCTGAACCATTAATAATGTTTTTAAACCTGATGACTGTATATCTCTTCATGGGGGAAGGAGACTGAAAGGTGACCCCCACCCTCATTAATCACTGTTGGTATGGGAAGGTCATGAACTCTTTTAGGCTGGAATCTGTTAATCCACACTTGCCAGAGAAGGTCAGGCTACACGACAGGTCAGACTAAAAGGCGCTAAGGAGGTTGATACTCGGCAGACACGGATAATGTAAACAAAAGCCTACACAACAGGAAGCATCTTGTGGGTGTGCCGTCATCTGTTATATTTCATGATTTAGAGCTCTCTTAAAACACGTCTCTAACATAAAAAGGTTTAGCAATTATTTTTTAATATAATCTTCAATTTCGTTCACTTCTCCTCAGTCATACTTCATCCCAAATAATTATTCAGATCTGGTGTTCTTCCATATTACAGACTATCTTACTTTCCAAACTTCTGAAGTTCCTTAAGGTATTTCCTGATCAGCCGGGCTGTGGTGCCCATGTTGGAGTGTCTGTAATTAATACTAACAGCCTTATCAGGTCTGGTGAGGGACCGGGCCACCAAGACACTGACCACCACAATATTGTACAGGTAACTTAAATGTAAATTCATTATTATATGAAATTTCTATCACTATTACAGTCTGTTGATTTACACTAGCATAAACTATACTGATTACCATCATCCCCCAACAACACTCCAATAACACCACCCTGACACAACACTTCACCAGCACCACCCTGACACAACACTCCAATAACACCACCCTGACACAACACTCCAATAACACCACCCTGACACAACACTCCACCAGCACCACCCTGACACAACACTCCAATAACACCACCCTGACACAACACTCCACCAGCACCACCCTGACACAACACTCCAATAACACCACCCTGACACAACACTCCACCAGCACCACCCTGACACAACACTCCAATAACACCACCCTGACACAACACTCCACCAGCACCACCCTGACACAACACTCCAATAACACCACCCTGACACAACACTCCACCAGCACCATCCTGACACAACACTCCACCAGCACCACCCTGACACAACACTCCACCAGCACCACCCTGACACAACACTCCACCAGCACCACCCTGACACAACACTCCACCAGCACCACCCTGACAACACTTCACCAGCACCACCCTGACACAACACTCCACCAGCACCACCCTGACACAACACTCCACCAGCACCACCCTGACACAACACTCCACCAGCACCATCCTGACACAACACTCCACCAGCACCACCCTGACACAACACTCCACCAGCACCACCCTGACACAAGACTCCACCAACGCCACCCTGACAACACTCCACCAGCACCATCCTGACACAACACTCCACTAACGCCACCCTGACACAACACTCCACCAGCACCATCCTGACACAACACTCCACCAGCACCACCCTGACACAATACTCCACCAGCACCACCCTGACAACACTTCACCAGCACCACCCTGACACAAAACTCCACCAGCACCACCCTGACACAACACTCCACCAGCACCACCCTGACAACACTTCACCAGCACCACCCTGACACAACACTCCACCAGCACCACCCTGACACAACACTCCACCAGCACCACCCTGACACAACACTCCACCAGCACCACCCTGACAACACTCCACCAGCACCATCCTGACACAACACTCCACCAGTACCATCCTGACACAACACTCCACCAGTACCATGCTGACACAACACTCCACCAGTACCATCCTGACACAACACTCCACCAGTACCATCCTGACACAACACTCCACCAGCACCACCCTGACACAACACTCCACCAGTACCGTCCTGACACAACACTCCACCAGTACCATCCTGACACAAACACTCCACCAGTACCGTCCTGACACAACACTCCACCAGTACCATCCTGACACAACACTCCACCAGTACCGTCCTGACACAACACTCCACCAGTACCATCCTGACACAACACTCCACCAGTACCGTCCTGACACAACACTCCACCAGTACCATCCTGACACAACACTCCACCAGTACCATCCTGACACAACACTCCACCAGTACCATCCTGACAACACTCCACCAGCACCATCCTGACACAACACTCCACCAGCACCACCCTGACACAACACTCCACCAACACCACCCTGACACAACACTCCACCAGTACCATGCTGACACAACACTCCACCAGTACCATCCTGACACAACACTCCACCAGTACCATCCTGACACAACACTCCACCAACACCACCCTGACACAACACTCCACCAACACCACCCTGACACAACACTCCACCAGCACCACCCTGACACAACACTCCACCAGCACCACCCTGACACAACACTCCACCAACACCATCTTGACACAACAGTCCACCAACACCATCCTGACACAACACTCCACCAGTACCATCCTGACACAACACTCCACCAGCACCACCCTGACAACACTCCACTAGCACCATCCTGACACAACACTCCACCAGCACCACCCTGACACAACACTCCACCAGCACCACCCTGACACAACACTCCACTAGCACCATCCTGACACAACACTCCACCAGTACCATCCTGACACAACACTCCACCAGTACCATCCTGACACAACACTCCACCAGTACCGTCCTGACACAACACTCCACCAGCACCACCCTGACACAACACTCCACCAGCACCACCCTGACAACACTCCACTAGCACCATCCTGACACAACACTCCACCAGCACCACCCTGACACAACACTCCACCAGCACCACCCTGACAACACTCCACTAGCACCATCCTGACACAACACTCCACCAGCACCACCCTGACACAACACTCCACCAGCACCACCCTGACACAACACTCCACCAGCACCACCCTGACACAACACTCCACCAGCACCATCCTGACACAACACTCCACCAGCACCACCCTGACACAACACTCCACCAGCACCACCCTGACACAACACTCCACCAGCACCACCCTGACACAACACTCCACCAGCACCACCCTGACACAACACTCCACCAGTACCATGCTGACACAACACTCCACCAGCACCACCCTGACACAACACTCCACCAGCACCACCCTGACACAACACTCCACCAGTACCATGCTGACACAACACTCCACCAGCACCATCCTGACACAACACTCCACCAGCACCACCCTGACACAACACTCCACCAGCACCACCCTGACACAACACTCCACCAGCACCACCCTGACACAACACTCCACCAGCACCACCCTGACACAACACTCCACCAGTACCGTCCTGACACAACACTCCACCAGTACCATCCTGACACAACACTCCACCAGTACCGTCCTGACACAACACTCCACCAGTACCATCCTGACACAACACTCCACCAGTACCGTCCTGACACAACACTCCACCAGTACCGTCCTGACACAACACTCCACCAGTACCGTCCTGACACAACACTCCACCAGTACCGTCCTGACACAACACTCCACCAGTACCGTCCTGACACAACACTCCACCAACACCATCCTGACACAACACTCCACCAGTACCATCCTGACAACACTCCACCATTCACTTTCCTATATAAGGAATAATCTACGCTTACATTCCCACACAACACTACATAAACATTTACCCACAAAAAAGCATTCCCCACCATCAGAAACTCCATTTAACACTCCACTATCACATTCCCCCCACCAATACATCCCAACAAACCACCACCACCCACATTTCTACACAACGAACATGCCACAGCATCCACACAGGGAGACGACCACCACTACAAGTCATCATCACAGTTGCCTGGCACTAATGAGGGCGCCCGTCATCCTCTGCTTCAAGTCTCCGCTACACTTCCCTTATCTGTATGCCGCCGCTATCGTAATTTTTCACGGTGGAACCATGATTAATGTCTCCCGTTATTACCCTGGAGCCGTCTGGTCCCGGAGCAAAACTCCTCAGCGCTCTCTAAATAACATTTCCCAAATACAAAACACATTACATTTTTTTTACTCCTGTAATTCCCAAGAGCTGCATAATTTACTCTCCATGAAGAATAGACCACTGTAGTTTTGCATATAGGATAGTAGATTGTATGTCAAATGATATTTTATCTCAAGGAATACCCCACATACATATATATACGTATATATTTATGTCAGAGGCACCCACACCACCGTATGTCCTCGGATCAAGGTAAAACACCTAGCTCTGCTGGGTGCTTGATTCTTGTAGGATTGCATGGTTTTGTGGGTTAGAGCGTCATGTGTGATTTTCGCTCACCATGAGGCGAACCAAAACATCATGGGTTCGAATCTGCGGCTAGTCGCGGTAAGGTGACACGTATGATGTCTCTCTTCAGGCGGGGCAATGTTCGTGGGGTCGAATCCTGACCTGCCGCAGTTTGGTAAATTATCCAAAATCATTTGTTTCGTGATTCATTGATTATATATATATATATATATATATATATATATATATATATATATATATATATATATATATATATATATACACACACGCTTGTAGATACATATGTTACGTTACACACATGCATATTATACACGTTATACGCACATGAAGACGTTACTCCCACGTTCTTGAGTGAACACACACACACAGGATGGATGGTAGCCACGCTTCACATACGTCCTTAGCGTGTAGTGTTTCCACCTCTCTCATCTAGGAAGGAATGTACACACTTAACACACCAACAAAATCTTGTTCACTGCTGTATGAAAGAACAGATTTCACACTCGCAAGTACGCGCACGCACACGTGCGCACATACACACACATGCGCTCACTACATACTCACAAGCACACATACCACATACATTCACATATTACTCATACTACAAAAGCTAAATGCTGATGTAGTGTACTGTGATTGAGCACAAAATGTGTGAAGATAGGGAAAACTGGATAAGAAGACAGATGGAGTTTTAACTTCCTAAACACTTAGAACCAAGAGAGTAATGGTAAACATAGTGAAGTCAGAGGCTGTCACAGTGAAAAACTCTGTTTCTAAAGGCACAACACTCAACCCACTTTTGTTTCAAATTCTTATATCCGACAAGGACAAGGACATCAATCACAACACTAACATCCTTTGCTGATGACACCCGAATCTATATGGGAGTGTCCGTCGAAGACTGTGAATCTTAGGGGGATATAAATCAAGTCTTCCAGTGAGCCTTAGACAACAATATGATGTTTAACTAGGGCAAGTTTCACTTGTTCCGCTATGGACGGATGGCGGAAATGGAGACTAAAAAGGAGTACACAACAAACTCAATCATTTAAGAGCAAGAGTTCCATGTGCAAGACCTAGGAGCAATGATGTCAGATATCATATTCGAGGATCACAACACTCTTGCTATCACTACAGCAAGGATGCTGAGCCCAAGATAATACTCTTCAATGACTTGAACCTGACTGGCCTGAGCCAGTAGGTGACTTGGATTTGCCTAGCATGGGCCAGTAGGCCTTGTGCAGTGCTCCTTGTTATGTTTACATCACTTGTTCTTTCCAGGCTGGAATTCCTCTGTATACCGACGGCAGGATAATGACTTTGCTGTGATCCTTCATAGTGAGATCCTCTACCATCATCACTACTAGGTAATTCACGTTACATAAATAACCAGCACATAGAAGAGAGGAGTTTACGACGACGTTTCGGTCCGACTTGGACCATTTACAAAGCCACACTGTGACTTTGTAAATGGTCCAAATCGAACCGAAACGTCGTAGTAAGTTCCTCTATCCTACGTGTGGATTATCTGTGCATTGTTCCACTCACAGTATTGTGCCTTTTAGCTCCTTCACGTTAGTTTTTGAACGCCCTTCATCTACAAGAGGTTCCTGCCGGTCTTTAGATAGAACCGGATAAATTTCCTCGAATCACTTTCTGATCAGCAGGGGTGTTATACCAACAGCCTGGTTGCTCGGGCCATCAACCAGGTCTCGTCAGAAGAATGGGAGGGGTGACCCACGAAATCATTTCCAAGTAACCAATAATCTATTCCGGGTACCATCGTCCCTGCGACTGGGTCCCACACCAAGCCTCCTGCTTGATGGCCTAATCAACTAGGCTGTTGGTGCCCGCCACTGGAATTCTAATGTATACCTGGAGGTTACCTGGAGGTTATTCCGGGGATCAACGCCCCTGCGGCCCGGTCCATGACCAGGCCTCCCGATGGATCAGGGCCTGATCAACTAGGCTGTTACTGCTGGCCGCACGCAGTCCGACGTACGAGCCACAGCCCGGCTGATCCGGCACTGACTTTAGGTATCTGTCCAGCTCTCTCTTGAAGGCAGCCAGGGGTTTATTGGCAATTCCCCTAATGCTTGATGGGAGGCTGTTGAACAGTTTTGGGCCCCGGACACTTATGGTGTTTTCTCTTAGTGTACCAATGGCGCCCCTACTTTTTATTGGCGGCATTTTGCATCGCCTGCCCAGTCTTTTACTTTCGTAGGGAGTGATTTCTGTGTGCAGATTTGGGACCATTCCTTCCAAGATTTTCCAAGTGTAGATTATGATATATCTCTCCCTCCTGCGTTCCAACGAGTACAAGTCAAGTGCTTCCAAGCGTTCCCAGTAGTTAAGGTGCTTGACAGAACTTATACGTGCAGTAAAGGATCTCTGTACACTCTCTAGATCTGCGATTTCACCTGCTTTGTATGGAGATGTTAATGTACAGCAGTATTCCAGCCTAGAGAGAACAAGTGATTTGAAAAGGATCATCATGGGCTTGGCATCTCTCGTTTTGAAAGTTCTCATTATCCATCCTATCATTTTCTTTGCACGTGCGATCGTGGCACTGTTGTGATCCTTGAAAGTGAGATCCTCAGACATTACTACTCTCAGGTCCCTTACATTATTTTTCCGCTCTATTGTATGGCGGGAGTCAGTAGTATACTCTGTTCTAGTTATTATCTCCTCCAGTTTTCCATAACGGAGTAGTTGGAATTTGTCCTCATTGAACATCATATTGTTTACCGTTGCCCACTGGAAAACTTTGTTTATATCTTCTTGGAGGTTAACCGCGTCCTCAGCAGATGACAGCCTCATGCAGATCCTAGTATCATCCGCAAAGGATGATACGGTGCTGTGGTGTATATCTCTGTTTATGTCTGATATGAGGATAAGGAATAAGATGGGGGCGAGTACTGTGCCTTGTGGAACAGAGCTCTTCACTATGGCAGCCTCCGATTTAACTCTGTTGACCACTACTCTTTGTGTTCGATTTGTTAGGAAGTTGAAGATCCATCTCCCCACTTTCCCAGTTATTCCTTTAGCACGTATTTTATGGGCTATTACGCCATGATCGCATTTGTCAAATGCTTTTGCAAAGTCTGTGTATATTACATCTGCATTCTGATTTTCTTCCAGTGCATCCAAGGCCATGTCATTTTAGCTCATTTGTCTTAATTTTTTATTGTTTCACGTATATTTTAGAAAATCACACGAAGAGTACAATAAAATCCGAGATTAAAAATTCTGACAGGAAAATAATTGATTTTTAGTTTAAATATTTTAATTTACGTGGTAAACAGGATACAACACAGCCCAACTGATCAGGCTCTAAATTTAGTAAATAAACACTCGATTTTTAAACAGTAAACACACTTGCTTATGGACTTAGCAAAAGATATTTATCCCACTACAATAAACACTAAAATCTAAACATTTATTTCATCAAGTAGGATAATCAAATACACTACGATGCAATACGTAAATATACAAGAAATGTTCCCTAAAACTGTTTTGCATTGTTGAATTAAAAAAAACCGCACGAAAGACAAACACAAAACAAAAGTGACTATACAAAACACGGCTATACAATACAAACAAAAACACCCATACAAAATACAAACACACAAAAAGGGCCAAGTTGTTAAAATTACCACAGGGGCGTGAAGGGAAGGGTAGAAACAAAAGATGGTGGAGTCAGTGTGAACTGAAGGGCATGTTACTGACACCTCAACACACAAGTGAAGCGGAAGCAAGGAGGGGAGGGGAAGGGGAGGGGGAGGGGATGGAGAAGGTTAGAGGAGGGGAGAAGGTGAGATAAAAGATGAGAGGGGTAGAGGGAGGACAGCAGCAGAAGGGAGAAAAAGGGGAGGGGGGTGGGAATGAAATGCGACAAGAGAAGGGAAGGAGAGAAGGGTAGGGACGAAGGAAAGGGGACAGGAGAAAGGGGAGAAAAGAAAGAATTTTTATGAAGAGAGACACGGCTTTGTCGAAATACCTCAGTGAGGAGGTGGTGGCTAGAATAGTGAGGTGTAACAGACTTTATCCTCAATTATCTGCAAGATACTATCAAGGTATTACAGAAATTATCCTCAACTATCTGCAAGATACCTAGGTGTACTTATTAGGGGTGTGCCAAAGTATCGGTATCGATTAATTTTGATGGTATCGGAAAACATTTTGATATTGTTCTATCCCTAGTAACAATAAAGAAACATTCTGAGTAATATCGAGGTGTAACGATAAACATTATCTTGAACTACAGCAAACACTTAAATATTTTGGCATTGTGTTATTAACCTCATTCACAGCTAATACTGATATTAATTCTGTATTTCTAGACCATGCTGTACAGCACCGGAGAGTGTTAAGTTCCTACAGTAACCTGCCATACACATTACCTCCGCCAAGTGCAGGATTAGGTAGGCTATGATGGCTATGTAGACCAGATTTTGTGTTAACGTATGGCCCACCACTGGCTAGAGCCTTCTCCCTCACTCTCTCGACCAAGGCAGGGACAGGCAGACGTATAGGCTGGACTCGCCACGATTACCAATACGTCTCCAATAACATTACTACATTTGTGTTCTTGCAACTATCACTTCCTCATCTCGAACCCTGAGACTTGCTGTTAGCAACAGTTTCTCTCTCTCTCCGGGTCTTACCCGGAGACAGGTAACTTAATGAATCCCAGCCACCATGCTCTTCTATTTTCACCTTTCTTGCCAGAATTTTTTTTATTTAATACAATTCTACTGTAATGCTGCACAGATTTACTGTCTACTTCAATAGTTTTATAGTTGATCCAACACTTGTATGTAACATCTGTTTATCTGTCCGTGATTCCGAGGGTCATCGTCCATGTGTCCCGGTTCCAGACCAGCCCCTCCTTTGTGCTATTAACTTCAACAACCTGACTGATCAGGCCATCAACTATAAGATCTGATCCTGAAATAACAACAGGGAGAAAAATCTGATCACATTCCAGCTTTCCTTACAGAGCTAAACAGATCACCTCTTCAAGGCAAAATCTATATAAATCTCTACCGGCATTAAAACAATGGTTAGGTAATGCAAAAAAAAAAAAAAAAAAAAATCAGACAATTTTACGAAGTGTGTTTCTGTCGCAGTGATATTTCATAAAGTGCTACGTGGCGCTCACAACAAATCGCACTTCATAACACACGTTAAAATCCCAGTCTTTTAAATTCTGGCAATAATTTGCATTGACAGAATCTTTTCGCTTAATAACATTCAAATGTACCTTTTCTGTGCGATTTCTGAGATCCATTTGTGTTTTAATAGATGACGAATGTGAAGCTACTTTAGTGTACCATGTCTCCACGCAATAATAATAATAATAATAATAATAATAATAATTATAATATATATATATATATATATATATATATATATATATATATATATATATATATATATATATATATATATATATATAATCGGATAAGGACTTTGTGGACACTATGATGGAATCCACAAAATCCTTATCGTCGGATTTTATATTAAAAAATGTAAGATATAAAAAATGCAGTTTTCTGCACAAGACAACTGAACTAATAGATTTTTTATAAGTCTTCACGGTTGTGTAATTTAGGCAACCTCAACATGTGCACCTCTAGTGGTCCGTAACACATCATTATATCCGCGTATTGGACCATATATCCGGCGTGACATTTCCCATGATCTCATTCTAACGCGGAGTGTTATAATGTCGGCTGCTGGTATCGTTAACTTTTACTTAACACAAGCTGAATACATCAGCAGTGTGCTGCTACCTTATATTATATGATAGGTAAGATTTGTCAGGACACAGGACAAGTGAGCTCCACCACACAGGATGGTATACAACAGTGTGAGCTCCAGCACACAGGATGGTATACAACAGTGTGAGCTCCAGCACACAGGATGGTATACAACAGTGTGAGCTCCACAACACAGGATGGTATACAACAGTGTGAGCTCCACAACACAGGATGGTATACAACAGTGTGAGCTCCAGCACACAGGATGGTATACAACAGTGTGAGCTCCACAACACAGGATGGTATACAACAGTGTGAGCTCCAGCACACAGGATGGTATACAACAGTGTGAGCTCCAGCACACAGGATGGTATACGACAGTGTGAGCTCCAGCACACAGGATGGTATACAACAGTGTGAGCTCCAGCACACAGGATGGTATACAACAGTGTGAGCTCCACCACACAGGATGGGGCTCACACAAGATGTTGAAATGTGTCAGTCTAAGCTAGGAGACTTCAGCAGGGAGATGAGGGTAACGACAAGGTTTGGTCATGGACCGGGCTGCAGGGGCGCTGACCCCCGGAACATCCTCCAGGTATGTATTCCAGCGGATGATACTAGGATCTGCATGAGGCTGTCATCTGCTGAGGACGCGGTTAACCTCCAAGAAGATATAAACAAAGTTTTCCAGTGGGCAACGGTAAACAATATGATGTTCAATGAGGACAAATTCCAACTACTCCGTTATGGAAAACTGGAGGAGATAATAACTAGAACAGAGTATACTACTGACTCCGGCCATACAATAGAGCGGAAAAATAATGTAAGGGACCTGGGAGTAGTAATGTCTGAGGATCTCACTTTCAAGGATCACAACAGTGCCACGATCGCACGTGCAAAGAAAATGATAGGATGGATAATGAGAACTTTCAAAACGAGAGATGCCAAGCCCATGATGATCCTTTTCAAATCACTTGTTCTCTCTAGGCTGGAATACTGCTGTACATTAACATCTCCATACAAAGCAGGTGAAATCGCAGATCTAGAGAGTGTACAGAGATCCTTTACTGCACGTATAAGTTCTGTCAAGCACCTTAACTACTGGGAACGCTTGGAAGCACTTGACTTGTACTCGTTGGAACGCAGGAGGGAGAGATATGTCATAATCTACACTTGGAAAATCTTGGAAGGAATGGTCCCAAATCTGCACACAGAAATCACTCCCTACGAAAGTAAAAGACTGGGCAGGCGATGCAAAATGCCGCCAATAAAAAGTAGGGGCGCCATTGGTACACTAAGAGAAAACACCATAAGTGTCCGGGGCCCAAAACTGTTCAACAGCCTCCCATCAAGCATTAGGGGAACTGCCAATAAACCCCTGGCTGCCTTCAAGAGAGAGCTGGACAGATACCTAAAGTCGGTGCCGGATCAGCCGGGCTGTGGCTCGTACGTCGGACTGCGTGCGGCCAGCAGTAACAGCCTAGTTGATCAGGCCCTGATCCATCGGGAGGCCTGGTCGTGGACCGGGCCGCGGGGGCGTTGATCCCCGGAATAACCTCCAGGTAACCTCCAGGTAAGGGTTGAACAACTACGGCAGCTTCGCAAGCTGAAAGTCGTAATATCTGAGAAGCGAAAAAGAAGCCACTTGATATCATGTTGAATCCATCGTGATGGATGTTTCCGGGGGTCGTCGCCCCCTGCGGTACGATCCCAGATCAGGCGCTAGCGTATGCAACTATTTTCAATTTTTTTGAAATCGGAAAAGGACTCTGTGGACAAGAGTAAACACCATACACTTGTCTTACGCCCATACACAATTCATTACACAATACTTACCTTACTGCCATACACAACACTCACATTGCTCCCAGACACAATACTCACCACACTGCCATACACAGTACTCTGTCTACCTCCATACCTGCAACAGAGAATTTAAAATTAATACCTAATAAATACAAGAGTTGAGACAATAGTCAACATTACTAGTCAGGTTGCAACTTAATTCAGAGGGGAAAAGCATTTATCCCACAATGCTCAGGTTTGATCCATAGGGAGAGTGACTTCAATTATTTGGATCAAGAACCCTTTCTCAACATAACACTAACAAGTTAACCAGTTGTGTTTTAACAATCGTTTTAAGTACTATGAGTGTGCTACATAAACGGTATCACTATCGGTGAGTATCGGTTAATTTTCATGGTATCGGTGTAGATATCGGGCTAAAATTGAGTATTGGTATCGGTAAAATTTTTGGTATCGTCCCATTACTACTTTAAACTTCAATGAAATTTTTTAGAAATATGCAAGAATGACAGACGCAAGATGTAGTAAATTGGATCTGATTAGCACATCTATGGCCTACCTGTGACTGAAGTGTGTGTGGTGCGGGCAGCCAGCACACAGCAACAGCTTGGTTGACCAGGCAATCATCATCCAAGTCTGACTCAAGACCGGGATGCAGGAACAGGGAAAACTCTCAACCCATCAAAGGTCTATATGAAAGATACAAGTACTGTCTCACCCCGGCCCGAGGCCACATTTCCCGCACTGACTGCCTGGTGAGCCAGCCTAGATTACATACCTGTGACTGGTTTCGAGGGACTTTCTACCCTCGTAGCTCACAACCTGGCATTGGTTGCAGGCACTGGACCAGATTCTTCTTCAAATACCTTTATTTCTCTAATAGTTCTTGTATAATAATAGTTATTATTATTATAATCAAGGGGAAGCGCTAAACCCGTAGGATTATACAGCGCCTGGGAGGGGGATGTGGAAGGCATTCAGGCTCAATTCGGGGAACTGGAGCACAGATCCAATTCCCTAAATCAAGAACCCCTCACCAACATCAAGGAACCTTCCATGAGGGGTATAATAATAATAATAATATCTGTATTTCAACAAGTACATGTACAAGGTATACAGTCCTAGCTGACATCACTGACATACTATATAGAAAGCCGCTTGTTATGCAGAGCATTTCGGGCAAATTAGGTCAGTTTTGTCCCAGGATGCGACCCACACCAGTCGACTAACACCTAGGTACCCATTTTACTGATGGGGAAAATAGACAACCAGTGTAAGGAAACACGCCTAATGTTTCTACCCTCGCCGGGAATCGAACCCGGACCCTCGCCGTGTGAACCGAGAGCTTTAGCCACCAGGCCACGGGGCACCAATGAATGGGCCAGAAAACTGGCTGTAGTGGTGGTCATGTTCCTCACCTAAGCACACAACTAGGTACCTACCTAAAGCCTTGCTTCTCCTCCCAAACACCGCACCACATCACCAAATACACCGCCTCACATACTTGGTATTCCCCAGCAGAGGTTAACACAATACAGATGACTATTACGGCTCTCCTACACACGTAACAATATCTGACGGGTACTGTATACCTCAAACAGGATACTACTACTACTACAAGTACTACTGCTACACTGGGACTATACCTATACATCCCATTACCGTCAACGTAGGATGTATAACATTGTGTGTGTGTGTGTGTGTGTGTGTGTGTGTGTGTGTGTGTGTGTGTGTGTGTGTGTGTGTGTGTGTGTGTGTGTGTGTACGTCTCCCTCTCACACACGCGCGTGCACACACACAGGGGACCTTCCAACCTCATTCCCTCTCTCCAAACATATTACTAAGCTTCCCCTGCAAGGGACAAAAATGTCATTACTATCAGCAATAACCAGGGAAGCGGTAGGGGTAATGAGAGAGTTGCAGGAGATAACCACAGCTATCAAGATGCCAGAGTTACCTCCAATTGCATCTTACTTCAGTCGTGCAACTCTGATCCTTATGGCAGTATGTGGTGAGGCTGGGACTGGTGTGTTGTGGTCATGGATAATGTGGTGGGTGGGGGTGTAGGTAGGTAAGTTTGTATCACTAGATGCACCAATATTGGTGTGTACACAAGTGCATATTTTCCTAGTTGGACTGGATGGCCATGAGCCGGCCCTAATGTATATATAAATAAATAGTGTGTGTGTATCATGGGGCTGGGATGAGGGCGTGTATGATGGGGCTGGCATGAGGGCGTATATGATGAGGCTGGGACGAAGGCGTGTATGATGGGGCTGGCATGAGGGCGTATATGATGAGGCTGGGATGAGGGCGTGTATGATGGGGCTGGGATGAGGGCGTATATGATGAGGCTGGGGCGAGGGCGTGTATGATGGGGCTGGCATGAGGGCGTATATGATGAGGCTGGGACGAGGGCGTGTATGATGGGGCTGGCATGAGGGCGTATATGATGAGGCTGGGACGAGGGCGTGTATGGTGGGGCTGGGATGAGGGCGTATGTGATGAGGCTGGGACGAGGGCGTGTATGATGGGGCTGGCATGAGAGCGTGTATGACTCTGGCAGCAACTCATACCAACTCCCACCCACGTCTCCCACATATCAAACATTCACCCCGGTGGCATACCAAGCACTACCAACCACAGTTGCTATATACACAGATAACCCGCACATAGGAGAGAGAAGCTTACGGCGACGTATCGGTCCGACTTGGACCATTTACAGTCACAGTGTGACTCTGTAAATGGTCCAAGTCGGACCGAATCGTCGTTACAAGCTTCTTTCTCCTATCTGCGGGTTTTGTGTATTGTCCCAGTTACGGTATTGTGCCCTTTTGTTCTTGACAACGGCTATCAATGTCTGAAGCAGTCGATGACAGGCGCTATGTATCTGTCGTTAAAATACGTAAATTTCTATACAGCGTTTCCCCGAATTCTCAAACACAAACCCAATGCGCAAATTCAAGAGTGCGTATAGTATGGGATACATATACACAAGACGACCCAGAAAAACAGGAAAGTCAGTCTAATTAGTCCAAGAGACGAGGGTCAGATGATATCCAACGCCCAGCAACACAAATCGGTGAATCCACACGCAGCATTCAGTGTTAGTTTCTCTAGACGTAGAAAAAGGTGAAAATCAGTAAGGAAAGAAGTGAAAGTCAGTGGAGGGAACAACTGAAAACCAGTGAAAGAAACAAGTGAAAATCAGTGCAGGAAACAAGTGAAAATCAGTGAAGGAAACAAGTGAAAATCAGTGCAGGAAACAAGTGAAAATCAGTGCAGGAAACAAGTGAAAATCAGTGCAGGAAACAAGTGAAAATCAGTGAAGGAACAAGTGAAAATCAGTGCAGGAACAAGTGAAAATCAGTGCAGGAACAAGTGAAAATCAGTGCAGGAAACAAGTGAAAATCAGTGCAGGAAACAAGTGAAAATCAGTGCAGGAACAAGTGAAAATCAGTGCAGGAACAAGTGAAAATCAGTGCAGGAACAAGTGAAAAAGAAGCGATAAAACAAGTGAATATAAAAGCTAATCATTAATGTATGTACAACAGTTTCTACCCAGGAATCCATACTTTGCTATTAAAACCGTCTTTCAGGCGAGTCTCTGTGAAAGCTGTAAACATCGCATTAGACGCCGGATATGTACCTATCCTAGGTACATATCCAGTCAGTATTTTATCACTCCCGTTCTTCTTTTGTCCTATGTGTATTGTGTGTGGACCGCCATGTTACACAGCTGAGGGGCGCATGCCTGTGAAATACCTCTATCTTTGATGACTTTCGAGAGTTTTCCTGCACCTGCAGCCCGGCCCTGGGCCAGGCTTGTCTGTTGCTTGTCTGGTCAACCAGGCTGGTGCCGCTGGTGATCCGTTGACCCACATATTCATCACAGCCTGGTTGATCCAACACAAAATGGTTGTTAAATAGAGAATATGTCCTTGCAACTCATACCTCTGCAATATGATGGATATTTACGTATATCAAGGCTCGTTTGCAGGCTGTATTGGGTGTGAGGGGAACATGCGTCGTGTGTGTACGTAGGAACATGTGCGTGCGACACATGGAGGTGTGCGTGGCTACGTGTCTTTATATTCGTCTGTGCCCACAGTATGTGTGTGCCCACGCTGTGTGTGTATGTGAACGCGACGTGTGTAGGTATGCGTGTGTGCGCATGCGACGTGCGTGGATGGGACTAGTGGGTTTTATACGTGCGTGACGTAGCAGTTCCTTTTAACAAAGCCTCGCGCCTGACCCATAAACCCTCACCCACCTTGCACCCACCTGAACCCTGCCTCCTGATCTCTCCTCACTCTCTCTCTCTCAAAAAGAACATTTTATAATTAAGAATACTTGTAGGTCATCTATAATTGCTTCCGAGGGTCACTGGTCCTAGACCAGACTTTCTGGTTGATGGCCTGATCAATAAGGCTCTTGGTACTTCCAGAATACAGTCCATATTATTCACCCAATAATGTGCCGTAGTTCAGTAAATGAGGAACAGTTCAAAGTGTCTGGCCTTTTACAAGAAGGTTACTATATTCATGCAGCCAACGAATGTTTTAATGAGAGGCGGAGAAAGGCAATGTTAAGAAAATGTTAGGAATGTATCACCATTTAGAAGCCATGTTGAGCTGGAATCCAAGCTGGAATCCCGGTCATGGACCGGGCCGCGGGGGCGTTGACCCCCAGAACACCCTCCAAGTATACTCCATCTCCAGGTAAGCCAGTGTCGGGCTCGTCAGAACTAAAAATACTGAGTCCAGCCATTAATATTAATGATAATAATAATAATCTTTATTTCTTAAGTACATATACATGATATACAGGCCTAGCTGGCATTAATGACATACTACTACATAGAAAGTCCTTGTTATGCACAGCATTTCGGGTAAATTAGGTCAATTTTGTCCCCATGATTAGATCCACACCAGTCGACTAACATCCAGGTACCTATTTTACTGCTAGGTATTTTATCCTAATCATCTGCTTTTATGGGTAACGCAAATATTAATATATGCATCAAGCCAAACTAGGGAGTAGCTTTTGTCTTGTACAACAAACTAGGGAGTAGCTTTTGTCTTGTACAACAAACTAGGGAGTTACTTTTGTCTTGTACAACAAACTAGGGAGTTACTTTTGTCTTGTACAACAAACTAGGGAGTTACTTTTGTCTTGTACAACAAACTAGGGAGTTACTTTTGTCTTGTACAACAAAGTAGGGAGTTACTTTTGTCTTGTACAACAAACTAGGGAGTTACTTTTGTCTTGTACAACAAATTAGGGAGTTACTTTTGTCTTGTACAACAAATTAGGGAGTTACTTTTGTCTTGTACAACAAATTAGGGAGTTATTTTTTTTGTACAACAACAAGAGTTTAAAAACGAGTCTGAAATATTAAATGAAATACCCATGGCAGAGTTTGAGAGTGTTTCTACACACCCAGCCCCGGTTTTCGCCAAGATTGCCCAAGTTGAGTGCCTACTCAATCATACTGTTGCTGCTAGCGGCCTGCTGGCTCACAAAGCAATCACAGCCTGGTTGATCTAGCAATTAGCGGAGGAAGTGATTCAACTTTCACCCTGGAAACTTCTACACTCGTTCCTGTAATTTTTCTGATATCTGCTGGTAGCAGGTTGGTCTTGCAATGTTAACGTAGTGTTATATTAGCGTGTGTACGAGACCTCTGCTTTTTGTTGGATTTATTTTACACTTCCTCCCATATTTATCCAGTAGTTTATTAAGGTAGGGCGTATATTTGGGACTAGACTCTGTAGTATCTTCCATGTATATGATAGTATCAGGTCTCTCTCTCCATGTATATGCTGTCAGGTATCTCTCTCTCCTTCCCTCCACAGAGTACATTTCAAGTACTTTGAGACATTCTCAGCAGGTTAAATGTTTCACTGATTATATGGGTAGTAAACGATCTCTTTCTACAATGTGCACGCTTTGTGAATAATTGCATAGACAAGTGCACAGTGGCGGTAGCAAGTGCACACTGCGCGTTATAAACTGTGATGTAAGCTTACGTAGTACTAAATCTTGAATGTCACACACACACACATTACTATCATCTCTCAAAATAACCCGAGTGCCCTTTTTTGTCACCCTCACTGGCTCCATCCACACTCTTGTTTACTCCATCCACACTCTTGTTTACTCCATCCACACTCTTGTTTACTCCATCCACACTCGCGTTTACTCCACCCACACTCGCGTTTACTCCATCCACACTCGCGTTTACTCCATCCACACTCGCGTTTACTCCATCCACACTCGCGTTTACTCCATCCACACTCGCGTTTACTCCATCCACACTCGCGTTTACTCCATCCACACTCGCGTTTACTCCATCCACACTCGCGTTTACTCCATCCACACTCGCGTTTACTCCATCCACACTCGTGTTTACTCCATCCACACTCGCGTTTACTCCATCCACACTCGTGTTTACTCCATCCACACTCGTGTTTACTACACCCACACTCGTGTTTACTACACCCACACTCGTGTTTACTACACCCACACTCGTGTTTACTCCTGAGGGACTAACCACCACAAATACTATTTCTTTAAAGTTGATGGACTGATTACATAATCTTCATTTCACTATTACACCTGCCTCTGTATTCGACTAGAGAAGCCTACTGTGTAGGTGAAACGTTTCATCAATAAAGACACCCAACTGTTGCACATGTCTTAATCATCAACTTGTCAGCATTTTATACTATTTTCAACATGTTTGTACCTACACTGGTGTGTATCTCAGTGTATACACACACACTAATCCGTATTTTAGCGAGTCGAATCATTGGCGATGTTAGCTAACAGGTGAAAAGTGGCGTTAACGATGTAGGTAAATGCTATGACACACCTGTGATGGGTTTCCAGGATTCCTCAACCACAGCAGTCCGGTGTGAGGCCAATCCTTCTTGGTTTACTCAGTTTTACACACTTTTCCCAAGCACTGCCCAACGTAGGCTTGTGAAAGTTTCCTGTGGACTAATCCAGTGTCCCTGGGGAGGGTCATGGGGGGGGGGGAGAACTGGGATGGGACCTGGGGAGAGACCTTACTCTCACCCCTGATAGGCTTTACCTCTGACACATGGATAACATACACAACCTCGCTTCACACGGCGAGGTGTCTGGGTTCGATTCCCAGCCAGGGTAGAAACATTGGGCGTGTTTCGTTACACCTGTTGTCTATGTTCCCCATCAGTAAAATGGGTACCTGGGTGTTAGTCGACTGGTGTGGGTCGCATCCTGAGACACCGACCTAATTTGCCAGAAATGCTCCATAATAACAAGGGGCTTTCTATACAGCAGTATGTCATTGATGTCAGCTAGGCCTGTATACCTTGTACATGTACTTGTAGTAAATAAAGATATATTATTATTATTATTATTCACAGCCTCATCCTCCCCAGGATATATACTGTACAGGGAAAGGTGCATCTCATACACTGAGAGTTTACTCTAAATGTTTGTTTTCGGTATTGTATTCCTGACTGGTGGTGAACAGATTGTATGCAGCCTTAATGAGGCTCATGTGGACGATAGGCATAAAACGCAATTAACCAACTACCCAACCATCCAGCTTCCATCACAGCCACACAGCGCCCTCCACCAGTCACAGCACCCTCCACCACAGTCACAGCACCCTCCACCACAGTCACAGCACCCTCCACCACAGTCACAGTCACACAGAACCCACCACCACAGATACACAGCACCCACCACCCTAGCCACACAGCACCCACCACCACAGCACCTTCCACTAGTCACACAGCAGCCACCATCGCAGCACCATGGCACACAGGAGCAGCAGAGCCAAGAGACGCAGCTAACTTGTGGGCCAAGTTTAACATGACAGAACACCAAAACTTGCCAAGTGCAATATAACATACGCTCACAACTTCACTTTTTTGGTGCAAAAAATATTTCAGCGGCTGTAATCTCATAAGTTGCCATCTTGCCACATTTACCTTCAAGCCACTAATGGACGTGTTCCTGTGGATTAGGCTCCTGCTGCTTCTTCTGATCAAGCCGCCTGGTTAACAGCCTGATCAATCAGGCTGTTCATGTTTGCAGATAGCATACCCACGTTGGCACTTCAGTGCCAGTGACCGGAGAGGGCTTGCAGGAGATAAGTAGCTCCTAGGACCTGCCTAGCATGGACCAGTAGGCCTGCTGCAGTGCTCATTCTTTACGTTCTAGTATTTCAATCAAGTCTACCAGCACCAACAGAATTCTTGCACACTACTATATAGTGATACAATTTTTTTATGGATGCCTTAAGGATGTTTACGAAGTTTAATGCCTGTGTTGCCCGGTCCCAGACCAGGCTTCCTGGTGCATCAACGCCTGAACAACCAGGCTGAGGTGGAAATCCTACTTTGCCATTGAATTTGTATTGATAAAGCCACTGGATGATGAAACGTCTACAAAAACGATACCCAGATGTTGCATATGTGTCTGATTCTTCATACCCTATCATACCCAGGTAAGCGTGTATGTGTATATGTGTGTGTGTGTGTGTGTGTGTGTGTGTGTGTGTGTGAGGGGAAGATAGGTGTGTCATAGGGGGGGTGTTCGTGTGTGGGGGGTGAAATGTGTATTAGTTACTGGTTGACAAAGACAACTGACGATACACACTTCACCTTCATGCAAGCACAATTGTTATCGATGATTGTTACTGGTACCCACAGATGCAGTGCTATGTTCCCTGTTTGTAATTGTGTGTGTGTGTGTGTGTGTGTGTGTGTGTGTGTGTGTGTGTGTGTGTGTGTGTGTGTGTGTGTGTGTGTGTGTGTGTGTGTGTGTGTGCGCGCGCGCGCGCGGTGCCACCATGGCTGGGTACCATGCTGGGGAAGGGTGATGCTTAAGATGGTGGGGAAGTGGAGAGGAATGGGATAAGAGAGCGCACTTACACAAGGTCTTACAAACAATATTCGGACTAGTCTTGCATGGTCGTCAAGACGATCTCGCTTATGTCAAACTCTAATACCGTCGCCCATTACTCATTCCCACAAGTGTTCACATCCAGGATACTCATGGTATTCACAGTGCTTCCCATTACTCATTCGTATGAGTGCCTATACCCACAATACCCACGTCGTCATAATTACAAGATTTAATATCAAGAACGACATGACTAAGTGAAGCGATAAAATATAAGCCAAGTAAGTATGGACAGATTTAGTGTGGGCGTGGTCTATAGTGTGGGCGTGGTGCAGCAACAACTACCTAAATATAACGCTTTGTCACACTAAAATACTCTGCAACAAAATACCATTAAGCGGTAAAATGTAATACAAAATTCATCAGCAGTTTAGCATTGAGTATATGCGTTGCTACAGTCACACACACCTTTGATGTGACATCAAAGCAAAAGGTGTTTAAACTAGCCGACAAACTTGTTGAAAAACACCCACTGCACTTTGATGTCAACACGAGTCGCAAGCGATGCCAATGACTGCTACACCTCACACATCATACCAACTTACCATCACACAGCAACACTCTGGTACTAAAAACCCCACAATTACAGCAGAAGGAAAATTACCTCAGGATGTGACACCAAATATAAGCACCTTTCACACGGGAGGGGGGGGGGGGTCCCCCAGATTGAGGAAGGGGGAGTGTACCTGGAGGGGGTTTCGGGAGTCAACGTCCCCTCGGCCCGGTCCAGGAACAGGCCTCAAGGTGGATCACGGCCTGATCAACAAAGCTGTTACTGATGGCCGCACGTAAACCGATAGTGACTTTAGGTACCTGTCCAGCTCCTCCCTGAAAACAGCCAAGTGTCTACTGGTAATCCCTGTGAGGGAAAAGTTCAATATAGGAGTATGGAAATTATGAATGTATGGTGATGTTTGTTGGCAGTCTGCTAGTTAAGGCAGGTGGTGTGTCTAGCTCCCATTATCCCCCCCCTCCTCCTCCTCTTTTCACCCGGTGGGAGGTCATGTGTGACTCTCCAACCATTGGAGAAATCACTTGACTGCCTGCTTCCATCAAACCTACAAGTATGCGCTCCACTCCTGTACTATATATCTTATTCTTTGTCTTAAGAGCTTCACTCTTAGTTAGGGCTGTACACTTAAGTTTATTCCTGCCTTGCTTTGAATTTAACGTCACTTTTTAATCCTCACCATTTCTTTTAAAGGCTGTACGCCTATCGTGTGAGTGATTAAGCGAGCAGGTTGTAACTATTTCTTAATTGTAGCCTTGATTTGTCGGCGTGGATCATCTGACACGGGCGAGGTGAAGGACAGCAGGGATCTGGCAAAGATCTAGTGAGCTAGCCGCACATACCTACGATCCAACCGCCCCCTTCCCCACTTAACCGATCACCCTAGCCAGCTACACACCCAGCGTAACTACCTGTCTTGTGATAAGAGTGACTATCCAACATTTTCAGCACTGTAGTGATCAGAAGTTCACCTTGGCAGAATTGTATTATTACAACGAAAAATAAGCGCTAAACCAGGCAGAATTGTATAGTGGAAACAGTCTTTTGTCACGAACAGTAGTGATGGCTTCAGTGTTTCGACAATCTTCAACGCGCGGTGTCAACAACATCGACACGCCCTTCTACAACTACATCTGTACAAATTAGCTTTGAATTCAAGTATCATTTTTTATATTTCATTTTTCTCTCAAATAAGATTAATTCTCATGTTTAAGTGTTTTGCATTTATGCTTGAAATCATGGAATAAAATGTTACCTTCTCTTATTATATTTTCCATCATTTCTTTACAGGAGGAGGAGCCAGCGTTTTCAATTCCTTACTTAGGAGCTGACAGGGCTGAGTAAGCCTTCACAATCCCCCTGATATATACTGGGAGGTAGCTGACCAGTCTTGAGCCTCTCACACTTATGTTGTCTCAGGTCGGTTTTTGAAATACGTTTGATTGATAGGTCATCATCGAAGGGCTCTGGGACCTGGTCGCGGAATGGCCCCATGAATCGACTACCGGTAGACTAGGTAAGTGAAAACTTTCTTCTTACTGAAGTCATCTTCCTTAAGGAAATAAAATTAACACGTTAAGAGGCATTAGAAGTATGTATAAAGAACAACAAGCACAATACCGTGACTGCAACAATACACAAATAACCCGCACACAGGAGAACGAAACTTACGATGACGTTTCGCTCCGTTTTGGCCCATTAAATTACAGAAGTCACTGATACAGCAGCTGCCTGGCTGAAGTCTGTCAGTACAGGCTGACAGATTTCATTACTGTAAGAGGCCCACCCGTCCTGCATGATGCAGTATGACACCCAATAGCGTCCTTCAGACGACAGAGAAGAAAAAACGGGTAGAATTAGCTTTCATTGGTTATAATAATAACCATTAACTTTTAAAGGGGTGGAGGGGTAAGCCAGTGGAAGGCCTCGATCAGATGACCAAAAGCTCCAGTTGCGGGTCATCTAAGACCCGCGTCAGGAAACACCTGTCCTGTTTCCTGACAAACCTAACCAACTTTTAACAAACAAATAGAGCCAATGACATTTCAGGCACTATAGTATAACAAGGTAATTAGTTTATACAGTGGTTAATCTGACACGTTTAGCCCTCGTACTCCCTAAATGCACTATTTTAACACCAAGGCTTCTCGTGACCGGGAGTTTTGCAAGACAAAGCCCTCGGCTAAGGCTTTCTCTGCCCTCAAGGCTTCATTTGTTACCTCAAACATGTGTTATAGTCATGCGAGGTTTCTTT
The DNA here is from genome assembly GCF_038502225.1 of Cherax quadricarinatus. Lineage (NCBI taxonomy): Eukaryota > Metazoa > Arthropoda > Malacostraca > Decapoda > Parastacidae > Cherax > Cherax quadricarinatus. The sequence goes on from NC_091336.1 coordinate 9,701,337, forward strand.
TGCATTTTTTTTTCGGAAATTCATGAGGGCACCTGTCTCTACACTGGTTGTAATCACGTGTTTTTTTCATCCATTTTTTCGTTGTTTTTACTTATTCTGGCATAATGATGAATCAACAGTGATTCTTTAAGATCTGTCAGTAAATTTTCATTTGTTAAATAACTGTGGCTCCGGCAGTAGGAAAGATTTGTGTACTCTGGGGTGACTGCAGCATCCTTGGTGGGGGATGCATGATTGCTGGGGGTGACTGCAGCATCCTTGGTGGGGGATACATGATTGCTGGGGGTTACTGCAGCATCCTTGGTGGGGGATGCATGATTGCTGGGGGTAACTGCATCCTTGGTGGGGGATGCATGATTGCTGGGGTGACTGCAGCATCCTTGGTGGGGGATGCATGATTGCTGGGGTGACTGCAGCATCCTTGTTGGGGGATGCATGATTACTGGGGTGACTGCAGCATCCTTGGTGGGAAGATGCATGATTGCTGGGGTGACTGCAGCATCCTTGGTGGGGGATACATGATTGCTGGGGTTACTGCAGCATCCTTGGTGGGGATACATGATTGCTGGGGTGACTGCATCCTTGGTGGGGGATACATGATTGCTGTGGGTGACTGCAGCATCTTGGTGGGGGATACACGATTGCTGGGGTGACTGCAGCATCATTGGTGGGGGATGATTGCTGGGGTGACTACAGCATCCTTGGAGGATACATGATTGCTGGGGTGACTGCAGCATCCTTGGTGGGGGATATATGGTTGCTGGGGGTTACTCCATCCTTGTGGGGAGATACACGATTGCTGGGGGTGCCTGCAGCATCCTTTGTGGGGGGATGCATGATTGCTCGGGGTGACTGCAGCATCCTTGGTGGGGGATACATGATTGCTGGGGGTGACTGCAGCATCCTTTGTGGGGGGATGCATGATTGCTCGGGGTGACTGCAGCATCCTTGCTGGGGGGATGCATGATTGCTGGGGTGACTGTATCCTTGGTGGGGGATGCATGACTGCTGGGGGTGACTGCAAGATCCTTGGTGGGGGATACATGATTGCTGGGGGTGACTGCAGCATCCTTGGTGGGGGATGCATGATTGCTGGGAATGACTGCACCCTTGGTGGGGGATGCATGATTGCTGGGGGTGACTGCAGCATCCTTGGTGGGGGATGCATGATTGCTGGGGTGACTGTATCCTCGGTGGGGGATGCACGACTGCTGGATGTGACTGCAGCATCCTTGGTTGGGAATGCATGATTGCTGGGGGTGACTGCAGCATCCTTGGTGAGGGATACATGATTGCCGGGGTGACTGCATCCTAAATGGGAGGATGCATGATTGCTGGGGTGACTGCAGCATCCTTGGTGGGGGATGCATGATTGCTGGGGGTGACTGCATCCTAAATGGGAGGATGCATGATTGCTGGGGTGACTGCATCCTTGGTGGGGGATGCATGACTGCTGGGGCTGACTGCAGCATCCTTGATGGGGGGATGCATGATTGCTGGGGGTGACTGAAGCATCCTTTGTGGGGGATGCATGATTGCTGGGGGTGACTGCAGCATCCTTGGTGGGGAGATACACGATTGCTGGGGGTGACTGCAGCATCCTTGGTGGGGGGCTGCATGATTGCTGGGGGTGACTGCAGCATCCTTGGTGGGGAGATACACGATTGCTGGGGGTGACTGCAGCATCCTTTGTGGGGGATACATGATTGCTGGTGGTGACTGCAGTATCCTTGGTGGGGGATACATGATTGCTGCGGGTGATTGCAGCATCCTTGGTGGGGGGATGCATGATTGCTGGGGGTGATTGCAGCATCCTTGGTGGGGGGATGCATGATTGCTGGGGGTGACTGCAGCATCCTTGGTGGGGTGATGCATGATTGCTGGGGGTGACTGCAGCATCCTTGGCGGGGGATGCATGACTGCTGGGGATGACTGCAGCATCCTTGGTGGGGGATACATGATTGCTGGGGGTGACTGCATCCTTGGTGGGGGATGCATGATTGCTGGGGTGACTGCAGCATCCTTGGTGGGGGATGCATGATTGCTGGGGTGACTGCATCCTTGGTGGGGGATGCATGATTGCTGGGGTGACTGCATCCTTGGTGGGGGATGCATGATTGCTGGGGTGACTGCAGCATCCTTGGTGGGGGATGCATGATTGCTGGGGTGACTGCAGCATCCTTGGTGGGGGATGCATGATTGCTGGGGTGACTGCATCCTTGGTGGGGGATGCATGATTGCTGGGGTGACTGCATCCTTGGTGGGGGATGCATGATTGCTGGGGTGACTGCATCCTTGGTGGGGGATGCATGATTGCTGGGGTGACTGCATCCTTGGTGGGGGATGCATGATTGCTGGGGTGACTGCATCCTTGGTGGGGGATGCATGATTGCTGGGGTGACTGCATCCTTGGTGGGGGATGCATGATTGCTGGGGTGACTGCATCCTTGGTAGGGGATGCATGATTGCTGGGGTTGACTGCATCCTTGGTGGGAAATGCATGATTGCTGGGGTTACTGCAGCATCCTTGGTGGGGGATGCATGATTGCTGGGGAGACTGCAGCATCCTTGGTGGGGGGTGCATGATTGCTGGGGGTGACTGCATCCTTGGTGGGAGATGCATGATTGCTGGGGTGACTGCAGCATCCTTGGTGGGGGACGCATGATTGCTGGGGGTGACAGCATCCGTGGTGGGGGATGCATGATTGCTGGGGATGACTGTAGCATCCTTGGTGGGGGATGCATGATTGCTGGGGGGTGACAGCATCCTTGGTGGGGGATGCATGATTGCTGGGAGTGATTGCAGCATCATTGGTGGGGGATACATGGTTGCTGGGGGTAACTGCAGCATCCTTGTTGGGGGATGCATGATTGCTGGGGAGACTGCAGCATCCTTGGAGGGGGGATACATGATTGTTGGGGGTGACTGCAGCATCCTTTGTGGTGGATACATGATTGCTGGGGGTGACTGCATCCTTGGTGGGGGATGCATGATTGCTGGGGTGACTGCATCCTTGGTGGGGGATGCATGATTGCTGGGGTGACTGCAGCATCCTTGGTGGGGGATGCATGATTGCTGGGGTGACTGCAGCATCCTTGGTGGGGGATGCATGATTGCTGGGGTGACTGCATCCTTGGTGGGGGATGCATGATTGCTGGGGTGACTGCATCCTTGGTGGGGGATGCATGATTGCTGGGGTGACTGCATCCTTGGTGGGGGATGCATGATTGCTGGGGTGACTGCATCCTTGGTGGGGGATGCATGATTGCTGGGGTGACTGCATCCTTGGTGGGGGATGCATGATTGCTGGGGTGACTGCATCCTTGGTGGGGGATGCATGATTGCTGGGGTGACTGCATCCTTGGTAGGGGATGCATGATTGCTGGGGTTGACTGCATCCTTGGTGGGAAATGCATGATTGCTGGGGTTACTGCAGCATCCTTGGTGGGGGATGCATGATTGCTGGGGAGACTGCAGCATCCTTGGTGGGGGGTGCATGATTGCTGGGGGTGACTGCATCCTTGGTGGGAGATGCATGATTGCTGGGGTGACTGCAGCATCCTTGGTGGGGGACGCATGATTGCTGGGGGTGACAGCATCCTTGGTGGGGGATGCATGATTGCTGGGGATGACTGTAGCATCCTTGGTGGGGGATGCATGATTGCTGGGGGGTGACAGCATCCTTGGTGGGGGATGCATGATTGCTGGGAGTGATTGCAGCATCATTGGTGGGGGATACATGGTTGCTGGGGGTAACTGCAGCATCCTTGTTGGGGGAGGCATGATTGCTGGGGGTGACTGCAGCATCCTTGGAGGGGGGATACATGATTGTTGGGGGTGACTGCAGCATCCTTTGTGGTGGATACATGATTGCTGGGGGTGACTGCAGCATCCTTGGTGGGGGGATACATGATTGCTGGGGGTGACTGCAGCATCCTTGGTGGGGGATGCATGATTGCTGGGGTGACTGCGGCATCCTTGGTGGGGGATGCATGATTGCTGGGGTGACTGCAGCATCCTTGGTGGGGGTATGTGACTGCTGTGGTGCCTGCAACATCCTTGGTGGGGGATACATGATTGCTGGGGGTGCCTGCAGCATCCTTGGTGGGGGATACATAACTGCTTGAAGTGACTGCAGCATCCTTGGTGGGGGGATGCATGGTTGCTGGGGGTGACTGCATCCTTGGTGGGGGGGATGCATGATTACAGGGGTGACTATCGTTTGTGAGGGATGCATGATTGCTGGGGGTGACTGCAGCATCCTTGCTGTGGGATGCATGACTCCTGGTAGCGACTGAAGCATCCTTGGTGTGGGAGGTATAATTGCTGGGGGCGACTGCAGTATCATTGCTATGTAATGCATGATTGCTGGGGATAACTGCAGCATCCTTGCACTCAACTTCAGAAATATAAATATTGTATAAAAAGCGGTCGTAACGACACACAAACAATGAAGTAGTCAACAAATACAGAAGAGGATGGTTACTAGACGAGTACACGTGAGGACTGTTATTATCTGAGTGCAGACGATTGAATTTCCTATACCTGGTAAGCACGAGTACGTGTGAGGCGAGACGTGTGCTGAAGATGGAAACCCCCTCTTGGTGGAAGGCTGGGTACGATCTATATATAGAGAAATATAAACACTTGGAGGAGCAGGAAGGTGGCAACTCATATAAACATCCACTTACTGCAGCTGCAGCAGGGGCAGGAGCAGCAGCAGGGGAAGAAGGAGCAGCAACAGCGACAGCAGCAGCAATAACAGTAAGAGAGGGAAGCAAGCAACATCAACAGCAACAAAGATGTGAAGGGACACAACACAAGGGCAAGACCTTTACTGTAGACTTGATAAAGCTTGCCAGAGTTCCTCTTTACATGTTTGTCAACAGTCCTTGCTACGCCTCCGGCAATAAAAGAGAACAAGAGGAGAGTCTACATGACACAGCCAGCCAGCGAGAGTATATGGTGAAGACTATTACTATCTTGCTCGAGGACTACCAACTATTATTTAAATGTTTGAGGCAGGGATAACAAACCAGAAGGCTCTCTCACCACTGTCTAACAAGTAATACCCATTAACACCTTCCTTACTACCTCCATTTAACCACATTAAATAAAAACTAATCAATATTTAGGTCGAAACATTTAATAAAAATGTGCTTGTCTTCTACGTGTGTTTTATATTGCCACTGTATTGCCTGCTGACCATACACTACATTCAACACACTCAGTTGTTGACATATACCTCTGAGCAAGATGCTCAGTTAGTCTTCCTCTCATATATATTGTCCCACCCTCGCCAGATTTGTCATCTTGAGAAAATATCCACCACAATGACGTGGAAGTGTGTTTTATTAGTGTTGCTAGGAATGATTTTATAGTGTAGGTGTTGCTAGTGATGAATGGCGGGGCGCACACAGTCAATAACAACACTCACTCGACTTACGAGCGTATATGTATGTATTTTACATTAACGAACCACGAAATTATGAACAACTTGTCACCTGCAACACTGTCACACCTGCAACACTGCCACACCTGCAACACTGCCAACCTTCTCTACCTATTCAAGCTATCTGCCTACTTGTCATTACAACAACTGACACTACTACCTGTCTGCTTGCTACTCTGCTTGTTTAACTACCTGCTTGCTTGCTTACCTGAATAACTATCTCCTTACCCTCCAACCCCTCTACCTCCCTGCAAGGAGATAAGAGGTGTTGGAACCCCTCAAGGAAGGTTCATTGACGCCTGTGAGGGGACGCTGGAACTAAGGAATTGCACCTTCTTTTCCCCTCCTCGAATCGAACCTAACTGACTCCCCATTTCCCTAGGCACTCTATGACCCCTCACGGGTTTAGCCCTTCCCATCAATGCAGTCATGTTCTCCGTCACTTTCAACCCCCTTTTCACTCATACTTACCCCCCCCCCATCCCCGACCTGTCCTGGGTTAGATCCCGTGGCTCGGAAGAAAACATATGGGAAAGTTTACTTGTGCCCTGCCCACCTAACAGCAACATTAGATACCCATGTGCTAGCTAACTGTCAGATCCAGGAAAAATGTGTTAGAAAACACTAGACTAGCTGCTGGAATGTTATAACTTGTGTACGATACGCTACAGTAGCCGCTGTAAGTATTTAAGTATTGGATAAAAGGTATCTGTACATTGCCTTATACTTAATGTTAAAAAAAATTCCCCACACCTGCTCCCTCCCAGATATCTTCTAACTCTCAGGTATCTTCTCCCTCCCAGGTACCTTCTCCCTCCCAGGTACCTTCTCCCTCTCAGGTATCTTCTCCCTCTCAGGTATCTTCTCCATCTCAGGTATCTTCTCCATCTCAGGTATCTTCTCCATCTCAGGTATCTTCTCCCTCCCAGGTATCTTCTCCCTCTCAGGTATCTTCTCCATCTCAGGTATCTTCTCCCTCCCAGGTACCTTCTCCCTCCCAGGTACCTTCTCCCTCCCAGGTACCTTCTCCCTCTCAGGTATCTTCTCCATCTCAGGTATCTTCTCCATCTCAGGTATCTTCTCCCTCCCAGGTACCTTCTCCCTCTCAGGTACCTTCTCCATCTCAGGTATCTTCTCCATCTCAGGTATCTTCTCCATCTCAGGTATCTTCTCCCTCTCAGGTATCTTCTCCATCTCAGGTATCTTCTCCCTCTCAGGTATCTTCTCCCTCTCAGGTATCTTCTCCCTCTCAGGTATCTTCTCCCTCTCAGGTATCTTCTCCCTCCCAGGTATCTTCTCCCTCCCAGGTATCTTCTCCATCTCAGGTATCTTCTCCATCTCAGGTATCTTCTCCATCTCAGGTATCTCCTCCCTCTCAGGTATCTTCTCCATCTCAGGTATCTTCTCCCTCTCAGGTATCTTCTCCCTCTCAGGTATCTTCTCCCTCTCAGGTATCTTCTCCCTCTCAGGTACCTTCTCCCTCTCAGGTATCTTCTCCATCTCAGGTATCTTCTCCATCTCAGGTATCTTCTCCATCTCAGGTATCTTCTCCATCTCAGGTATCTTCTCCCTCCCAGGTATCTTCTCCCTCCCAGGTATCTTCTCCCTCTTCCAATATGCATATCTTCTCTCTACATTACATGCTCCCTACCTCCTGTCCTACCCATCCTCCCTACCTCTTGTCCAACCCATCCTACCTCCTGTCATACACATCCTACGTACCTGTCATACATATCCTGCCTCCCTCACCACACAAGTGAACAAGCAAGGGAAGGCAGACGACACCAGCGCCATCATACACACAGGGCAGACGACACCAGCGCCATCATACACACAGGGCAGACGACACCAGCGCCATCATACACACAGGGCAGACGACACCAGCGCCATCATACACACAGGGCAGACGACACCAGCGCCATCATACACACAGGGCAGACGACACCAGCGCCATCATACACACAGGGCCCCTCAAGGAAGGTTCCTTGATGTTGGTGAGGGGCTCTTGATTTAGGGAATTGGATCTGTGCTCCAGTTCCCCAAATTAAGCCTGAATGCCTTCCACATCCCCCCCCCCAGGCGCTGTATAATCCTCCGGGTTTAGCGCTTCCCCCTTGATTGTAATAATAATAATAATACACACAGGGCAGACGACACCAGCGCCATCATACACACAGGGCAGACAACACCAGCGCCATCATACACACAGGGCAGACGACACCAGCGCCATCATACACACAGGGCAGAAGACACCAGCGCCATCATACACACAGGGCAGACGACACCAGCGCCATCATACACACAGGGCAGACGACACCAGCGCCATCATACACAGCACAGGGAAGACGACACCAGCGCCATCATACACACAGCACAGGGCAGACGACACAAGCGCCATCATACACACAGGGCAGATGACACCAGCGCCATCATACACACAGCACAGGGCAGACGACACCAGCGCCATCATACACACAGCACAGGGCAGACGACACCAGCGCCATCATACACACAGCACAGGGCAGACGACACCAGCGCCATCATACACACAGCACAGGGCAGACGACTCCAGCGCCATCATACACACAGGGCAGACGACACCAGCGCCATCATACACATAGGGCAGACGACAACAGCGCCATCATACACACAGCACAGGGCAGACGACACCAGCGCCATCATACACACAGCACAGGGCAGACGACTCCAGCGCCATCATACACACAGGGCAGACGACACCAGCGCCATCATACACACAGGGCAGACGACACCAGCGCCATCATACACACAGGGCAGACGACACCAGCGCCATCATACACACAGGGCAGACGACACCAGCGCCATCATACACACAGGGCAGACGACACCAGCGCCATCATACACACAGGGCAGACGACACCAGCGCCATCATACACACAGGGCAGACGACACCAGCGCCATCATACACACAGGGCAGACGACACCAGCGCCATCATACACACAGGGCAGACGACACCAGCGCCATCATACACACAGGGCAGACGACACCAGCGCCATCATACACACAGGGCAGACGACACCAGCGCCATCATACACACAGGGCAGACGACACCAGCGCCATCATACACACAGGGCAGACGACACCAGCGCCATCATACACACAGGGCAGACGACACCAGCGCCATCATACACACAGGGCAGACGACACCAGCGCCATCATACACACAGGGCAGACGACACCAGCGCCATCATACACACAGGGCAGACGACACCAGCGCCATCATACACACAGGGCAGACGACACCAGCGCCATCATACACACAGGGCAGACGACACCAGCGCCATCATACACACAGGGCAGACGACACCAGCGCCATCATACACACAGGGCAGACGACACCAGCGCCATCATACACACAGGGCAGACGACACCAGCGCCATCATACACACAGGGCAGACGACACCAGCGCCATCATACACACAGGGCAGAGACAAATTACCAAATAACTGGAGAACGCCTCCGCTCCCCCCAAATCATTAATTTGCACGACCAAAATAAACCCACCCAGGATAAAAACCCATAGGGGGTGAAGGGGGAGGCTGAGGGGGGACGGGGAGAGGGGAATGGGAGAGAGGAGGTGGGGAAAGTCATGTGGTGAAGGTTTTCAGAAACACCCTTGATTTGTTGTGTCAGCTGCTAGAAGTTTGGAGCGGGGGGGGGGAGTGGCAACCCCCTACCCAACCACCCACCCAATCAACCCACGACCTACCCACCCTATCAACCCACGACCCGCCCACCCTTATAACTCACGACCCATCCATTCTACCAACCGACGACCCACCTACCCTAACAACCCACGACCCACCCACTGTATCAACCCTCGGATTAAAAACAAACAACACACACACACACACACACACACACACACACACACACACACACACACACACACACACACACACACACACCCACCTCCCACAAACTGAGAAAAATAAATCTCCAAGAATCCCTAAAATAAATCAATGATAAAATACATTAATCACACCTGGCTCCCCTTCCCCTACCAAACGCTGCATCTGGCTCCCCTTCCCCTACCAAACGCTGCACCTGGCTCCCCTTCCCCTACCAAACGCTTCACCTGGCTCCCCTTCCCCTACCAAACGCTGCACCTGGCTCCCCTTCCCCTACCAAACGCTGCACCTGGCTCCCCTTCCCCTACCAAACGCTGCACCTGGCTCCCCTTCCCCTACCAAACGCTTCACCTGGCTCCCCTTCCCCTACCAAACGTTTCACCTGGCTCCCCTTCCCCTACCAAACGATTCACCTCGCTCCCCTTCCCCTACAAACGCTTCACCTCGCTCTCCTTCCCCTACCAAACGCTTCACCTGGCTCCCCTTCCCTTACCCAACGCTTCACTTGGCTCCCCTTCCCCTACCCAACGCTCCACCTGGCTCCCCTTCCCCTACCCAACGATCCACCTGGCTCCCCTTCCCCCACCCAACGCTCCACCTGTCTCCTGTTCCCCTACCCAACGCTTCACCTGGCTCCCCTTCCCCCACCCAACGCTCCACCTGGCTCCCCTACCCCCACCCAACACTCCACCTGGCTCCCCTTCCCCTATCCAACGCTTCACCTAGCTCCCCTTTCAATATCCAACGCTCCACCCGGCTCCCCTACCCAACAATCCACCTGGTACCATTCCCGTTTCTCAACTTGGCACCATTCCCATTCTTCCACCTGGCACCATTCCTCATTCTTCCACTTGGCACCATCCCTCATTCCTTCACCTGGCACCATTTCCTATTCCTCCACCTGGCACCATTCCTCATTCTTCCACCTGGCACCATTTCCTATTCCTCCACCTGGCACCATTCCCCATTCTTCCACCTGGCACCATTCCTCATTCTTCCACCTGGCACCATTCCCCATTCTTCCACCTGGCACCATTCCCCATTCTTCCACCTGGCACCATTCCCCATTCTTCCACCTGGCAAAATTCCCCATTCTTCCACCAGGCACCATTCCCCATCCTTCCACCTGGCACCATTCCCCATTCTTCCACCTAGCATTCTTTAAGAAAATACATGACCCACTCGCCCAGACTGAATCATAAAAATCATCTACAACCCAGAAAATACAACACACCTAATACTGCCTGCCATTTTTTTTAATTTCGAGTTGTTGATTTTGTTCAGCCAATGTATTGTGTGTGTGTGTGTGTGAGGGGGTAAAGGAGGTTTTGTGGGTGAGGGGCTTGGACTTCCAGCAAGCGTGCATGAGCGTGTTAGATAGGAGTGAATGGAGACGAATGATACTTGGGACCTGACGATCTGTTGGAGTGTGAGCAGGGTAATATTTAGTGAAGGGATTCAGGGAAACCGGTTATTTTCATATAGTCGGACTTGAGTCCTGGAAATGGGAAGTACAATGCCTGCACTTTAAAGGAGGGGTTTGGGATATTGGCAGTTTGGAGGGATATGTTGTGTATCTTTATACGTATATGCTTCTAAACTGTTGTATTCTGAGCACCTCTGCAAAAGCAGTGATAATGTGTGAGTGTGGTGAAAGTGTTGAATGATGATGAAAGTATTTTCTTTTTGGGGATTTTCTTTCTTTTTTGGGTCACCCTGCCTCGGTGGGAGACGACCGACTTGTTGAAATATATATATATATATATATATATATATATATATATATATATATATATATATATATATATATATATATATATATATATATATATATATATATATTATATATATATATATATATATACACACAAAATACAACAGACAAGATCACAAGAATACATTGGCTGAACAAAATCAACAACTCGAAATAAAAAAATGGCAGGCAGTATGAGCTTGGGATTTTATTATAACGAGGCAGTGTTAATCCTCTTCTCTTTTCAACGTTGTTTATAATCCTGGACAATATATTCTGAAATACTGAACACCTTAAAATATATGCTGCACCTGGCTGCTATACTGCTGCTGTTGCTGCTGCTGGCTGCTACTTTTGCTGCTGGCTGTTACTTCTGCTGGCTGCTACTTTTGCTGCTGGCTGTTACTTCTGCTGCTGGCTGCTACTACTGCACCTGGTTGCTATACTGCTGCTGTTGGCTGCTACTTTTGCTGCTGGCTGTTACTTCTGCTGGCTGCTACTTTTGCTGCTGGCTGTTACTTCTGCTGCTGGCTGCTACTACTGCACCTGGTTGCTATACTGCTGCTGTTGTGTTGCTGGCTGCTACTACTGCACCTGGCTGCTATACTGTTACTACTGCTGGCTGCTACTTCTGCTGCTGCTGGCTGCTACCACTGCTGCTGTTGCTGCTGGCTGCTACTACTGCACCTGGCTGCTATACTGTTACTAATGCTGGCTGCTACCACTGCTGTTGTTGCTGCTGGCTGCTACTACTGCACCTGGCTGCTATACTGTTACTACTGCTGGCTGCTACTTCTGCTGCTACTGGCTGCTACTTCTGCTGCTGGCTGTTACTTCTGCTACTGGCTGCTACTACTGCACCTGGTTGCTATACTGCTGCTGTTGTTGCTGCTGGCTGCTACTACTGCACCTGGCTGCTATACTGTTACTACTGCTGGCTGCTACTTCTGCTGCTACTGGCTGCTACTTCTGCTACTGGCTGTTACTTCTGCTGCTGGCTGCTACTACTGCACCTGGCTGCTATACTGTTACTACTGCTGCTGGATGCTGCTTCTGCTGCTGCTGGCTGCTACTTTTGCTGCTGGCTGCTACTACTGCACCTGGCTGCTATACTGTTACTACTGCTGGCTGCTACTTCTGCTGCTGGCTGCTACTTCTGCTGCTGGCTGCTACTACTGCACCTGGCTGCTATACTGTTACTACTGCTGCTGGCTGCTACTTCTACTGCTGCTGGCTGTTACTTCTGCTGCTGGCTGCTACTACTGTACCTGGCTGCTATACTGTTACTACTGCTGGCTGCTACTACTGTACCTGGCTGCTATACTGTTACTACTGCTGGCTGCTACTACTGCACCTGGCTGCTATACTGTTACTACTGCTGCTGGCTGCTACTTCTACTGCTGGCTGCTACTTCTGCTGCTGGCTGCTACTACTGCACCTGGCTGCTATACTGTTACTACTGCTGCTGGCTGCTACTTCTGCTGCTGGCTGCTACTTTTGCTGCTGGCTGCTACTTCTGCTGCTGGCTGCTACTACTGCACCTGGCTGCTATCTGCTGCTGTTGCTGCTGCTGGCTGCTACTTCTGCTGCTGGCTGTACTTCTGCTGCTGGCTGTTACTTCTGCTGCTGGCTGCTACTACTGCACCTGGTTGCTATCTGCTGCTGTTGCTGCTGCTGTCTGCTACTTCTGCTGCTGGCTGCTACTACTGCACCTGGTTGCTATCTGCTGCTGTTGCTGCTGCTGGCTGCTACTTCTGCTGCTGGCTGCTACTTCTGCTGCTGGCTGCTACTTCTGCTGCTGGCTGCTACTTCTGCTGCTGGCTGTTACTTCTGCTGCTGGCTGTTACTTCTGCTGCTGGCTGCTACTACTGCACCTGGTTGCTATACTGCTGCTGCTGTTGCTGGCTGCTACTTCTGCTACTGGCTGTTACTTCTGCTGCTCGCTGCTACTTCTGTTGCTGGCTGCTACTTCTGCTGCTGGCTGCTACTACTGCACCTGGTTGCTATACTGCTGCTGCTGTTGCTGGCTGCTACTTCTGCTACTGGCTGTTACTTCTGCTGCTGGCTGCTACTACTGCACCTGGCTGCTATACTGTTACTACTGCTGGCTGCTACTTCTGCTGCTGCTGGCTGCTACTTCTGCTGCTGCTGGCTGCTACCACTGCTGCTGTTGCTGCTGGCTGCTACTACTGCACCTGGCTGCTATACTGTTACTACTGCTGGCTGCTACTTCTGCTGCTGCTGGCTGCTACTACTGCTGCTGTTGCTGCTGGCTGCTACTACTGCTGCTGGTCGCTGCTACTTTTGCTGCTGCTGCTTGCTGCAACTACTGCTGCTGTCTGCTACTTCTGCTGCTGCTGGCTGCTGCTGCTGCTACTACTACTACTGCTGCTGCTGCTGCTGCTGCTACAACTGCTGCTGCGGCCGCAATAATCAGGAAGATGGAAGCATTCTAGAGTGTACAGAGATCCTTTACTGCACGTATAAGTTCTGTCAAGCACCTTAACTACTGGGAACGCTTGGAAGCACTTGACTTGTACTCGTTGGAACGCAGGAGGGAGAGATATATCATAATCTACACTTGGAAAATCTTGGAAGGAATGGTCCCAAATCTGCACACAGAAATCACTCCCTACGAAAGTAAAAGACTGGGCAAGCGATGCAAAATGCCCCCAATAAAAAGTAGGGGCGCCATTGGTACACCATAAGTGTCCGGGGCCCAAAACTGTTCAACAGCCTCCCATCAAGCATTAGGGGAATTGCCAATAAACCCCTGGCTGCCTTCAAGAGAGAGCTGGACAGATACCTTAAGTCAGTGCCGGATCAGCCGGGCTGTGGCTCGTACGTTGGACTGCGTGCGGCCAGCAGTAACAGCCTAGTTGATCAGGCCCTGATCCATCCGGAGGCCTGGTCATGGACCGGGCTGCGGGGGCGTTGATCCCCGGAATAACCTCCAGGTAACCTCCAGGTACCACTTCTCCTAATTACTAATACTTCTACTAACTACTACTACTACTTCTATTACTACTACTACTACTTCTACTATTACTACTACTACTACCAACCACTACTACTACTTCTACTAGTACTACCGTAGTAGCAGATTTGGTATTAGGCCCTTAATTGTCTTCCACGTACATCACTGAAAAAATGTGTCATACTCTTCTCCTCCTCCCACCTCACCTCTCCCTCCTCCACCTCACCTCTCCCTCCTCCCACCTCACCTCTCCCACCACCTCCTCCTAACAAATGGTGAAATCATTGCGGGGTAAAAACTTGGCGTCTTAAGACGTTTTTCTGACTGACCGATCGTACGTTATCTGGCCTCGTAACAGCTGACGTGAGGCACCAGTTGACGTGTGGCACCAGCTGACGTGTGGTACCAGCTGAGGTGTGGCACCAGCTGAGGTGTGGCTGTAGTACTACCCAGCTGTAATATGTTACGTGGTGAAGGTTCCAGGATCATCACTCCGCTGCTCGGTCTTACACCAGGTCTCAAATTGGAATATATATATATATATATATATATATATATATATTATATATATATATATATATATATATATATATATATATATATATATATATATATATATATATATATTAGTAGGAATAAGAACTGATTAAAAACAGGAACGCAAAATTTATACTGACTGTAAGTATAATGTTTATATACCTGTCCTATGTTGAGTATTATGTTCGTATGATATACCTGTCCTATGTTGAGTGTTATGTTCATATGATATACCTGCCCTATGTTGAGTATTATGTTCGTATGATATACCTGCCCTATGTTGAGTGTTATGTGTAACGTTTGTGTGATATACCTGTAAGTATAAGTTTGTAAGTATAAGTTTGTAATATATACCTTACACGTTCGTGAGACACAGAGACCAGCAATCCTGCAGAATGCAAAACCTTTTACAAGCTTCTATTTTACAGCTAGGTAAGATTATCGTGCCATCTACACCAAGAAAGGTCACTGTGAACAGCTAGTATCCAATATTTTAACAAGATACAATATATGCCTGTTACACTAATACAGAGTGCAACAACCCACCAGTGCTGCTAGCCACCAGCAGACACATGGCCCTGCACATCACTGGTTGCTCCTTCCTGTTCGTGTGAGACACAACCAATATCTTCCACATTCGTATGTCAGTAGACATACGATGTGTTTCTTGTTGCGTCCCTGTCATGGCAAAGCCACCACTGAACGCAAAACACTCGTGCATGCTTAGGTTAAGTAAGATTTGTCAGGAAACAGGACAAGTGTTTCCTGGCGTGGGTCTTAACCGCAGCTGGAGCGTTTGGTCATCTGACCGAGGCCTTCCGCTGGCTTACCCGTCCACCCATTAAAAATTATGGTTATGATTATAACAATTTTTGATGTATCTCGTGTATGGTGACCTTCACGAAGACCAGGAAGAGCATCATAACACTCTCAAGAGTGCTACACACATCACACTCAGTGCTAAACATCGACACTTATCTCTTAGTCCCCTGCAGATATTAACCGTCCTCTTTCTTAGTCCCCTGCAGCCACCACCTGCCCCATGATTGGCCTCTAGGAGGCTGGCTAATCCGGGCTAACTAACTGGTGAGTCAGTGGTTGACGTAAGGACCAGACACACACGGCTTCACATACACACTATGGCTCCACCTGTCACCACTCACTCACAATTTTCATCTAAATATAATTGGGTACACATCAGGAGTGTGTTGTTACCCTCTCCTATATGATCATTGTTGTGTGTTGTTACCCTCTCCTATATGATCATTGTTGTGTGTTGTTACCCTCTCCTATATGATCATTGTTGTGTGTTGTTACCCTCTCCTATATGATCACTGTTGTGTGTTGTTACCCTCTCCTATATGATCATTGTTGTGTGTTGTTACCCTCTCCTATATGATCATTGTTGTGTGTTGTTACCCTCTCCTATATGATCATTGTTATGTGTTGTTACCCTCTCCTATATGATCACTGTTGTGTGTTGTTACCCTCTCCTATATGATCATTATGTGTTGTTACCCTCTCCTATATTCACTGTTGTGTGTTGTTACCCTCTCCTATATGATCACTGTTGTGTGTTGTTACCCTCTCCTATATGATCACTGTTGTGTGTTGTTACCCTCTCCTATATGATCACTGTTGTGTGTTGTTACCCTCTCCTATATGATCATTGTTGTGTGTTGTTACCCTCTCCTATATGATCATTATGTGTTGTTACCCTCTCCTATATGATCATTGTTGTGTGTTGTTACCCTCTCCTATATGATCATTGTTGTGTGTTGTTACCCTCTCCTATATGATCACTGCTGTGTGTTGTTACCCTCTCCTATATGATCACTGTTGTGTGTTGTTACCCTCTCCTATATGATCACTGTTGTGTGTTGTTACCCTCTCCTATATGATCATTGTTGTGTGTTGTTACCCTCTTCTATATGATCATTGTTGTGTGTTGTTACCCTCTCCTATATTCACTGTTGTGTGTTGTTACCCTCTCCTATATGATCATTGTTGTGTGTTGTTACCCTCTCCTATATGATCATTGTTGTGTGTTGTTACCCTCTCCTATATGATCATTGTTGTGTGTTGTTACCCTCTCCTATATAATCGTTACACAGATGGAACAAGAGTCAGTATTTTTGGTAGCTTTAAGAATAGTTTGGAAAGGTACATACATAAATGGGAGCGGTTGCGTGAGAGTAAGACCTGCCTATCTTAGCCAGTAGGCCTACTGCAGTCATTTATTCCTACGTTTTCATGTTCTTATAAGGGTAGCTGATGTCCTGTCATATTCCATCATAAATGGTTTTTATATGCGAGGCTTTAACACCAGTCAACCTGAGTTGGGGGACTTCGGTAAGATCATTACACTATTCCGCTGGCCACTCCCGCGTTCCTGTGATTTACTTGTGATCCGTTTTGAGGGCTATTCTATCCCAGCAGACAGACATAAGCTCAGACTTCCCTAGTCAACCAAGCTGTTTGTGTTAGCTACTTGCACGCCCACATATCCATCACAACCAGACTGACTCAGCACGTGTAGTAGTCCAGAGTCTTGAAAACTTCTCTAATCGAATTATAATCATATTTTTTAAAGGGATGGAGGGGTAAGCCAGCGGAAGGCTTCGGTCAGATGATCCAAAGCTCCAGCTGTGGGCCATCATATAACTAAGAACCACGTCAGGAAACACCTATCCTGTTTCCTAACAAACCTTACGTAACCTAAATTTCTCTCCGTTACGGCCGTGATTCTGATGATACAGTGTTATCTACCTAACACCGATGGTCTTCATATCCTTCACTGTGCTTATTCAACATTTCCTTCCATAGGTTTCACTCCAGTAAGTTATTATAGCAGTGTAATGTTCAGGTAAGGGGATCAGGCCATCAAGTATCTTCCATGTATATATCATGTATCTCTCCCTTCCACATTCCAGAGAAAACAAAGTGCTCTGAGGCGTTTCCAATACGTTAGTTTAGCCTTTAGATTGTACACGGGCAGTATACAACTCCTGTACATTTTCCAGCACCATTATTTCTCCCGTCTTGTAAGTCGCTGTGAGCACGAAACAACGTTTCAGTCTTGAAAACACAAGTACCATCACTGACATTGTATATCTTTGTTTTGAAGATCCTCATAATCTGCCTCGTTATTCTGCTACGTTTGCGCTATGTTCTCCAAATGACATATCAGTTACCATTATTATTTCTAAGTCTTTTACCAGTTTGTTATGTGATGTTTATCTTGAGTTCTGTTGATGGCCTGATCAACCAAGCTGTTGATCTTAGCCGCATCAGTTCAACGTAAAGAACATACCATTGCCCATGTGGTCAGGAACTAATTTAAACTTATCCAGTTGCCCACTGAAGACAGCTAGGGAGTTGTTCATAATTCTCTCCGTATATGAAGCGTCTTGGCCCCTTTACACTTATTGTTACCTCTTAATCTACTAATAACAGCAGCACCTTTTGCACCACATGACGAGCCTCTTCTTTTCGTAGATAATAATTTCGGTTTGTATATTTCGAAAAAGGCTACAAAATTTCCTAAGTTATAATATATCTCGTCTGCATTCCAGGGAGTGCAGTTGAACGGACTTCAGGTATTCCCGATCATTTAGATGTTTCTGTGAAGTTATACAGGCAGTGAAAGTTCTCTGTACCTTCTCCAGTGCTACGATTTCACTTGCTTTAAAACTAACAGTGTTATTCCAGTGTACAGAGAACAAGTGACGTAGAGAGTTTCATCATTCTCCTGGAATCGCCTTTGTTTAAAAAGATTCTAGTAGTCAAGGTTATTAATTACCTTACGTGTGACAAGAAACCTGCTCTATAGTAATACAAAAACTAATAATTATAATCATAACTGTAATTTTTAAAGGGGGTGGACCGGTAAGCCAGGGGAAGACCTCGGTCAGATGAGCAAAAGCTCCAGCTCCGGGTCACCATATGACTAAGACCCGCGTCAGGAAACACTTGTCCTGTTTCCTGACAAAGCTTACCTAACCTAACCTTCTGTGACTCGTTAACGTCGTAAGATCTTCTGACATTATCACCTCCAACTTCCTCATTTCTTTTCCGCTCTCATCAAGTGGCTTGAGTTTTTATTCTCTGTTTATGGATGGACAGAATTAATGAATAATACACAAATAACCCACTTACGGTATTGTGCCTTTTTATTCTTAATGAATAAATTAACCGGATTCTCAGTTTTCAAGGTATTGACTGGACTGTTGAACATGTCACTTACACCTCAATCTCTATCTATATATACTGTCTTTTTAACCTATGTTAGAAGTGATTAAGGTCCCTGAATGGAAACGTTTTATGTCCTAGTGTTTGCTCACTTGTCTTTCTAAATCAATTTGCAAGTATCTATTCCCAAGGTTTATACCAGACATCAACAAACATTGAAACGAGGGCTCTACATTTCGGCTTTCAGCAAGCAACAGATCATCCTTTGAGAGCCCTGAGCTAGAGGTCGCAATATATACTGCTTTCACATGTGTTTCTTTCTCCAGGTGGAGTTTGATGCTATTATCTCCCTCAATAAACGTTGATCCTAATTTAAATTCCTGTTTTAGAGAATCAATACGAAACCTTAATATTAGTTTATACCTTCGATATAGCTTTGATTTGTTTCGAATCTTATTACTCCAGGAACCCAGCCATGGCCAGGTTCGTCTGGTGCTAGCCTGGTCAACCAGATTGTTGTTGCTGGTGGAGGCCCGTTGCCCCACATATACATCACAGCCTTTTTTGATCTGGCACCTGGTGAAGATACTTTTCCAGTTTTTGATATCTTCTAGTAAGATGTTGAATAATCAGTGGCCACGAATGTTGATACAGTGTTCCCTTATTGTCCTTTATCGTGTATACAAATTGTGGCAAAGATGTCTTTTAACACAGAGTAACAGCTTCCTGGACTGTTAGGGTCGGAGAGAAAGGAGCATACATTAGGGTGAACAGAAAGAGAAGGGAATACTTAGAAAACGAAGGGAAGGGAAGGAAGAGAAAAGGGTAAGAAAGAAGAGATGAAAGGTGAGTAGCATGGGACTATGTCTTCCTTATTAAAGCTTAGTGTTAGGTGCACTCTGGGGAGATGTGAAGCTCAGATAGCAAGTTGAGGTAGCAGAGCAGCAGCGCTCAGGGGCAAGGCTACAGCTACCACCAAGCTGTGGCCTCATCTCACCACCAACCAGATATACTAGTGGTGGTGCAGGTAGCCGGTGGGGGTGGTGGAGGTAGGTGGTTCTGATGGTGGAGTTACCAGGCGGCGGTGGTGGTGGTGGTGGTTGCACTAGTAGTAGTAGCTGAGGTGGAGATACATGGTGGTGATGGTGGTAGAGGAGGTAGTGGTGATAGTGGTGGTAGTGGTGGGGTGGTAGTGAAGGTAGTGGTGGGGGTGGTAGTGGTAGGGGTGGTGGTGGAAGTGGTGGTGGTGGTACTAGGTGGTTATGGTGGTGGTGGAGGTAGCAGTGGAGGAGCAGAAGGGTGTGGGTGTCCCAATATGGAGGTGGCTGGGACTCCTAAAGCGGGTATGAGGCTGCCACCACAAGGCCACCACACCTACACCACCACCACCACCCACCACACTCCCTCCAGTCAACCACAGTCACCATGCACACCCAAGCACATGCTGTTACTTCCCTCTCTCCATGCATTCGTGTTTCCTCCCTCCCACACCATAAGTGTTCGGGGCCCAAGACTGTTCAACAGCCTCCCATCAAGCATTAGGGGAATTGCCAATAAACCCCTGGCTGTCTTCAAGAGAGAGCTGGACAGATACCTAAAGTCAGTGCCGGATCAGCCGGGCTGTGGCTCGTACGTTGGACTGCGTGCGGCCAGCAGTAACAGCCTAGTTGATCAGGCCCTGATCCATCGGAAGGCCTGGTCATGGACCGGGTCGCGGGGGCGTTGATCCCCGGAATAACCTCCAGGTAACCTTCCTCCATGCATTCTTGCTTCTTCCCTCCCTCCCTCCATGCATTCTTGCTTCTTCCCTCCCTCCCTCCATGCATTCTTGCGTGCCTCCCTCTACGTCTTTTTTGCTTGCACTACTACCACCCTCCCTCCACGCATTCTCCCTCGCTTGGCTGCCTGCCTCCACGCATTTTAGCCAGCCAGTTCTCTCTGTCTGTCTGTCTGTCTGTGTCTGTCTGTCTGTCTCTCTCTCGCTAAGCATTCTAGCACATATACCAAGCTTCCTTTACACATACTACCTTCCCCTACCCTTCCGTTACGCCTCTTTGATGGTTTATCTATCAGTATGGTCTATGCACCACCACACTATGACTCGCTATACTCCAAGACTCACTTCACTATCAGCATCTCCAAAGACCAACCTCACCACTACAATAGCCAACCCAACCACTACAATAACCAATTCCACTACCACAATAACCAACCCCACCACTACAATAACCAACCCCACCACTACAATAACCAATCCCACTACCACAATAACCAACCCCACCACTATAATAACCAACCCCACCACTACAATAACCAACCCCACCACTACAATAACCAACCCCACCACTACAATAACCAACCCCACCACTACAATAACCAACACCACCACTACAATAACCAATCCCACTACCACAATAACCAACCCCACCACTACAATAACCAACCCCACCACTACAATAACCAACCCCACCACTACAATAACCAATCCCACTACCACAATAACCAACCCCACCACTACAATAACCAACCCCACCACTACAATAACCAACCCCACCACTACAATAACCAATCCCACTACCACAATAACCAATCCCACTACCACAATAACCAACCCCACCACTACAATAACCAACCCCACCACTACAATAACCCCACCACTACAATAACCAATCCCACTACCACAATAACCAACCCCACCAATACAATAACCAACCCCACCACTACAATAACCAACCCCACCACTACAATAACCAACCCCACTACCACAATAACCAACCCCACCACTACAATAACCAACCCCACCACTACAATAACCAACCCCACCACCACAATAACCAATCCCACCACCACAATAACCAACCCCACCACTACAATAACCAACCCCACCACTACAATAACCAACCCCACTACCACAATAACCAACCCCACCACTACAATAACCAACCCCACCACTACAATAACCAACCCCACCACTACAATAACCAACCCCACCACTACAATAACCAACCCCACCACTACAATAACCAACCCCACCACTACAATAACACCACCACTACAATAACCAATCCCACTACCACAATAACCAACCCCACCACTACAATAACCAACCCCACCACTACAATAACCAACCCCACCACTACAATAACCAATCCCACTACCACAATAACCAATCCCACTACCACAATAACCAACCCCACCACTACAATAACCAACCCCACCACTACAATAACCCCACCACTACAATAACCAACCCCACCACTACAATAACCAACCCCACCACTACAATAACCAACCCCACTACCACAATAACCCCACCACTACAATAACCAACCCCACCACTACAATAACCAACCCCACCACTACAATAACCAATCCCACCACCACAATAACCAACCCCACCACTACAATAACCAACCCCACCACTACAATAACCAACCCCACTACCACAATAACCAACCCCACCACTACAATAACCAACCCCACCACTACAATAACCAACCCCACCACTACAATAACCAACCCCACCACTACAATAACCAACCCCACCACTACAATAACCAACCCCACTACCACAATAACCAACCCCACCACTACAATAACCAACCCCACCACTACAATAACCAACCCCACCACTACAATAACCAACCCCACACTACAATCAACCCCACTACCACAATAACCAACCCCACCACTACAATAACCAACCCCACCACTACAATAACCAACCCCACCACTACAATAACCAACCCCACCACTACAATAACCAACTCCACTACCACAATAACCAACCCCACCACTACAATAACCAACCCCACCACTACAATAACCAACCCCACCACTACAATAACCAACCCCACCACCACAATAACCAACCCCACCACTACAATAACCAACCCCACCACTACAATAACCAACCCCACCACCACAATAACCAACCCCACCACTACAATAACCAACCCCACCACTACAATAACCAACCCCACCACCACAATAACCAACCCCACTACAATAACCAACCCCACTACAATAACCAACCCCACCACTACAATAACCAACCCCACCACTACAACAACCAACCCCACCACTACAATAACCAACCCCACTACAATAACCAACCCCACCACTACAATAACCAACACCACCACTACAATAACCAACACCACTACAATAACCAACACCACTACAATAACCAACCCCACCACTACAATAACCAACCCCACCACTACAATAACCAACCCCTCCACTACAATAACCAACCCCACCACTACAATAACCAACACCACCACTACAATAACCAACACCACTACAATAACCAACCCCACCACTACAATAACCAACCCCACCACTACAATAACCAACACCACCACTACAATAACCAACCCCACTACCACAATAACCAACCCCACCACTACAATAACCAACCCCACCACTACAATAACCAACACCACTACAATAACCAACACCACCACTACAATAACCAACCCCACCACTACAATAACCAACCCCACCACTACAATAACCAACCCCACCACTACAATAACCATCCCCACCACCCTTGTTCAGTGCTATAATCACTTAATATAAGTTAAAATACGTATCTATAACCTTGACAGACTACTGTCCCTTTGATGAGTTTCAAGAGTCTCACTCTCGGAGCCCGGCCATGGACTAGGCTCGTCTGGCGCTAGCCTGATCAACCAGGCTGTTGCTGCTGGAGGCCCGCTGCCCCACATATCTATCAGGAACGCAGGTAGCAACTCGTACGCTGGACTGCGTGCGGCCAGCAGTAACAGTCTGGGTGTTCAGGCTGTTACCGCTGGTCTGAGACCTGATGCGGGACCGTACCACGGGGACCTTGGCCCCAAGAAATATCTTTTTAGGTTTCCGGTACACAAAAGCCACCAGTACACAACCCCCAGCTACCAGTACACAACCCCCCAGCAACCAGTACACAAAAGCTACCAGTACACAACCCCCCAGCTACCAGTACACAACCCCCCAGCTACCAGTACACAACCCCCCAGCTACCAGTACACAACCCCCAGCTACCAGTACACAACACCCAGTTACTAGTACACAACCCTCAGTCACCAGTACACAAGTCACCAGTACACAACAGTCAACCCACCAGTACACAACAGTCAACCCACCAGTACACAACAGTCAACCCACCAGTACACAACAGTCAACCCACCAGTACACAACAGTCAACCCACCAGTACACAACAGTCAACCCACCAGTACACAACAGTCACCAGTCAACTCACCAGTACACAACAGTCACCCGTACACAACAGTCACCAGTATACAAGTCACCACTACACAACAGCCACCCGTACACAACAGTCACCAGTATACAAGTCACCAGTACACAACAGTCACCCGTATACAACAGTCACCATCACACAAGTCACCACTACACAACAGTCACCAGTATACAACAGCCACCAGTATACAACAGTCACCATCACACAAGTCACCGCTACACAACAGTCACCAGTACACAGCAGTCACAAGTTGGTTACTCAAAAAAAAAATCCTTAGCAGCAAACTGATGACCCCCAGCTAAATTATCACAACCACCACCATAGCAGCAGCAGCAGCAGCAGCAGCAGCAGCAGCAGCAGGCGCAGCCGCAGCCGCCGCCGCCGCCGCCGCCGCCGCCGCCGCCGCCGCCACTACCGCCAGCGGAATCACAACAATCAATATCAACACCACCAAAATCACTATTGCAGCAGCAGGCACAACAGTAGCACAGAAACAGTAGCAGCAGGCCCAACAGCAGCACAGCAACAGTAGTAGAAGCAGACTCAGTAGTAACAACATTCACTACAGTAGCACAACAAATGCAGCAGTAGCACGACATGCACAACAGTCGTAACAGTAGTCACAACAGGCAGTAGCAGCAGGAGTACAACAGGTACAGCAGCAACAACAGGCAGTAGCAGCAGGAGAACAACAGGTACAGCAGCAAGCAGCAACAACAACAGGCAGTAACAACAACAGGCAGTAGCAGCAGGCAGTAGCAGCAACAACAACAGGCAGTAGCAGCAAGCAGCAGCAACAACAGGCAGTACAAGCAGGCACAACAAAAGCAACACCCGCCAAGCTCCACCAAACATTCACTCGCCCACGCTACAATACCAAACTCTTGCTAGCCTACACACAACCCTCACACGTCTTCACGCCACGCATCCCATAACATATCCACAACCCAAAGAACACGAGTTAGATTCGCTGGAAGTGCGGACGTATGGCTATGTCTCCTTACACCTGTTGCTCCTGGTCATCTAGTAATATATACCGCAGCCCGGTTCTGGTTAGGTTAAGTAAGATTCATCAGGAAACAGGACAGGTGGTTCCTGATGAGGGTCTTAGTCACATGATGACCGCAGCTGGAGCTTTAGGTTATCTGACCGAAGCCTTCCACTGGCTTAACCCCATTCGGAGTTAACCGAATGTGCACAAGAATACAAACGTACACTAATACGCTGAAGAGGGCCTCGTGTGAGGTCGAAATATACACTACCCTTTTCATCAATACAAGAGTATTTAGGTTAGCCTATGTAAACTAACATTCACGTACTCGACTTTGATCGTCCTTCACACACGTAGATGACCGAGATAAAGGATATAATTTAAAGACAGGTTATCTGTTGACATACATGTGACCGGTTTTCAGGGGTTTTCTAACCTGGCAGGCTTGCCTGAGGCCAGACAGGCTTGCTTGATGCCTGTTCAATGGCTTTATGCTTGACATAAATCCATGCCTTCTCTATCTCTTTCGAGGCTGCTTAAGACATTACTCAGCGGGGAGGGTAAAAGATGTGTGTGTGTGTGTGTGTGTGTGTGTGTGTGTAAAGAGAAAGAGAGAGAGAGAGAGAGAGAGAAAGCCATCACACCTTCAGAGTAAAGGTTGTGATTCAGCACCGGGTGATGCAGCCTCCTGTGGGCACCATCCCGCCGCTGCTCCTGCTACTGTTCCACACATCCGTTCTTAAATCAACTAAGTACCTAAAGATTTTACACAAATTAGAAAAGCTAAGAATACACCGACATAAGGAGTTTCACATAAAAAACTTAACACAAATTCAGATACATCCAGAATATATATATATATATATATATATATATATATATATATATATATATATATATATATATATATATATATATATATATATATAATGCATACATATGTCGTGCCGAATAGGCAGAACTTGCGATCTTGGCTTAAATAGCAACGCTCATCTTGCCATATAGGACAAGTAAAAATTTGTGTATGCAATAATTTTTCCAAAATCATTCTGAACCTAACGAAAAAAAATATATTTCACTGTGTTTGTTTAGTATTAAATTATTGTAAACAAATCTAAAATATATTTAGTTGGGTTAGGATAAAATAAATTGCTCTTGTTATAATAAGGTTAGGTAAGTTTCTTTTGGTGCAAAATTAAAAATTTTTACATCAACATTAATGAAAAAAAAATGTGTCTTTAAACGTATAAGAGAAAATTTTAGAAAGGACTTTATTTTAAATGAGTTCTTGCTAATCGACCAGTTTTACATATTCGGCACGACACACACACACACACACACACACACACACACACACACACACACACACACACACACATCAGCGACGTAGTGTTTGCACCGCCACTATTTTCATCATGTTCTAGCAATTAATAAGAGCACACAGGGCCTATTTTTTTCGTAACATGCTTGGCAGCTGCAGGTAGCTATTACCTACCTCATAAACCACATGCCTGTGTGATGCTCTTAGTTGCCAGCCACACTAGTGCAAGCTCAACATTCCAACAAGCCTTCCACCACTGACCTCCACTCCAACAAGGTCTTCCCACAACTGACCTCCACTCCAACAAGCCCTCCACAACATGAACTTCAACACTAACTCTCCACAAAACAAGTGCTGCAGCACTAACTCTCCATCAAACAAGTGCTGCAGCACTAACTCTCCATCAAACAAGTGCTGCAACACTAACTCTCCATCAAACAAGTGCTGCAACACTAACTCTCCAGCAACAAGTGCTGCAACACTCTCCATCAAACAAGTGCTGCAACACTAACTCTCCAGCAACAAGTGCTGCAACACTAACTCTCCAGCAACAAGTGCTGCAACACTAACTCTCCAGCAACAAGTGCTGCAACACTAACTCTCCAGCAACAAGTGCTGCAACACTAACTCTCCAGCAACAACTGCTGCAACACTAACTCTCCAGCAACAAGTGCTGCAACACTAACTCTCCAGCAACAACTGCTGCAACACTAACTCTCCAGCAACAAGTGCTGCAACACTAACTCTCCAGCAACAAGTGCTGCAACACTAACTCTCCAGCAACAAGTGCTGCAACACTAACTCTCCAGCAACAAGTGCTGCAACACTAACTCTCCAGCAACAAGTGCTGCAACACTAACTCTCCAGCAACAAGTGCTGCAACACTAACTCTCCAGCAACAAGTGCTGCAACACTAACTCATGACTTCATCAACATAAATAAGCAGCAGTACACATGAAGTGTTTACGCAGTGTCGTCAAGCAAGTGTGGCAGCGCCCTTGACCCCACATCATGGCGTGAGTGGTGGTGGTGATGCGGGAGAAGGGGAGTGGGTGGTTTTGGTTGTTGGGAAGGGGCAGTGGCATGTGGTCACGGTGTTGTGGGTGGTGGTGGGTGACCTGGGTGTGGGTGGCATGGGTGTGGGTGGTGGTGGGAGTGCTGGTAGGAGACCTGGGTGTGGGTGGAGGGAGACCTGGGTGTGGATGGTGGTAGGTAACCTGGGTGGTGGGTATGGATGGTAGCGGGGGACCTGGGTGTGGGTGACCTGGGAGTGGGTGGTGGTGGGAGTGCTAGGTGTGGGTGGTGGTGGGAGACCTGGGTGCAGGTGGTGCAGGAAGACCTGGGTGTGGGTGGTGGTGGGAGCGTTGGGTGTGGGTGGTGGTGGGAGACCTGAGTGCAGGTGGTGCAGGAAGACCTGGGTGTGGGTGGTGGTGGGAGCGTTGGGTGTGGGTGGTGGGAGACTTGGGTGTGAGTGATGGAAGTGCTGGGTGTGGATGGTGGAGGGACAGCTGGGTGTGGGTGGAGGGAGAGCTGGGTGTGGGTGGTGGGAGACTTGGGTGTGAGTGATGGGAGTGCTGGGTGTGGGTGGTGGGAGTGCTGGGTGTGGGTGGTGGGAGTGCTAGGTGTGGGTGGTGGTGGGTGTGCTGGGTATGGGCGGTGGTGGGAGTGCTAGGTGTGGGTGGTGGAGGGAGACCTGGGTGTGGGTGGTGGAGGAAGACCTGGATGTGGGTGGTGGGAGACGTGGGTGTGCGTGGTGGTGGGAGTGCTGAGTGTGGGCGGTGGTGGGAGTGCTGAGTGTGGGCGGTGGTGGGAGTGCTGTGTGGGCGGTGGTGGGAGTGTTGGGTGCTGGTGGTGGTGGGAGTGCTGGGTGTGGGTGGGAGTGCTGGGTGGTGGTGGGAGTGCTGGGTGGTGGTAGGAGTGCTGGGTGTGGGTGGTGGGAGTGCTGGGTGTGGGTGGTGTTGGGAGTGCTGGGTGTGGGTGGTGTTGGGAGTGCTGGGTGTGGGTGGTGGTAGGAGTGCTGGGTGTGGGTGGTGGTAGGAGTGCTGGGTGTGGGTGGTGGGAGTGCTGGGTGTGGGTGGTGGAGACCTGGATGTGGGTGGTGGTGGGAGACCTGGGTGTGGGTGGTGGTGGGAGACCTGGATGTGGGTGCTCATAGGAAGCCTGGGAGTGGGCGGTGGTGGGAGACCTGGGTATGGGTGACCTGAGAGTGGGAGGTGGTGGGAGACCTGGGAGTGGGTGGTTTTGGGAGACCTGGGTGAGGGTGGTGGTGGGAGACCTGGGTGTGGGTGGTGGTGGGAGACCTAGGTGTAGGTGGTGGTGGAGTGTTGGGTGTGGGTGGTGGGAGTGTTGGGTGTGGGTGGTGGTGGGAGTGCTGTGTGTGGATGGTGGTGGGACACCTGGTTGTGGGTGATGGGAGACCTGGATGTGAGTGGTGGTGGGAGTGCTGGGTGTGGGTGGCGGTGGGAGTGCTGGGTGATGGTGGGAGTGCTGGGTGTTGGTGGTGGGAGCGCTAGGTGTTGGTGGTGGGAGCGCTAGGTGTGGGTGGTGGGAGCGCTAGGTGTGGGTAATGGTGGGAGTGCTGGGTGTGGGTGGTGGTGGGAGTGCTGGGTGTGGGCGGTGGTGGGAGTGCTAGGTGTGGGTGGTGGCGTGAGACCTGGGTTTGGGTGACCTCGAAGTGGGTGGTGGTAGGA
>NC_091336.1:9735407-9747907 GCF_038502225.1 Cherax quadricarinatus
AGAAAGCCTAGAGAACAAATGGATTTGTCAGTTAAAAATAGGAGAGGAGAGTTATTAAATGGAGAGTTAGAGGTATTGGGAAGATGGAGGGAATATTTTGAGGAATTGTTAAATGTTGATGAAGATAGGGAAGCTGTGATTTCGTGTATAGGGCAAGGAGGAACAACATCTTGTAGGAGTGAGGAAGAGCCAGTTGTGAGTGTGGGGGAAGTTCGTGAGGCAGTAGGTAAAATGAAAGGGGGTAAGGCAGCCGGGATTGATGGGATAAAGATAGAAATGTTAAAAGCAGGTGGGGATATAGTTTTGGAGTGGTTGGTGCAATTATTTAATAAATGTATGGAAGAGGGTAAGGTACCTAGGGATTGGCAGAGAGCATGCATAGTTCCTTTGTATAAAGGCAAAGGGGATAAAAGAGAGTGCAAAAATTATAGGGGGATAAGTCTGTTGAGTATACCTGGCAAAGTGTATGGTAGAGTTATTATTGAAAGGATTAAGAGTAAGACGGAGAATAGGATAGCAGATGAACAAGGAGGCTTTAGGAAAGGTAGGGGGTGTGTGGACCAGGTGTTTACAGTGAAACATATAAGTGAACAGTATTTAGATAAGGCTAAAGAGGTCTTTGTGGCATTTATGGATTTGGAAAAGGCGTATGACAGGGTGGATAGGGGGGCAATGTGGCAGATGTTGCAGGTGTATGGTGTAGGAGGTAGGTTACTGAAAGCAGTGAAGAGTTTTTATGAGGATAGTGAGGCTCAAGTTAGAGTATGTAGGAAAGAGGGAAATTACTTCCCAGTAAAAGTAGGCCTTAGACAAGGATGTGTGATGTCACCGTGGTTGTTTAATATATTTATAGATGGGGTTGTAAGAGAAGTAAATGCGAGGGTCTTGGCAAGAGGCGTGGAGTTAAAAGATAAAGAATCACACAAAGTGGGAGTTGTCACAGTTGCTGTTTGCTGATGACACTGTGCTCTTGGGAGATATCTGCAGAGAAGTTGTAGAGATTGGTGGATGAATTTGGTAGGGTGTGCAAAAGAAGAAAATTAAAAGTGAATACAGGAAAGAGTAAGGTTATGAGGATAACAAAAAGATTTGGTGATGAAAGATTGGATATCAGATTGGAGGGAGAGAGTATGGAGGAGGTGAATGTATTCAGATATTTGGGAGTGGACGTGTCAGCGGATGGGTCTATGAAAGATGAGGTGAATCATAGAATTGATGAGGGGAAAAGGGTGAGTGGTGCACTTAGGAGTCTGTGGAGACAAAGAACTTTGTCCTTGGAGGCAAAGAGGGGAATGTATGAGAGTATAGTTTTACCAACGCTCTTATATGGGTGTGAAGCATGGGTGATGAATGTTGCAGCGAGGAGAAGGCTGGAGGCAGTGGAGATGTCATGTCTGAGGCCCAATGACCCACCCAGTCTGGTCACCTCCACTCAAGGAAGGAGCACGGCACCAGATCCAGCAGCACAAGCTAGTCAGGTCCAACTCACACCCACCCACAACCACTCGTGTATTTATCTAACCTATTTTTAAAACTACACAACGTTTTAGCGTCAATAACTGGACTCGGGAGTTTGTTCCATTCATCCACAACTCTATTACCAAGCCAGTGCTTTCCTATATCCTTCCTGAAGCTGAATTTTTCCAACTTAAAACCATTGCTGCAAGTCCTGTCTTGGCTGGAAATTTTCAGCAGGCTATTTACATCCCCTTTATTTATTCCCGTTTTCCATTTATACACCTCGATCATATCCCCCTAATTCTACGCCTTTCGAGAGAGTGCAGATTCAGGGCCCTTAGTCTATCCTCATAGGGAAGATTTCTGATACATGGGATCATCTTTGTCATCCTCCTCTGTACGTTTTCCAGAGCATTTATATCCATTCTGTAATACGGTGACCAGAACTGAGCAGCATGGTCTAAATGAGGCCTAACCAAGGATATATAGAGTTGAAGAACAACCTGAAGACTTCTATTATATATACTTCTAAATATGAAGCCAAGAATTCTGTTAGCTTTATTGCGAACACTAATGAACTGTTGTCTTGGTTTTAGATTACTGTTAACCAGAACTCCTAAATCCTTTTCGGATCAGTAGTATTAAGATCTACATTATTTAGTTTATATGTCGCATGGTTATTTTCCTGTCCAACATTTAGAACTTTGCATTTGTCTATATTAAATTGCATCTGCACTTCTCCGACCATTGCATCAGTCTATTCAAATAATCCTGAAGCGCTATAGTGTCCTCATTAGAATGAATTGGACGGCCTATTTTGGCGTCATCAGCAAATTTGCTTATGTCACTATTTATTCCCTCATCTAGTGTCCTCATCAGAATGAATTGGACGGCCTATTTTGGTGTCATCAGCAAATTTGCTTATGTCACTATTTATTCCCTCATCTATGTCGTTTATGTAAATTGTGAACAACAACGGGCCCAACACTAACCCCTGAGGAACACCGCTTGTGACGTGCCCCCATTCTGATTTCTCCCCATTTATGCAAACTCTCTGCTGCCTATTTGTCAGCCATGCCTCTACCCAGGAAAAAAATTCTCCTATTCCGTGTGCCTTAAGTTTCCTCAATAGCCTCTTATGTGGAACTCTAGAGAAAGCCTTACTGAAGTCCATATACACAATATCATATTCATTACCATGATCTACCTCCTCAAACACCTTAGTGAAAAATGTTAGTAAATTCGTAAGACAGGAACGCCCCTTTGTAAAACCGTGTTGAGATTCATTAATCAATCTATGCCTATCAAGATGGCTACGAATTGCTTCGGCAATTATTGATTCCATAAATTTTCCCACTATGGAGGTAAGGCTTATTGGTCTATAGTTCGAAGCCAAGGACCTGTCACCTGCCTTGTAAATAGGTATTACATTTGCCATTTTCCACTTATCAGGCATTATGCCAGTTTGTAGTGATATGTTAAAAAGATTAGCCAAAGGTATGCTAAGTTCCTCTTTACATTCCTTTAACACCCTTGCAAACAGTATATCAGGGCCTGGGGATTTATTCGGTTTTAGTTTCTGTATTTGTCTGAGGACCATGTCACTAGTTACCGCAATCGTGCATAGTTCATTATCGTCCTGTTCTACATAACCTATTATTTCAGGAATATCGCTAGTATTTTCCTGGGTGAAAACTGAGAGGAAGTAGGTATTGAGAATTTCACACATATCCTTATCACTGTCAGTGATCTGACCAGAGTTACTCTTAAATGGGCCAATCTTGTCCATAATTTCCATGACTCAAGAAATCGTAATGACACGATTGCGGGTTCAATCCCGGCCGGGGGTATGGTTTCCTAATTTCCATCTTACATTCTTAAGTACCCTGGAAAACAACTCGTCGGGTCCCGGGGACTTATTTTGTTACAATTTATCTATCTGTTTGATAACCATGTCCCTCGTGACAGTAATATTAGTTAATTTGAATTCTTCAGGAACTGAATAATTGTTAATTTCTGGAATCTCATTCACGTCTTCTTATGTAAAGACTGACAAAAAATAGTCATTAAATATGGAACACATTTCCAGTTCGTTATCCGTCAGTTGTCCATTCCTAATTTTCAGAGGTGCTACTTTTTCTATCACCTTCGACCTATACACCTGAAAGAACCCTTTTGGATTAGTCTTTGATTCATTAGCGACTCCAATTTCGTAGACTTGCCTAGCATGTGCCAGTAGGCCTGCTACAGTGCTCCTGCTTTATGTTCATATATTTGGTAATTACATCTGGTCTGAAATTTCCTCTAGATATGGTAAAAGTTTGGGTTAGTGTCAATAAAATGCTGCTTCAATGGAATCTTTTTCTTACGTGTCCTCAATTTTGTAGACGATGTTCGTACCTTCCCAGATGATTGTGCGATTAGAACTTGAGTAAATTTTAACAGTGCATAAGTGAATTATCAATAAACCGCTGACTATCTTCAAGAGGGAATTTGACAAGTTTCTCAAATCAGTGCCCGAGCAGCTAAGCTGTGGTTCGTATGTTGGACTGCGTGCGGCCAGCAGTAACAGTCTGGCTACTCAGCCCTTGATCCACCGGGAGGCCTGGTTTGCGACCTGGCCAGGCCTGCAACACTAGTACTGGAGTTTGTGCAAGGTAGGAAAATGAGAACATGCTTATGTCTTTTTTTTTGCTTAATCATATCCACTTTAAAGCAAGTGTTTCTTGGTTTTGCGCAGTTCTGATTGTGTGAACCAATCTGTATAGCCAAAACTGGAGGACTCTTTTCTGACTGCTGCTTTGTCTTGGTCTGGCTGGCTGGGCTACCTATCATCAAAGCTCTTAGAAAAAGTAAATGGTTCAGAGAGCCGACAAGTTGGTAAATTAGACACATGTGCAACATTTGGGTGTTCTTATCGAGGAAAACTTTCGCCATACAGTGAATTCTTCACTTGCCTAACCTATAGGCATGACCTATTTCCATACGTGGATCTGTTCAATGTGATATTACTTACGACTGCTTCACAGCTTCTTCGCGCATATGTTGTATACTTTTCAAGATTGTTGAACTCATTACGTCGACTCCAGGGTGAGGGACTGATTACCTTAATTTCCTTGTGATCGTCACCATTCTTTGTACTGGACTGATGAAGCCACTGTGCGGCGAAACGTTTCCTCAATAAAGATACCCAAGTGTTGTTCATACATCTAATTTACCAGCTTTCAGAAAAATGTTGGACACTGTGGGCTTCTCTATTTGTGAATTCACTGCTTACTGAACACACACACACACACACACACACACACACACACACACACACACACACACACACACACACACACACACACACATTGCCAATTACATACGTCTCTTCAGTCACATCCTTCACAAATATAGCAGCACAGTTTCCAGTCTTTTACCAAAATATTTGATGATGCGAAGCCAGAAACTTCTGGAACAGAAAGAAATAATTGAAACAATTCATCAAGCTTGGTTGTCCAAATTGGTTCAAACAATCAGGACTAAGCAAAGCCAATGAAAACTACTGTAAAACGAATGATTCAATAAAACAAACACACTATGTCATTCTTCAGGTCACCATGTGTCACTCACACTTTTTCTCCTTATTAACCTCTGGATGTTAGAAATAATCAAGGTCCCAGTGTCGAAACGTTTGCTAATATATATATATATATATATATATCTATATATATATATATATATATATATATATATATATATATATATATATATATATATATATCCTAGTGTTAGGTCATGTGTCTTTCTAAACCAAAACAAAAAACCAACAGAATGGCAAAATCAGTCATACTTTTCTATTAAGGAAATTTCTGTAGCAAAGACATTGCCGAACTCTCATTTTCCTATCCATATAATTTAAGCAAAGAGGGGAATGTATGAAAGTATAGTTTTACCAACGCTCTTATATGGGTGTGAAGCATGGGTGATGAATGTTGCAGCGAGGAGAAGGCTGGAGGCGGTGGAGATGTCATGTCTGAGGGCAATGTGTGGTGTGAATATAATGCAGAGAATTCGTAGTTTGGAAGTTAGGAGGAGGTGCGGGATTACCAAAACTGTTGTCCAGAGGGCTGAGGAAGGGTTGTTGAGGTGGTTCGGACATGTAGAGAGAATGGAGCAAAACAGAATGACTTCAAGAGTGTATCAGTCTGTAGTGGAAGGAAGGCGGGGTAGGGGTCGGCCTAGGAAAGGTTGGAGGGAGGGGGTAAAGGAGGTTTTGTGTGCGAGGGGCTTGGACTTCCAGCGGGTATGCGTGAGCGTGTTTGATAGGAGTGAATGGACACATTGCTTTTAATACTTGACGTGCTGTTGGAGTGTGAGCAAAGTAACATTTATGAAGGGGTTCAGGGAAACCGGCAGGCCGGACTTGAGTCCTGGAGATGGGAAGTACAGTGCCTGCACTCTGAAGGAGGGGTGTTAATGTTGCAGTTTAAAAACTGTAGTGTAAAGCACCCTTCTGGCAAGACAGTGATAGAGTGAATGATGGTGAAAGTTTTTCTTTTTCGGGCCACCCTGCCTTGGTGGGAATCAGCCAGTGTGCTAGTAAAAAAAATAAATAATTTAAGCAAATCTTTATGCAAAAACCACAAGAAAAGACGGTTTCAAAACAATGTACCAAGTCTTGTGCAATATTGTAAATAAGTGAAACTTGCCGGGAGAGTTCTGCATTGGTCCAACATACCAAGAATGCTAACCACACAGTCAACTGGGAAGATGCTAACATCATCACAGAAAACTTTAGCAAAATAACGTTAAACATTCCAAAAGGAAATTTTCACATCGGATATACTTACCAAAATTGCACTAAAAAAAATCTTGCCACCGAATTAAATTCAGTGCTTGTACAATAACAGCCCAGACACCCTCATAACCACACGTGCCTAAGGGCAGCCTACCCTGAGATGTTATCAAAGTCCCTTGGGCACTCAAACAACAATAACCCAGACACCCTCATGTCCCCAAATAAGGGCAGCCTACCAAGACACGTCATCAAAACACCTTGAGGGCCCAAGATGTTCTGCCTCAACATGATGCTCCACTCACAAATTGGTATACTATCCCAGAACCTGCAACGAACAGCCCAACACACACACACACAAAGCCCTGTTGAAGTACCGTTTTATAAAGGAATGCGTCTGGTAGCAATAAACTCTGGCTTAAACGATGCTCCAAATACATTTAAACACAATCAACCTAAGTTATTAATCAAGCACTTTAAAGAGCAAGCTAAGTGATGGGGTCCAAGTTCTTTTATAGGTATGATACATTATGACACACCGGAGTACGTGATGTGTCCAATATACTGCCATATGTGATGTGACCATAACACTGACGTACATGTCCAACACAGTGGCGTACGTGATTTCCCCAATACTGACATACGTACTGTGTATTTGTGTCCTTACTGCCACAATATGTTGATACTCATATACCTGTACTACAACATGACATTCTGCAATGTCTTCATCTGCTGCACGTCCCTCATCTGACGCCAGTATTTAAGTGACAATTTTACTGCCTTTTGCTTCACTCTTTTCAAGACTACAATGCTCTTCACCAACTCCAAGGCTGAGGGACTAATTGCCTCATCTTTGTATATAGTTCTACGTTCTTCACATCATGTCCTTGTATGGTACTGATGAAGCCACTGTATGGTGAAAAGTCTACAAATAAAGATACCCAGATCTTGAATATGTGTACTCCTTCATCTTGTCGGTATTATATACCATACATATACGATATATCGACCCTATGGACGGTAGCGCAAGAGCATATGGATACACAAAAGGCCTAGGAACTAGGTCCCAAAATGGTTATCAGATATACTTCTGGATTTATATCTACAGTTCACTTATCTGTTACAAGCAAATTTAGGAAATCTGCTTAACTAACAGTACCAGATAACAGCTAACACCAAAATATCTTCCATTAGTGAAGGACTCCTCACCTCGGAGGATACTGAAGCCATCATTTCCCTTTATTATATCAAACATAATTACCTCCCATTCCCAGACCCCTGAACGACGGTACTCTTCTTTCAATATAAAAACAATAATTTCAGGGATGATTCTGGCAAAACACTTGCCGAAGATATTAGCATTCTCATTTTTGTACTGATGTTCAGATTATTATTTTTTAGTAAACTGGAACATAAGAAATTAACAGTAAAGTAGGCCTAATAGTTCATGTTAGGTCTATCTCACACCCAGCCATGCCTGCTTACACAAGAACACAATTGCACAACAAGCTTTTAATGGGGCAATGTTCTGTTCTACGTAAAGCTTGATCAAGCTATAATAAAGCTCTATATAGAGCAAAACAATGTACCCATATTACAATCATAATTAAGCGCTAAACCCACTAGGGTCATATAGCCAATGCACCCATAAAATCTTGTTCCGTAACTCGTATCTTTGTCATTGTAGTTCGTAATTGCACTCTGGTGCTCCTGGCAACTAGCAGCTATAGGTGGAAGTTTAGAGCATCTACCACGGATCCCTTAGCTTGTTTCATCAGCATTCTGCAAGACTTTGCATGACTGAGTTGAACGACACGCAGATACCCGACGCACCATGCCAGGTTGTAGGCACTCTGTATGTTGAAAGCTGGTGGCACTGAGCTGTATGATCTGCCTTGGAGCAGACACGCACAACCTTGCAGCTGGCCGAAATGCACTGAATAACCAAGAGATTTTCATATATATATATATATATATATATATATATATATATATATATATATATATATCTGGTTGACCAGGCAAACACAAGACGAGTAGAAAAACTCTGGGAACTCATCAAAGGTAAAGGCACACCATCGTGTCCCGTTTCCCTCCATTGTTACACGTCTGTCTCTTCACGGATACAAAGGGCCACACCTAAGTATGTTATCAGGATGTTGTTGGGCATCTCTCCCTTTGTGAAGACATTCGACGTTCCCTTGTTGTACGTGCGTCAGACATTATATCTGCAAGGAAGTGTCTTATCTTCGTGTCTTCTTTCAGGAAACTCATCTTGTTTGTTAAGATTTTGACGGTTTCCGTCACCCTCTTGGTTTCTACACAACTTGTACATAAATGATATACAGTACCAACAAGATGAAGAATTAGACACATGTGCAACATTTGGGTATCATTATTTGTAGACGCTTTGCCATCCAGTGGCTTTATCAATACAATACAAGGACATAATGTGAAGAATGTTGAACTATATACAGAAGTCAAGACTACGGTGCTCTTCACCAACTCCATGTCACTGAGGGACTAATTACCTCATCTTTTGTATATACTGTAGTTCCACATTCTTCACATGTCTTTGTATTGTACTGATAAAGCCACTGGTTGACGAAATGTCTACAAATAGATATCCAGATGTTGCACATACATCTAATTCTTAATACTTCAGCTTTAAAGACTGTCGGTATACATCAAATGCAATGTCATTACCCTCACTTGTTTTGAGGGTTCTCTACCCTCGTAGTCTGACCTAAGACCAGACTTCCCTCTTGAATACTTCATCAGCCAGGCTGTTGATGTCAACGGCCTTCAGGCCTACGTGATGCAAATATGATTCTATTCTGGAAAGAAATTCTTTAACATCTAATTTCTTTCGTGTACGGGGGTGTGGGTAAGGTGTTTACAGATCTTGAGCGGCGAGCCGTCTTCTGTGACAGCACCCGTTTCTAGTTCTGCATAATCACGAGACAAAGAGAATACCAATAATAATACTAGAGACCAAAACGTTGAACAAGCTTCAGTTTCACACTTGTGTGACAACAGGGAAGTGCCTCCTCAATGCTTGCCTTCCACCAACATACTACCGACACAAGATGTCCGGCGCAGTCTCCCCAGCCTCCAACTACCGGGTCGTGTACTTGCAGCTCAGGACCAGAGAGATTGTGTGTGAGAAAGACTAAACAGTGAGTTTCTATATTTGGGTTTTAGGGGTGTTCCATGATGTACAGCTCTTCAACCAGTGATCTATACGCTCACTATGAACCTCCAGTCTGCCTAGTGTGTGTGTGTGTGTGTGTGTGTGTCATAACTCAGTCATAACTCATGTGGCACTGTCCATACCCAGAGTCATAACTCATGTGGCACTGTCCATACCCAGAGTCATAACATGTGGCACTGTCAACACCCAGTCATATCCCATGTGGTACTATCAACACTCAGAGCAACAGCTCTCAGGCACTGCCTACACCGAGTTATAACAACCGTGGCACTGCCCAGGCCCAGAGAGCCATACCCCTGGTGAGGATCAATAACGTAGCGCAGCGCTGCGTGAGAGAGGAAAAAAACGCGATGGCACCATCAATCAGGTGACACCTGGTCATCAGTGCCAAGCACAGACCAGTGCCCAAACACTCTTCACTCCCACACCCTCCGCATACCCACGCCACCTAGCTGCATTCCTGGTATAACAATCAGGGAGAGCCACTACACCAGGTGCGGAGTTACACAATCCCTGGGTTTGATCCGAGGAAAGGGAAGCGTCACTCACTCACCTGCGTCAAGGCACTCGAAGGAGAAACTTAAAACTATAATGGAACTGTGTTTATCCTGTCTGTTATATGTCTGTGACCGGCTTCAAAGACGAGCCTGGCCCAT
Source organism: Cherax quadricarinatus (assembly GCF_038502225.1). Taxonomy (NCBI): domain Eukaryota; kingdom Metazoa; phylum Arthropoda; class Malacostraca; order Decapoda; family Parastacidae; genus Cherax; species Cherax quadricarinatus. The sequence goes on from NC_091336.1 coordinate 9,745,516, forward strand.
GGCCGGGCTCCGGGAGTAGAAAAACTCTCGAAACTCATCAAAAGATGTATTCTTACAGGATTAATTATTGACTACCTGATCAACTAGTTTGCTGCTGCTAGCGGCTGCCAGGTCTCTCTCTCTCTCTCTCTCTCTCTATATATATATATATATATATATATATATATATATATATTTTTTATTTATTATCACACCGGCCGATTCCCACCAAGGCAGGGTGGCCCGAAAAAGAAAAACTTTCACCATCATTCACTCCATCACTGTCTTGCCAGAAGGGTGCTTTACACTACAGTTTTTAAACTGCAACATTAACACCCCTCCTTCAGAGTGCAGGCACTGTACTTCCCATCTCCAGGACTCAAGTCCGGCCTGCCGGTTTCCCTGAATCCCTTCATAAATGTTACTTTGCTCACACTCCAACAGCACGTCAAGTATTAAAAACCATTTGTCTCCATTCACTCCTATCAAACACGCTCACGCATGCCTGCTGGAAGTCCAAGCCCCTCGCACACAAAACCTCCTTTACCCCCTCCCTCCAACCCTTCCTAGGCCGACCCCTACCCCGCCTTCCTTCCACTACAGACTGATACACTCTTGAAGTCATTCTGTTTCGCTCCATTCTCTCTACATGTCCGAACCACCTCAACAACCCTTCCTCAGCCCTCTGGACAACAGTTTTGGTAATCCCGCACCTCCTCCTAACTTCCAAACTACGAATTCTCTGCATTATATTCACACCACACATTGCCCTCAGACATGACATCTCCACTGCCTCCAGCCTTCTCCTCGCTGCAACATTCATCACCCACGCTTCACACCCATATAAGAGCGTTGGTAAAACTATACTCTCATACATTCCCCTCTTTGCCTCCAAGGACAAAGTTCTTTGTCTCCACAGACTCCTAAGTGCACCACTCACTCTTTTTCCCTCATCAATTCTATGATTCACCTCATCTTTCATAGACCCATCCGCTGACACGTCCACTCCCAAATATCTGAATACGTTCACCTCCTCCATACTCTCTCCCTCCAATCTGATATTCAATCTTTCATCACCTAATCTTTTTGTTATCCTCATAACCTTACTCTTTCCTGTATTCACCTTTAATTTTCTTCTTTTGCACACCCTACCAAATTCATCCACCAATCTCTGCAACTTCTCTTCAGAATCTCCCAAGAGCACAGTGTCATCGGCAAAGAGCAGCTGTGACAACTCCCACTTTGTGTGTGATTCTTTATCTTTTAACTCCACGCCTCTTGCCAAGACCCTCGCATTTACTTCTCTTACAACCCCATCTATAAATATATTAAACAACCACGGTGACATCACACATCCTTGTCTAAGGCCTACTTTTACTGGGAAAAAATTTCCCTCTTTCCTACATACTCTAACTTGAGCCTCACTATCCTCGTAAAAACTCTTCACTGCTTTCAGTAACCTACCTCCTACACCATACACTTGCAACATCTGCCACATTGCCCCCCTATCCACCCTGTCATACGCCTTTTCCAAATCCATAAATGCCACAAAGACCTCTTTAGCCTTATCTAAATACTGTTCACTTATATGTTTCACTGTAAACACCTGGTCCACACACCCCCTACCTTTCCTAAAGCCTCCTTGTTCATCTGCTATCCTATTCTCCGTCTTACTCTTAATTCTTTCAATTATAACTCTACCATACACTTTACCAGGTACACTCAACAGACTTATCCCCCTATAATTTTTGCACTCTCTTTTATCCCCTTTGCCTTTATACAAAGGAACTATGCATGCTCTCTGCCAATCCCTAGGTACCTTACCCTCTTCCATACATTTATTAAATAATTGCACCAACCACTCCAAAACTATATCCCCACCTGCTTTTAACATTTCTATCTTTATCCCATCAATCCCGGCTGCCTTACCCCCTTTCATTTTACCTACTGCCTCACGAACTTCCCCCACACTCACAACTGGCTCTTCCTCACTCCTACAAGATGTTATTCCTCCTTGCCCTATACACGAAATCACAGCTTCCCTATCTTCATCAACATTTAACAATTCCTCAAAATATTCCTTCCATCTTCCCAATACCTCTACCTCTCCATTTAATAACTCTCCTCTCCTATTTTTAACTGACAAATCCATTTGTTCTCTAGGCTTTCTTAACTTGTTAATCTCACTCCAAAACTTTTTCTTATTTTCAACAAAATTTGTTGATAACATCTCACCCACTCTCTCATTTGCTCTCTTTTTTACATTGCTTCACCACTCTCTTAACTTCTCTCTTTTTCTCCATATACTCTTCCCTCCTTGCATCACTTCTACTTTGTAAAAACTTCTCATATGCTAACTTTTTCTCCCTTACTACTCTCTTTACATCATCATTCCACCAATCGCTCCTCTTCC
>NC_091336.1:9762907-9815407 GCF_038502225.1 Cherax quadricarinatus
CGTGGTGTAATTATAGGCTTCTTCCTGCGTGCACTCAGAATCTGCAGCAACGAGTTCCTTGAGGAAGAATGCACTATAATTGAACAGGTATTTTCCAAACTCCACTATCCTCGTCACTTCATCAGAGACTGCAGACGGCGAGCACTAAACATCTTCAACACACCCAGAGAAGACACTGCCGAGAAGAGATACATAGTCCTTCCCACCAACTCCATTGCCAAACATGTTTCCAACATCTTTGCCAAAACATCATTCCAAGTATCTACCTCCACAACCACGACCATCAAGGACATCACCAGTAGTAGGCAGGACAAGCCTCCATCCTCTGCAGGGGTATACATAATCCCTTGTAATGACTGCAACAAGTTATACGTGGGCGAAACATCAAGGGACCTCCAAACACGTATTTCAGAACACCAATACGCAAGCAGGTCTGACGACACAAGGAATGCCTGCGTACAACACCGTAATTCACACAACCACTTGATAAACTACAGAAACTCAAGACTTATCGCCACAGAAGACAACACCCAATACCGAAGAATCCTGGAATCATCACTTATTTCTATATCCGACAACTTCAACCAGAATAGTGGCTTCTATAACATAGCTGAACCACTTGCCAAGAAACTTCTTCATCGCTATCCCACATAAGAACACTGTAGAAGGTCTGCTCACAAACTTGTCCAGTCTCCTTTCCAAGCTACCCAAGTTTTTAGACTCTACAACCCAACTCGGTACATCATCAGATGCAGCATTCTTCACCTGACCTCAGCCGGACTATAAATACTCGCGTTCCTTCCACCCCAGGTAGTTCTGTTTGTGACTTGAAAAAGCCCACTGTGTGGGCGAAACGTAGTCAATAAAGGATCACATTATACTGCATTTGTGTTTATATTGCCAACCCCATTTATGGACACTGCTTCCTGTCAGTGAGCCATGACTCGATCCACGAGAGCACTTTTCCCCCAATGCCACTTTCTTTAACAGTCTATGGTGCGGAACTCTATCAAAAGCCTTAAATCTAAGTAAATAATATCAAATTCTTTATCGTGGTCAACAGCCTCAAAAGCTTTACTGAAGAAAGTTAATAAATTAGTTAGACAAGACCGGCCTCTTGTGAATCCATACTGAGTATCATTAATCAAGCTATGCTTATCGAGATGGCTTCTTATAATCTCAGCTATAATTGACTCTAGTAATTTGCCTACAATTGAGGTCAGGCTTATTGGGCGGTAATTTGATGGTAACGACTTGTCCCCTTGGTGTCATCGGCAAGTTTGCCGATGACACCAAAATAGGCCGTCGAATTCATTCTGACGAGGACATTCGAGCACTCCAGGAAGATTTGAATAGACTGATGCAGTGGTCGGAGAAGTGGCAGATGCAGTTTAATATAGACAAATGCAAAGTTCTAAATGTTGGACAGGACAATAACCATGCCACATACAAAACTAAATAATGTAGATCTTAATATTACGGATTGCGAAACAGATTTAGGAGTTCTGGTTAGCAGTAATCTGAAACCAAGACAACAGTGCATAAGTGTTCGCAATAAAGCTAATAGAATCCTTGGCTTCATATCAAGAAGCATAAATAATAGGAGTCCTCAGGTTGTTCTTCCACTCTATACATCCTTGGTTAGGCCTCATTTAGATTATGCTGCACAGTTTTGGTCACCATATTACAGAATGGATATAAATTCTCTGGAAAATGTACAAAGGAGGATGACAAAGTTGATCCCATGTATCAGAAACCTTCCCTATGAGGATAGACTAAGGGCCCTGAAACTGCACTCTCTAGAAAGACGTAGAATTAGGGGGGATATGATTGAGGTGTATAAATGGAAGACAGGAATAAATAAAGGGGATGTAAATAGTGTGCTGAAAATATCTAGCCTAGACAGGACTCGCAGCAATGGTTTTAAGTTGGAAAAATTCAGATTCAGGAAGGATATAGGAAAGTACTGGTTTGGTAATAGAGTTGTGGATGAGTGGAACAAACTCCCAAGTACCGTTATAGAGGCCAGAACGTTGTGTAGCTTTAAAAATAGGTTGGATAAATACATGAGTAGATGTGGGTGGGTGTGAGTTAGACCTGATAGCTTGTGCTACCAGGTCGGTTGCCGTGTTCCTCCCTTAAGTCAGTGTGACCTGACCTGACTAGGTTGGGTGCATTGGCTTAAGCCGGTAGGAGACTTGGACCTGCCTCGCATGGGCCAGTAGGCCTTCTGCAGTGTTCCTCCATTCTTATGTTCTTAAAAATAGGAATTACATTAGCCATCTTCCACATATCAGACACTACACCTGTTTGAAGAGATAAATTAAAATATTAGTTAATGGTTAAGGCTTGCTTCTCCCAAGCTTTTCAATCTCATTACATTCCAGTTCAGCCCACCTAGTTGGCTCTGTCACAAACTGTTTTAAAAAACAATCCTGGATCGTATCAAGAAAGTCACCTGACTCTAAATTTCCTGTCAAATTGCTCCAGTCAATCTGTCTATAGTTGAAATCTCCCATTAGCACAACATTTTCGTATGTAGATGCCTTACGAATTTCGTCCCATAGAAGTTTACTGCACTCCCTATCAAGATTTGGGGCCCTGTAAATCACACCCAAAATTAGTTTTTCTCGGCCCTCGAGAAGCTGTAACCAAACAGATTCAGTGGCTGACGCTTCTAATTTAATATCTTGTCTAACACAACAATTTAAATTGTCTCTGACATACATCGCTCTGACATACATGGTGGAGTAGCGATGTATGTCAGAGACAATTTAAATTGTTGTGTTAGACAAGATATTAAATTAGAAGCGTCAGCCACTGAATCTGTTTGGTTACAGCTTCTCGAGGGCCGAGAAAAACTAATTTTGGGTGTGATTTACAGGGCCCCAAATCTTGATAGGGAGTGCAGTAAACTTCTATGGGACGAAATTCGTAAGGCATCTACATACGAAAATGTTGTGCTAATGGGAGATTTCAACTATAGACAGATTGACTGGAGCAATTTGACAGGAAATTTAGAGTCAGGTGACTTTCTTGATACGATCCAGGATTGTTTTTTAAAACAGTTTGTGACAGAGCCAACTAGGGGAAATAACCTCCTTGACTTGGTTCTTGCCAGTAGGGAAACACTAATTAATAATCTTGAGGTTAATGATGAGCTTGGGGAAAGTGATCACAAATCACTCAGTTTTAATATATCATGGAATTCCCCTAATAATGGCAATCAAGTCTCCGTCCCTGACTTTCGCTTGGCTGATTTCATAGGACTGAAAAATTACTTAGGTGGGCTGAACTGGAATGACCTGACTAAGGGTCAGGTAGGTGGTGATGGTTGCCGATATGATGCTTTCCAGGGCATAGTTCTAGCTGCTCAGTCAAATTATGTTCCAAATAGGGAAATCAGATCAAACAAAAATGATCCTAAATGGATGAACAATAGATTAAAATATCTGATTGGTCAAAAGAGAGGCATATATAGGCAAATCAAAAGAGGAGAGGGGCAATTGAGAAATCGATATATTCAGTTAAAGAGAGAAATAAAAAAGGGAATTAGAAAAGCAAAAAGAGATTATGAGGTTAAAGTTGCAAGAGAATCGAAGACTAACCCAAAAGGATTCTTTCAGGTATACAGAAGTAAGATCAGGGACAAGATAGGCCCACTCAAAAGTTCCTCGGGTCAGCTCACTGACAGTGATAAGGAAATGTGTAGAATTTTTAACACATACTTCCTCTCAGTTTTTACACAGGAGGATACCAGCGATATTCCAGTAATGATAAATTATGTAGAACAGGACGATAATAAACTGTGTACTATTAGGGTCACAAGTGACATGGTCCTTAGGCAAATAGATAAATTAAAACCTAACAAATCCCCAGGCCCTGATGAACTGTATGCAAGGGTTCTAAAGGAATGTAAAGAGGAGCTTAGCACACCTTTGGCTAATCTTTTCAACATATCACTACAAACTGGCATGGTGCCAGATAAGTGGAAAATGGCAAATGTGATACCTATTTTCAAAACAGGTGACAGGTCCTTAGCTTCGAACTATAGACCAATAAGCCTAACCTCCATAGTGGGAAAATTTATGGAATCAATAATTGCCGAGGCAGTTCGTAGCCACCTTGAAAAGCATAAATTAATCAACGAATCTCAGCATGGTTTTACAAAGGGGCGTTCCTGCCTTACGAATTTATTAACTTTTTTCACTAAGGTATTTGAGGAGGTAGATCATGGTAATGAATATGATATTGTGTATATGGACTTCAGTAAGGCTTTTGACAGGGTCCCACATCAGAGACTATTGAGGAAAATTAAAGCACATGGAATAGGAGGAGAAATTTTTTCCTGGATAGAGGCATGGTTGACAAATAGGCAGCAGAGAGTTTGCATAAATGGGGAGAAATCAGAGTGGGGAAGTGTCACGAGCGGTGTTCCACAGGGGTCAGTGTTGGGCCCCCTGCTGTTCACAATCTACATAAACGACATAGATGAGGGCATAAAGAGCGACATCGGCAAGTTTGCCGATGACACCAAAATAGGCCGTCGAATTCATTCTGACGAGGACATTCGAGCACTCCAGGAAGATTTGAATAGACTGATGCAGTGGTCGGAGAAGTGGCAGATGCAGTTTAATATAGACAAATGCAAAGTTCTAAATGTTGGACAGGACAATAACCATGCCACATATAAACTAAATAATGTAGATCTTAATATTACGGATTGCGAAAAAGATTTAGGAGTTCTGGTTAGCAGTAATCTGAAACCAAGACAACAGTGCATAAGTGTTCGCAATAAAGCTAATAGAATCCTTGGCTTCATATCAAGAAGCATAAATAATAGGAGTCCTCAGGTTGTTCTTCAACTCTATACATCCTTGGTTAGGCCTCATTTAGATTATGCTGCACAGTTTTGGTCACCTTATTACAGAATGGATATAAATTCTCTGGAAAATGTACAAAGGAGGATGACAAAGTTGATCCCATGTATCAGAAACCTTCCCTATGAGGATAGACTAAGGGCCCTGAATCTGCACTCTCTAGAAAGACGTAGAATTAGGGGGGATATGATTGAGGTGTATAAATGGAAGACAGGAATAAATAAAGGGGATGTAAATAGTGTGCTGAAAATATCTAGCCTAGACAGGACTCGCAGCAATGGTTTTAAGTTGGAAAAATTCAGATTCAGGAAGGATATAGGAAAGTACTGGTTTGGTAATAGAGTTGTGGATGAGTGGAACAAACTCCCAAGTACCGTTATAGAGGCCAGAACGTTGTGTAGCTTTAAAAATAGGTTGGATAAATACATGAGTGGATGTGGGTGGGTGTGAGTTAGACCTGATAGCTTGTGCTACCAGGTCGGTTGCCGTGTTCCTCCCTTAAGTCAATGTGACCTGACCTGACTAGGTTGGGTGCATTGGCTTAAGCCGGTAGGAGACTTGGACCTGCCTCGCATGGGCCAGTAGGCCTTCTGCAGTGTTCCTTTGTTCTTATGTTCTTATGTTCTTATTCTACCTAAATTCCCGACAGCGTCACGCCAGTCACAGGAAGAATTGCAAGTTACTAGGCGCTTGCTCCCGCGAGCCAACCAGCGAGAGAGAGAGAGAGAGAGAGAGAGAGAGAGAGAGAGAGAGAGAGAGAGAGAGAGAGAGAGAGAGAGAGAGAGACCTAGAAACATATTAGTTATACCACACCTCACGCTGCCTTTATTAGGTATATATATAGTCTTATCGGGGGTAGGTACGCCATCAAGAATGTGGGAAAAGACACTAAGGTATCGTTCAGGACTTTTATTAAAGGGAACGTTTCGCCACGAATAGTCTCTGCAGTCGTAGTCGTGGCGAAACGTTTTCTCTAATAAATATCTTCAACTGAACACAAGAATGTTTTCCAAACCTTGACGTCATGACCATCAAGGAAGCGTCGAAGTTAAATAATGATATCAAGAACATTCCAATCTCATAAAACAAGGATCAAACTGTTAGTGTACATGCTGACGATTAAGACACATGGCAACTACTGGGTATCTTTACTGACGAAGCCTACTGTGCAGGCGAAACGTTTCGGAATAAAGATATTTAACCGTTGCACGTGTGTCTTATCAACGGAGGGCACACCTGATACCTTAACTTCGATACCTTTGAAGAGTTTCGAGAGTTTCACTACTCTCGGAGCCCGGCCATGAGCCAGGCTCGTTTGGTGCTTGCCTGGTCAACCAGGCTGTTGTTGCTGAAGGTCCACTGCCCCACATATCCATCACAGCCTGGTTGATCTGGTACCTGGTGAAGATACTTGTCCAGTTTCCTCTTGAAGGCTTCTACACTTGTTCTAGCAGTGTTTCTGATATCTTCTGGTAAGATGTTGAATAATCTAGGACCCTGAATGTTGATACAGTGCTCCCTTATTGTCCCCACCGCACCTGGGACCTTCCATTATTACCTTCCTCAGCTTCAGTAACCCCACATGGGGGCTGGGTGCTTCTCATAACAAAATAATCTTTCACGGGGAGCCCTTTCCATTTTTTCTCTACCCGTTGAGGTCTTAACAGATCAATACGAAACTGCGATTATGCCAGGGGTCCAGAGGGGGAGCTGAGTCCCCGTTCCCGGTGTTCCCTAGGGAGCGTGTGAGTGAAGGCTGGCTTGGGCTGCTTCGTTGGTTAGGTTTAAAGCAGACTACACGAGGGTCATTAGGGCTACATTTCACTTGTCAAGGATATGCCCAAACTCAGGTTGAAAGTAAACTGTGCATATACACTGAGATGCTTACACCTTTCAAGTATATATACACTGAGGAATATACACGTCAACACACACCTCTCAAGGTATACATGCAGGTGTGTGTGTTTGTGTGTATATATATATATATATATATATATATATATATTATATATATATATATATATATATATATATATATATATATATATATATATATATATACACACACACACACTAGAAACTCTTCTGAGAATTTTCAAGAAATCGTAGTGAACTTTTATATATTCATAGTAAAGCTGTTAACCCTTAAAGGCCACATTTCGCCTGGGAAAAACTGAAAACAAAGGATATGGGAAACACACATTTGGCAATAGAGTTGCAGAGGAGTGAAACAATGTGATAGGTGGTGTAATCGATGCCAACATTATTATTTCGGGGAAGCGCTAAACCCATAGGGGTTACTCGAACCCAGTACCATCGCCGGTGGCGCCATAAGTGGGATGGACTGGTATGAGAGTGAGAAGGGGAGGACTTGAGAAGGAATTGCCTAGCACGGTCCAGGACTACTGCAGTGCTCATTTGAGGTCCTTATAATGAGGTCTGGTCCAGTTCCTTGAATCAAGAGCGCCCTTCATCACGGCGTTACCTCCCCCTGAAGACAGGGATAGTTTTGGCTGTTTTGACAAGTCTGACGTGGATATCTTACCAGGTTGTTCTCCCTTAATAGCAGTGGTTCCAGGGTTGTTCTCCCTTAATGGATTCCAGGTTGTTCTCCCTTAATAGTAATAGTTCCCATGTTGTTCTCCCTTAATAGCAATGGTTCCAACGTTGTTCTTCCTTAACAGCAATGGTTCCCAGGTTTTTCTCCCGTAATAGAACCATTACTATTACGGGAGAACCTGGGAACCATTGCTATTACAGGAGAACAACCTGGTAACCAGGTTGCTCTCCCGTAATAGTAATGGTTCCCAAGCTGTTCTCCCTTAATAGTAATGGTTCCCAAGTTGTTTTCCCTTAATAGCAATGGTTCCCATGTTGTTCTACCTTAATGTGAGACAGTTCCTAAACGGTGGTTCTCAAGTTGTTCTCCCTTAATGGTGGTGGATACCAGGTTGTTCTCCCTTAAAAGTGGTGGATGCCTGGATATCCTCCCTTAATGGGGGTGGATATCTGGGTGTTCTCCCTTAATCAGGGTGGATGATATATTGTCCATTCTTAATTATGGTGGAATCCAGGATGTTCTCCTTTAATGGTGGTGAGTCAAGGTCCTCAACTTAATGGTGGAGTCAGGTTGTTCTCCCTTAATGGTGGAGTCAGGTTGTTCTCCCTTAATGGTGGAGTCAGGTTGTTCTCCCTTAATGGTGGAGTCAGGTTGTTCTCCCTTAATGGTAGAGTCAGGTTGTTCTCCCTTAATGGTGGAGTCAGGTTGTTCTCCCTTAATGGTGGAGTCAGGTTGTTCTCCCTTAATGGTGGAGTCAGGTTGTTCTCCCTTAATGGTGGAGTCAGGTTGTTCTCCCTTAATGGTGGAGTCAGGTTGTTCTCCCTTAATGGTGGAGTCAGGTTGTTCTCCCTTAATGGTGGAGTCAGGTTGTTCTCCCTTAATGGTGGAGTCAGGTTGTTCTCCCTTAATGGTGGAGTCAGGTTGTTCTCCCTTAATGGTGGAGTCAGGTTGTTCTCCCTTAATGGTGGAGTCAGGTTGTTCTCCCTTAATGGAGTCAGGTTGTTCACCCTTAATGGAGTAAAGTTGCTCTCTCTTAATGGAGTCAGGTTGTTCTCCCTTAATGGTGGAGACAGGTTGCTCTCCAGTAATGGAGTCAGGTTGTTCTACCTTAATGGTGCAAGTTTTGAAACTTGAACAATGATGTGACCACACACATTCATTTAGCATTCTTGGCAAAATAAAAAATATTAACCACTGCATACATAAAAAGGAATATAGAATTAACAGAAAATAATAACAACACTAGCATGTTTAACAAACATTATCATAGGAAGTTAAAATAACTAGTACCAGTTAAAACAATCCATTAAAATGTTAACGTTAAAGTGCACTTCTAAGTGTGCTCCGAGATCCCTACAGGCAACCCGATAATTATAAGTCTTGATGAAAGCAAAAGGCCCAAGTAATGGGGAGACTGTTAAAATGTGTTCCAGAGTGTGCTGCATGCCACAAATGACATAAAAGGGAAGACAAAAGCACCCGTAAACAGTTGCCTATGGATAAGGCAGGCAGAAATAAAGATTATTATTATTACTGGGCCTGCTACTTTCGAAGGACAAATCTGTTTGTAGCCCATAAAGTCACTCAGAGAAGTTTGCTATAGGAGCAGCGTAGAATCTTCTTTCATTTCCTGTGACACAAACATAGCACAGACACAAACAGAACTCGGCATCTTTGTATTATATTGTAGTAGATTCGCCGGTCTTGTCCAGACCCGGATCTTTTCCAGATGGTGACTAAGCATCTTTGTGCCGCACGTAGAGATAGGCTAGGTGTTTTGTATCACAAGGTGAACAGAAGTATACTGGGCCAAGACAAACACATTGGGAATTTGGGTAGGCCGTGAACCAAGATTCAACTAACTGAACAATCAGAACAATAGTAGTAGTATTACGTCGAGCTCGTAAATGAACACAGAGGCCGTGGTAACCGTACACAACACACCTCGCCAATGCTACAACAGCTCTTTGGCCAGTCATTAAAGACTTTTATCCTTTAAGCATGAACAAACGCATGCACCAAGAAAATAATTGAGGACATTGCCGGGGCTCTGCACGCCCTAAAGACGTACCCTTCTTGGGCACTGCCTGAGGTCTCAGTGTCCAAGGAGGGCAGGGAGAGAAGTCTTCTCCGACTGTAGACAGGCTGAGGCCAAAACCCAGGAGCAGCCAGCATCCTAACACCAAACAGCACAGGAAGCCTCGCATGGTGAGCAAAGGGCTGCACTCCCCCCCCCCCCATCCTTTCTCTCTCTTCCACGAAGATAATAGTGGTGAGTGCCAAATTATTCTCTCTTAATGGTGATGATAGAAGACATTACCATACCTGTGATTTACCTGGGGCCAGTTTCGAGAGCTTTCCTATTTTCTAACCCACTCCTGAGGCCGTGTGTCTATGTTGATTGCTTGAGCAACCAGGCTGTTGCTGTTGGCAGCTCGCTGACCTACATATCAATCATTCATAGATTAGTTGATTGGGCACTCAGTGGAGGTAGTGGTCCAGTTTTTTCTTAAAAACTTCCACACTTATACTGTGCTTAAAGGTAGTTATTAATGGTATGCAGGAATGTGGTAATGTGTGATGCAAAGTGAATATAATAAATATACTCGGAGTACGCCATATTAATAAAGATATTGTTATGAGTGACTTGACTGTGCAGCGCCACTTATCCTCCGGGTAAACGTACTGCCATAAAGAACAGCAATGAGTAACGTCACTTAGCCTGAGTGAATGTACCACCATAATACCAGTGTTGTGTAGCGCCACTCATTGTTTGAGTGAACATGCTACTATAAAGACAACATTACAGCCCAAATACTTCACACGTAACTGGTGATGTTAATTCCGTCTTTGGTATCAAGATCTTTAGAAATTGCATTTTTTAAGTGCAGCAAATCCTGCTTACTTTTGTAATGCTACAAGCTCCAGTTCATATATGGAGTTATTATGCAATAATCGCAGACGAGCGATACAAGATGCAAAACAACCACGGGGGAGTTGTGAACTATTACTGTGTCTCCACAGAGTGGACATTGCTTTGTGATCCGCAATACTTTTGCAAAACGTCCCTCTGAATGAATTTGCTTGAGGTGCCTCCTCTTTTCTACAACACTGCAAGTTCCTGATATGTTGATTGCAACACGAAAGGCCTAGAGCTATCATCCAACTCCCCCGTGGTTGTTTTACATATATGGAGGTATTATTCTAAACTGTATTATGTTACATTCTAAAATACAGTGCTAGTGCTATAGTGTGTGTGTGTGTTTGTCCTCCAATAAGAAAACTTTTACATAAGTAAAAGATTATTATATTTATTATTCAGTGGTAAACTTGTAGGGGTCACACAGTGCCTGGGGAATTAGAGGCAGCCATGTGTGACCTGAAGGGAAGTAACTCCAATTCTTTCTATCAGGAGTCTGCTACTATCAAAGCCCCCTTCCCTCTAAGGCAAAAAATAAGTACCGGTAACATATCAGAGACGCAGGAAGATGGCGAGGCTGGAGACTGCGTAAAATGTTCAGACGCGGGACTGTGTATGCACTTTCACTTATCTCATTTGCTATGTGATCACTCTGATAAGATAAGTAACTAAACTGACAGGTCACTTCCCAGTGCCAGCCTCACTCAGGTGCACGACTTGGACACTGATACCTCCACAACTTTACTGGGAAAATATATTCATGACCCAGGTACTGTATGGCCGGTAGTGATCATACAGCACCTGCAAAACGGGAGGCAATTTGGTTTGATATTAGAAAGGAGACTAACTTATCAATGTACACCTCTTTATCGGGTGCACCTTGATGCGCTAAATCTGTACCTGGTCATACAGCTCTGAGTAAAGGTTAATGGAGGTGGGGAATTTATGTCGGTGCAAAATTACTGCCACTGAAATCAACGAGGAGGTCAGGTGGAAGAACGCCAAGTATTGAGAATAAGGAAATGATCGCTCTCGTGAGTTATCGGAGAACAATCAAATTCGGGTGCTGTGAAATAGTAGAGAGAGCTCTATATACAGAAGAAAGTATACGTGCGGAGATCTAGATGTGTAGCAACAGCTGTTCTCAAAACGTGGAGAGGTAGAGTGAAAAAAGACTTACATGGCTTAAAAAGACACATGACCAAGCACTAGTACATATTTATTAGAAACCGCTTAGGTCCTGGGACCTTGATCACTTGTAACATACAGAGATATGTTAGAAGTGATCAAGGTCCCAAGACCGAAACGTTTTCTAATAAATATGTCCTAGTGTTTGCTCACGTGTCTTTCTAAACCAATTTATCGGTATCTATTACCCAAGTTTATACCAAGTCTTGACAGGTCTGTGCAAGTCAATGCGACCCTACCAAGAGCAAATGGTCAGAGTTAATGATCACCCACTAAAACAACTGGAGCAGATAAAGATGAAATTAGAGATTGTGTATTAAGTTAAAGATAGGAGAAGGGGGAGGGGCGGAGTTGGAGAAAGATACAAAAAGGCATAAAGTATACCGCTTGTCAAAACAGAAACAGTCTACAATATAGCAAAGTATATTATGGATGGAGAGAGTTAAACGATTATAAAATTACATTATTATAATCATAACTAAGCGCTAAACCCACAAAGGTCTAAAAGTACATAGCCAGATGTATGAATTCTGAGTTATATAGTTTCGATTTTTTTATACATAAATACATACAGGGGGAAAAGCTGGAAGATCAATATTATGTGCTCTTCTTGATTCCCCTGTATCTGATATTATAGTAATATGGACATTATAGAGGTATTAGAGAGCAGATGGTAGCTATGTACGAGGGTGGTTGGTATAATTGATGTGTGGCAGCGTTGAAAATAGTATAAAATACCGGCAAGATGACGTTTACGACGCATGTGCAACAGTTGGGTATCTTTATTGTTGAAACGTTTCGGCCTACACAGTAGACTTCTTCAGTCAAGCATAAAGGGAGCAGTAGTAATAAAATGTTGTAATTAGTCCATCAACCTTGGAGAAAAGGTATTTAAGGTGGTCAGTCCCTCAGCCTGGAGTGTGTAGGGGTTGTGGAGGGTGCGAGTCTGAAACTGTAGGAGCCAGCATCATTGGTATAATCGTGAATCTAGTTTGGATGATCATCTTGAATTTCCTCATTTAAGATGGGGTGTGTCGAGATCTATTTCAGGCTTTATATTTTTAGTAAATACTGAAATGGCTTAAATAACTGCCGTAGTGAGTGTGGTAGGGGCTATTGTGGTGCAAAAAGTGCAAGAGGAAATTTGAGGAGAGGGGACAGTGGAAGTTGCCAGGATAAAAAGAGGTTAGTTGTTCCCTGAGATGGAAAGGTCTTTGCAAGTATAGACGAAATATATGTGGGGGGTTGAGGTATTTTTTCAACCGTCACGAATGTACGAATCAATGGTTGAGGTAGACTGTTAGAAAAGTTAAAGTATAAAGGGACAGCAGGTTGGTAGGGAGTTTGCAAGTCTTTCAGGGCGTGGTGGAACTGTCAGGGTAACAGCTGAAGAAGACCGTGTGGGCTGACAGGTAGTGAAGGCGGCAAAGAACGAAGAGGTAGAAACGTCAAGAGGTGAGGGCTTTATAAAGGATGAACACTGGAGTGACTGTTGGAACTTTCTACTAGGCGTTGAGGGAGCAGGGCAGCTCTGGAAATGGATATCTGTGATATTTTCTCTTCGACACGAAGTTAGGTTACTGAAATATTGTATGACAGACCCTTTTTTTTTTTCCTTTATACGGTGTATGTGGTTATTTCAAAGGAAAACGGGATACCGACAGGAAGACTCAGTGCTCCTCATCAGGTGGGGTAATAGGTAAATAAATAGTTGTGAACTATTACTGTTTCTCCACAGAGTGGACATTGCTCTGTGATCCGCAATACTTTCCTTGGTGGCCAAAGCGCCAGCACTGTCGGCACGTTAGGGTGATGGTTTTAGCTCTCTTAATTCTAAGCGCTGTGTCCTGTACTGCAAACTGAGGATGGGAAGTCATGGTAATCGGATATTATCTCTGTCTGTGGACTGAGACACAAGTTTCAACTTAGGTGACATATGCGTCAGCTGTACAATACTTGTGTAGTATATATACCAGTACCTTTCATGTACGATCCCTCTGTCCGTGACCGTGTCCGTGTCGAGAAAAGTCAAAAGTTCTTTAGTAATACGATAATCTGTAAAGAAATCCTCTGGGTTTGTTGGCTGGACAGAAAAGAATTACGTCCACTTTCGTTTTCTAAATTTAGGAATAGGGTGAGACGTGATCAGTTTGTGTTAGAATATGAGCGAGAAGCTACGTGAACTACAATATCAGTATCTTCTCTTGTGTGTCGAGTTTTGTCTAGCCAATCTCTCCTCTGACTACTAGAGAGGGTAGGTAGAACAACAGTCCGGGTGTGGACCACTGAGGGGATCCATGGCCAGACAAGGGTTGGCAGAGGGTGCCACAGTCCCTTGGGATCCAGAATAAGCCAATGTCTCATTTATTCTTTATTCGAGTCCCTGAATGTTATGGCTTAGCTTGCCAAAGCCAGTCTTGCATATGCTGCTGATCACATACGTTTATATATATTTGTGGTGATTTGCCTGGTGTTAAATTCACCTCACGTACATTTCACCCTGATATATGCAGCTTCTCTCTGCCTGTGTTGTACTCTGTGTCCGATCTGCCCTCACCTTCTTTAGTTCGTATGACCTTGTATATGTGCAGGTTGAACTCGAGAAGCCAATTCCTTATGCCTTATGCGCGAAGAGAGGATGTTGAAGAGTCGTTGTCCCTTAACATTTACTGGGTTTTCTCAGTGTATCCATTGCTCCCCTGGTTTTCTGGTGTCCTCCACCGTCTGCCAAACCTCTTGTGTTTATAAGTAGTAACATCGGTGTGCAGGTCTGAGACTAATCCCTCCAGTATCTTCCAGATGTAGATTATGATGCATTGTTCCTCGCCTCCGTTTCGCGTGCGCGCGCGTGTGTGCATGTGTGGGCTCGCCTAATTGTGGTTGCAGGGGTCGACTAATAGCTCATGGCTCCGCCTCTTCGCTGGTCGTTACTAGGTCTACTCTCTCTCCCTGCTCCATGAACTTTATCATACCTCTTCTTAAAGCTATGTATGGATTCGGTGTGTGTGTGTGTGTGTGTGTATGTGTGTGTGTGTGTGTGTGTGTGTGTGTGTGTGTGTGTGTGTGTGTGTGTGTGTGTGTGTGTGTGTGTGTGTGTGTGTGTGTGTGTGCGCGCGCGCGCTCTCTCTCTCTCTCTCTCTCTCTCTCTCTCTCACACCTAATTGTGGTTGCAGGGGTCAAGTCACAGGTCCTTGTGTGTGTGTTTTCGTTCTTGATGCTGAGTATCAAGAACATGTCTTGACTGATCTGAGACCTACCCCCTGGTCTAAATTAGTCTGAGACCTACGAACTGGTCTAGACTGAGATCTACCCACTGGTCTAGACTGGTCTGAGACCTACCCTCTGGTCTAAACTGGTCTGAGACCTACCAACTGGTCTAAACTGAGATCTACCCACTGGCCTAGACTGGTCTGAGACCTACCCCCTAGTCTAAACGGGTCTGAGACCTACCAACTGGTCTAGACTGAGATCTACCCACTGGTTTAGACATGGGTTGAGACCTCACTGGTCTAGACTGGTTTGAAACCTACCCACTGGTTTAGACTGGTTTGAGACCTACCCACTGGTTTAGACTGGTCTGAGACTTACCCACTGGTCAAGACTGGTCTGAAACCTACCCCTTGTTCTAGTTCTACCCACTGGTCTAGACTGGTCTGAGACCTACCCCCTGGTCTAGACTGGTCTGAGACTTACCCCTTGCTCTAGACCTACCCATTGGTCTAGACTGATCTGAGACCTACCTCCTGGTCTAGACTGGTTTGAGACCTAATGGTCTAGACGCGGAGCGATTCGGAATGTAGCGTTCTTGTTTGTGCAGACAATGGAGCGGTGTGCTGATACCCCACAAGGTCCAGACGAGGTAGTGGGAGGTACCAGACATTAGGTGGGGGGGAGGGCGAAGGACTCGACATGGGGTATAGGGAGGAGGGAAAGGAGAAGCCATGGATGGGGGAGGGTGGTCGAACCAGACATGGGGTGTGAGAAGGTACCAGACATGGGCAGGTGAAGGGGCCAGACATGGGCAGGTGAAGGGACCAGACACGGACAAGGGAAGGTACAAGACATGGGCAGGTGAAGGCACCAGACACGGAGAGGTGAAAGTACCAAACATGGACAAGTGAAGGTACCAGACATGGACAGGTGAAGGTACCAGACACGGACAGGTGAAGGTGCCAGACACGGACAAGGGAAGGTACAGGACATGGGCAGGTGAAGGCACCAGACACGGAGAGGTGAAAGTACCAAACATGGACAAGTGAAGGTACCAGACATGGACAGGTGAAGGTACCAGACACGGACAGGTGAAGGTGCCAGACATGGACAGGTGAAGGTGCCAGACATGGACAGGTGAAGGTACCAAACATGGACAGGTGAAGGTACCAAACATGGACAGGTGAAGGTACCAGATATGGGCAGGTGAAGGTACCAGATATGGGCAGGTGAAGGTACCAGACACGGACAAATGAAGGTACCAGACGGGAATGTACTAGTTATGGACAGATGAAGGTACCAGTCATTGTTGGGTAGAAGAAAGGAGACACACGGAAGGGTGGTCCTGATACACACGTCAGAACGTCACATAGGCGACGCGAGCCATAACGACGTGTGTGTGTGTGGGGGGGGGGTTGCATTACACACCTGTGTGTCTACTTCCGGCGTCCCTTTGCGATCGTTGCAACACTGTCTACACTACTTCACTTTCCCCTCTCATCTCAACTCTCTCTCACCCTCACTTTCACTCTCACCCTCACATTCACTCACTCTCCCTCTAATCTACTTCCACCCGTCCCCCTTGTGTACCTTCGTCCCTTCTACCATTACAGAATAATGAGTGGGAAGCAGCTTTTAATGGAGCCAGAAAACAGAACTCCATTCGTACATGGTCTCATACTTCCTTATAATTACGTCACTTGCAACTTGACCTGCGTCCTATTAAATTATTGTAAACTTATCTAAAATATATTTAGTTGGATTAGGCTAAATTAAATTGAGCTTGTTATAATAAGGTTAGGTAAGTTTTCTAAGGTTCTTTTGGTACAAAATTATTTTTTACATTAATATAAATGAAAAAATATATCTTTAAACGTATAAGAGAAATCTTTTAGAAAGGATTTAATTGACTTAATTTTAAATAAGTTCTTGTTAACTGACCAATTTTACCTATTCGGCAAGACACACACACACACATATATAGGGAAGTACCCTCTCTATAGCTGGACTGGGGAGCCTCATCCTCAGAGAAGACAATAAACGTACCTCAGGGAAAACTCAAGGTTCTCCCCGGAGCTGTATGAATATTTTCTTCTACCACCCCCTATATTTTATATTCTATGTGACCATTTATTAATAAACAGAATACATTTACAGAAAACACAAACATGAATACAATGGTACAATGTATTAAAAATCATGAATTTCCTCCAGCTCCTCCGAAGCCGGACGCGAGCCAAGTATGCAGCATGCATTTCCCCTCTGGATGGCCACGCCGAGGCGCTGAAACATGAAAGTGGCTGCCCTTGGGTCCCTGGTGGTGTCGATGAGTCTGGAGCCCAATTCTTTAAGGAAACGTGTGGCCTTTTTCCCCCCATGATCCCAAGGTCTCTGATCCCACTGGGACAAATTGATACTGTTGGCTAATGTCCCTGTACTTGCTGATCTTGTGCTCCTCCCTGTGGTCAGCAGCTCCTCCCTGTCGCCCAACACTGTGATGGATATAGGTGTCAGCCAGTGTGGACACACAGGTATAGTCCCCATGCTAAGAGCTTGCCATTCTTCCAAGGATAGATGGTGATCCCGTCGGGGCGGTTTGCTGGGTTGTGGGTATTGTTCGCTGCTAGTGATCGGGGCTCCCTCTCGGCTGGACATCTAGCTGTAGCAAGGGTTCTCTTTATGATGTCATTGACCTCATTGTGTCTTGCATCCCAGGCCTTGGTTTTGGAACAGTTAAGACCATGTAGGCCGTATTGGTCTGCTTGCGCTTCGCCGCAAATACACACATATTCTGTGTGAATTGGGGCAGCAAGGCGCAGAGCCACTGCAATATGGAGGGTCTTATGGTCGAGTCGCGTTCCCATTGCCGATATGGGAACTGTTTGGAGGAAGTCCCGGGAGTGAGGTGCACTCACAGCCTGGAGACGGGAAGTCTCCCTATCTGATGTTGCAGCCCTGAGCATGTTGGCAAGCACCTTTTCAGCGATCGGGCCATCCCAGCTTGACTGTTTGTGAGCCAGTGCTGCACTAGGGTTTGGTGCTGGAGCAGCAAGTCTCTCCCATTCAGTGATGGCACTGGCATAGTTAGGGTCCTGTATTCCTGCTGAGTCACTGAGGTTATCAGGAAGAATTTGTCTTATCAACTCGTTTAATGAAATTAAGACACATGTGCAACATCTGGGTATCTTTATTGTAGACGTTTCGCCATCCAGTGGCTTTATCAATACAAATTCCAGGACATAACTTGAAGACAGTAGAACTATGTACAGAATCTTGATTCTGAGGACATGTACATAACCTTCACGACTACTACAACTAACCCATCTCTTTGGGTAGGACCTACTTCCACTGGGGAATCCCGCCTACCAGTGACTATGCCCTTGTCTGCTACCCATCCCATTTCCACCTGACGTTAGTATATAAGCGTAAGGCGCCTTGCTTCTGCTTCAGAATCTCCACGACTATGGTGCTCTTCGCACCTACTCCAAGGCTGAGGGACTAATTACCTCATCTTCTGTACATAGTTCTACTGTCTTCAAGTTATGTCCTGGAATTTGTATTGATAAAGCCACTGGATGGCGAAACGTCTACAATAAAGATACCCAGATGTTGCACATGTGTCTTAATTTCATCTTGTCGGTACTGGAGTTTATCTGGAGTTTATCTGGAGAGAGTTCCGGGGGTCAACGCCCCCGCGGCCCGGTCTGTGACCAGGCCTCCTTAGGTCAGTGTCCCAGGATGCGACCCACACCAGTCGACTAACACCCAGGTACCCATTTTACTGATGGGGAACATAGACAACAGGTGGAAAGAAACACGTCCAATGTTTCTACTCTGGCTGGGAATCGAACCCAGGGCCTCACCGTGTGAAGCGAGAGCGTTAACCACCAGGCCACCAGAGCCCCTGTATCAGGTGATCAAGAAGCTACACACCTGTGTGACTGACAAGAGTTTCTAAATAGACTGTACCAAATAAAATCATGGTGATAACCTTACAGATTTAATACAAGGCAAAGAAAAGCTTTGAAAACTATGACCATAACATTATCAACTTCAAAATGAATGAACGTCAAGATTAAACTAAAAATATGACAGTCTCCAATACAGAGCAGCAAAGTACTGTATGCCATTCTTGTACAACTCGTTTGATGCTATGGAAGAGGATAGGAAAGCTGGCAGAGCAATCTGGGAGGATCTGCGTACTCCCGGCCCCCCAAGCCTAACCGGAAGTGAGGCTTGCAACCACTGTCCATCTTCAAGGGAAAGATTCAATACACTGTCTAGCATGGTCTTAAGGAGTCATATTCCTTGAGTTTTGGACTGCTGAAGGCTGGAGAGCATCTCAGAAAGTAGGTAAGTTTTGGGATTGACAAGCACCTGGTGAGTAGGTAGAAGGCATCATAAAAAGACGAGTGTATACCTCCGGTATATATACGTTGAAAGTATACATTAAATTCTTGTTATGCCGACAAAGTATCCTTGACTGGTGGTATTATTATAATCATCACTATGCGCTAAACCCACAAGCGTCATACAGCCTTGACTGGTGGTATGTAATTTATATTCAACCTTAATGGCTCCCCCCCCTGTAATTATACCACCTGTGGTATACCTCTGACCGGTTTCCAGAACTTCTCACTTCCGTTTCATTATATTTTCACTCTTCAGTTTCATTATATATTCAATCACTCTTCAGGCACTGCAACATCATGGAATCTTGGTTCAGAGGACATCTACAAGACCGTCTTCACGGCTACTACAACTAACCCATCATTTTGGGAAGGACCTACTTCCACTGGGGAATCCCGCCTACCAGTGACTATGCCCTCGTCTGCTACACGTCCCTACTCACTGACGCCTATATAAGCGCCAGTCTTCTTGCATTTGCTTCAGAATCTCTACGACCACGGGGCTCTAAAAACACCACCTCCAAGGCTGAGGGACTGATTACCTCATCTTTTGTATATAGTTCTTCAGTTTTCTTATTATGTCCTAGAATCTGTATTGATAAAGCCACTGGATGGCGAAACGTCTACAATAAAGATAACCAGATGTTGCACAAGTGTCTTAACCTTCATCAGTTTCATTATATTTTCATTCATTCTTCAGTTTCATTATATTTTCACTCCAAAATTCCTCACTAGTGTACACAAGACTCTCTCTCTCTAATCACCACCACTATCATTAGCGACCCCTGCGGGTTTAGCGTTTCCCACCAATAATATCATTAGCGACCAGCCATTTTTATTTTTCATTATTATTAATTATACAGTAAGAGGAAGCGCTATGAATCTACATGGGTCGTGAAGCGCCTGGCGGAAATGTGACAACCTTGGCCAGAGTAGCTTCTATTCCTTGGATCAAGAACTTGTCACCCAGCATTAAATCATCTCCCCCCTGAGGGGCACGGTATATATTATTGGCTGGTTAGACAAATACATGAGTGGGTGTGGGTGGGCGTGAGTTGGACCTGATTGGCTTGGGCCAGTAGGTGACTAGGACCTGCCTAGCACTGGCCAGTAGGTGACCAGGACCTGCCCAGCATTGGCCAGTAGGTGACCAGGACCTGCCCAGCATTGGCCAGTAGGTGACCAGGACCTGCCTATCATGGACCAGTAGGCCTGCTGCAGTGCTCCTTCTTTGTTCTTATGACTGATGTTTATACTGACTCTGATGTTTATAGTAGTGACTCCCTCTTTCCTGTCTGAAGTGGATCATGTACTGTATACCTCTGAGTAACCTCTGTGAAGTGTACCTGAGTAGCCTCTGTGAAGTGTACCATGTATTGTACATTTCTGAGTAACCTCTGTGAAGTGTACAATGTACTGTATACCTCCGAGTAACCTCTGTGAAGTGTACCATGTATTGTACACTTCTGAGTAACCTCTGTGAAGTGTACAATGTATTGTATACCTCTGAGTAACCTCTGTGAAGTATACCATGGGCACCTTACTGACAAAGAGAATGAAATGTGCTCGATTTTTAATAATTATTTTCTCTCAGTTTTTACACAGGAAGACACTAACAATATTCCAGTAATTAATTTTTATAGTGGGCTAGAAGAAGATAAATTATGTAACATCACAGTCACTAGTGAAATGGTTGTGAAGCAGATAGACTGAAGCAAAATAAGTCGCCGGGTCCTGATGAGGTTTTTTCAAGGGTTCATAAGGAATGCAAAATGGAACTCTGTGAACCATTAACTAATATTTTTAATTTATTTCTTCAAACAGGTGTAGTGTCTGATATGTGGAAGATGGCTAATGTAATTCCTATTTTTAAAACAGGGGACAAGTCGTTACCATCAAATTACCGCCCAATAAGCCTGACCTCAATTGTAGGCAAATTACTAGAGTCAATTATAGCTGAGATTATAAGAAGCCATCTCGATAAGCATAGCTTGATTAATGATACTCAGCATGGATTCACAAGAGGCCGGTCTTGTCTAACTAATTTATTAACTTTCTTCAGTAAAGCTTTTGAGGCTGTTGACCACGATAAAGAATTTGATATTATTTACTTAGATTTTAGTAAGGCTTTTGATAGAGTTCCGCACCATAGACTGTTAAAGAAAGTGGCAGCTCATGGCATTGGGGGAAAAGTGCTCTCGTGGATCGAGTCATGGCTCACTGACAGGAAGCAGAGTGTGTCCATAAATGGGGTTAAATCCCAGTGGGGATCTGTAACAAGTGGCGTTCCACAGGGATCAGTCTTGGGCCCGTTGTTGTTTATAATATATATCAATGATCTTGATGAGGGAATTACTAGTGATATGAGCAAATTCGCCGATGACACAAAGATAGTGATGAATGGTTTGAAAAACAGACAAGTTGAAGATTGAGACACTTATGCAGCATATGGGAATCTTTATTCAGGAAACGTTTCGCCACACAGTGGCTTCATCAGTCCGATACAAAGTAGAAAGGCGTAAGGAGAGGAGGAGTTTGAAGTAATCAGTCCCTCAGCCTAGAGTCGATGTGTCCAGTCCATCAATCTTGTAGAATGTACAGCATAGGGCCGTAGACGTGGCTTATATACTGCTGTACATTCTACAAGATTGATGGACTGAACACATCGACTCCAGGCTGAGGGACTGATTACTTCAAACTCCTCCTCTCCTTACGCCTTTCTACTTTGTATCGGACTGATGAAGCCACTGTGTGGCGAAACGTTTCCTGAATAAAGATTCCCATATGCTGCATAAGTGTCTCAATCTTCACACAAAGATAGGTAAGATAATTGATTCAAACGTAGATGTTATGGAACTTCAGGAGGATTTAAACAAACTCTATTCTTGGTCAGAAAAGTGGCAGATGCAGTTCAATGTAGATAAATGCAAGGTTCTGAAGCTTGGGAGTGCCCATAACCCTAGTACTTATAAGTTAAATGATGTAGAACTTAGCCATACAGATTGCGAAAAGGACTTGGGGGTTATGGTGAGCAGCAACCTTAAACCAAGACAGCAATGCCTAAGCGTACGTAATAAGGCAAATAGATTACTGGGATTTATATCAAGAAGTGTAAGCAACAGAAGTCCAGAGGTCATACTGCAGGTTTATACATCATTAGTAAGGCCTCACCTAGATTATGCAGCTCAGTTCTGGTCTCCATATTACAGAATGGACATAAATTCGTTAGAAAACATTCAGCGTAGGATGACTAAATTAATACATAGCATTAGAAATCTTCCTTATGAAGAAAGATTGAAGACTCTTAAGTTACATTCACTTGTTAGACGAAGAATGAGGGGAGACCTGATCGAAGTGTATAAGTGGAAGATAGGTATTAATAAAGGGGATATTAATAAGGTCTTGAGGATGTCTCTCCAAGAGAGAACCCGCAGTAATGGATTTAAATTAGATAAGTTTAGATTTAGAAAGGACATAGGAAAGTATTGGTTTGGAAATAGGGTAGTTGATGAGTGGAACAGTCTACCTAGTTGGGTTATTGAGGCTGGGACTTTGGGTAGTTTCAAATTTAGGTTGGATAAGTACATGAGTGGGAGGGGTTGGATTTGAGTGGGACTTTCACATCAGAGCTTATTTCTTGGGTGGCATTGAAAATTGGGTTGGGCAAATGTTTTGTTAGTGGGATGAATTGTAAAGGACCTGCCTAGTATGGGCCAACGGGCCTCCTGCGGTATTCCTCCTTTCTTATGTTCTTATGTACACCTCTGAGTAACGTCCATGAAGTGTGTCATGTATTGTACACCTCTGAGTAACGTCCATGAAGTGTGCCATGTATTGTACACCTCTGAGTAACGTCCATGAAGTGTGCCATGTATTGTACACCTCTGAGTAACGTCCATGAAGTGTGCCATGTATTGTACACCTCTGAGTAACGTCCATGAAGTGTGCCATGTATTGTACACCTCTGAGTAACGTCCATGAAGTGTGCCATGTATTGTACACCTCTGAGTAACGTCCATGAAGTGTACACATCTGTGAAGTGTACTATGTAGTGTACATCTCCAAGCAGGCAACTGACTTGTAGATTTGTACATTGCTGTCTCAAAGGCCAGCAGAATTTCTCTTAAAATCAGGTTAGTTGTAATTAATTGCTTTCATCTTATCCAAAGTGCTTGGCTAGAAATGTCACAATGTTACAATTATTATTATTATTATTATTATTATTATTATTATTGTTACTGATAAGCACAAACTACGCGAGAGATGAACGAAATTTGAGTAGTGATCAGTAATCAGGTTTGATCTAAGGACGGAAAGTTCCAATAAACAAATAATCCGAAAATAGGAGGGAGAAACTCACGACGACGTTCCGGTCCGACTTGGACATTAATAAGTCACATTAAGTGCAACATCTGGGTATCTTTATTGTAGACGTTTCGCCATCCAGTGGCTTTATCAATACAAATTCTAGGACATAACTTGAAGACAGTAGAACTATGTACAGAAGATGAGGTAATCAGTCCCTCAACCTAGGAGTAGGTGCGAACAGCGCCATAGTCGTGGAGATTCTGAAGCAGAAGAAAGAATCCTGGCGCTTATATAGTAACGTCAGGTGTTGCAGACACTGCAACATCATGGAATCTTAATTCTGAGGACATGTACATAACCTTCACGACTACGACAACTACTACTACAACTAACCCATCTCTTTGGGAAGGACCTACTTCCACTGGGGAATCCCGCCTACCAGTGAATATGCCCTCGTCTGCTACACCTGACGTTACTATATAAGCGCCAGGATTCTTTCTTCTGCTTCAGAATCTCCACGACTATGGTGCTGTTCGCACCTACTCCTAGGTTGAGGGACTGATTACCTCATCTTCTGTACATAGTTCTACTGTCTTCAAGTTATGTCCTAGAAGTTGTATTGATAAAGCCACTGGATGGCGAAACGTCTACAATAAAGATACCCAGATGTTGCACATGTGTCTTACTCTCATCTTGTCGGTATTATATACCATTCGTACACAAGTCACATTAAGACGAAAGATGGTATTACGTTTGTCAGGAGACAGGACAAGTATTTCCTGATGCGGCTCTTAGTCATATGATAACCCACAGCTTGAGCTTTAGGTCATCTGACCGAGGCCTTCCGCTGGCTTACCGGTCCACCCCTTTAAAAATAATGTTTATATTTATAATAATAATGGTTATAATTATTAACACGAAAGAGGGAGCCAGTATATATAAGCAAGGGGAGATAGGGACGGGACAGAGAGAGGAAGAAAGAGGCAACGGTAATGTTGATAGTGGTAGCAGCAGTAATTCCAGTATCCTGTCATCCCTCGCCTATATATACTGAGTCCCTCACTCTTTTGTATTAGTGTGACTTGTAAATGGTCCAAGTCGGACCGAAACGTCGTCATAAGTTTCTCTCTCTCCTATGTACGGGTTATATGTGTATTGTTCCAGTCACAGTATTGTGCCTTTTTGTTCTTTATAATTCCAACTGCTTACATCAAGAGCCCTTCAGGAGGATCAAGGTGCTGTTACCTTCGAAGGGACAGTGTGTTGCTATGCAGATCCACGCTCTCATCTTACGAGCGACTGCCTGGCTGTTTCAGCCCCAACACACGGGCAGCAGTATTTACTTTACTTTATGGTAAAATCTTTCTGTCTGACCCCTGGTAAAGCCACTGTCTATTGACAACGAGTGGATGAAAGGGCCACCTGCAATAATAACCCCGGGTAGTTTTACAGGAGATGGTGACACAGGCAAAGATCCCTGGCACAAAGTTCTTGGTACCGCCCACACAAGGCCACCCAGACATCAACTGTGGTTACTGCATTCGCCAGAAAATAATAACCTGACACGGTTCTGTCAGGTTGGATAAAATGGCGCATTGAAAACAAGCAGGAAAACAATGACACATGCTGTACAATATGTTAGTGACGGCAAGCTTTTTTTTTTTTGTGGGGAAAGATACTTATGCAATGATCAAGTAGTAGTGGTGGTGGTGGTGTTGTTGGATTGTTGTCGTTGTAGCAGTAGTATTGTAGTAGAAGTATCGTAGTAGTAGTATTGCTGTTATAGTAACAGTGTTGTTGTAGTATTGTAGTAGTAGTAGTGTTATAGTAGTAATGTTGCTGTAGTAATATTGTTGTAGTAGTAGTAGTAGTTAAAGTTGTCGAGATATTTACAGAGCAAGCATTGATCAAGACATTTAACCCTTAAACTGTCCAAATGTAGATTTACATTTTTTCAACATTTGAGAGTATGTAAAAAAAGTAGATCTTTTCTTATTTTTACATTTGAAAACGTGTAAAAAACTTTGATCCACTTTTTTTGTTATACGTATTTGAAAATATGTAAAAAAAAGGTAGATCTACTTTTGAAGCACTACGCATGTGGACATAGATCTGCTTGGACAGTTTAAGGGCTAAGAAATGCTTCATCACGTTCCAGTCACTGGTGGTGACATGTTTCAACCTGATCAGAGCATACGTTCCCTTTACCTACAATTTGTGGTTATTGCCGTATCAATGTCACCAAGCTTTTATTTGTGACATTTAAAGTTTGTTGTGCGCGTCCTTGTCTTCACAGATGCCTTATATTACGGTGACGACCAGTGGACAATAGTGCCGATTGGCCCTGTGGTATTGCACAGTATGGCCAGTACGACTCAGTACCCGAGTGTCTGTGTTATGAACAAAACTCTTCTCCAGGCTGAGGGGACTGACCACCTCAAAACTACGTCTTCAAGGGTGATGGACTGATTATATTCTCTAAATATATTTAAATCTTGCCTATCCCCTTGTCCCTGGAACCAGGTCACGGAGGCTGGGATCCTGGAATCATGTAATAAATGCCTCCTTCAACTGAGAGTCGGAACCTGCTGACTTAAGATCTTTTAAGGATGTAATTATTACCGTGCATTGTATCTGGCCACTGGTGAAGAGTGATTGTGTGTATATGTGTGTGTGTAAGAGAGAGAGAGAGAGAGAGAGAGAGAGAGAGAGAGAGAGAGAGAGAGAGAGAGAGAGAGAGAGAGAGAGAGAGAGAGAGAGAGAGAGTACAGCGAAAAAAAATATATTGAGTGGCTAATTAGTAATTAAATACGACAGACCGAAAGCAGCTCGTGGGTTACGTGATATCCAGACAATCAACTACAGGTAAAACCTGGAAAACTTTCAGCAGACACAGGTATACACAAGGTAATGTGTTGAAAATAGCTTTGAAAATCGACAAGTTGAAGAATGAGACACTTGTGCAACATTTGGGAATCTTTACTGGGGAAACGTTTCGCCAATCAAGTGGCTTCTTCAGTCCTGTACAGAGAATAACAGTGTAAGATGAGGAGGAGTTTGAGGTAACGAGTCCCTCCGCCTGGAGTCGATGTGTTCAGATCAATCCATCGACTCCAGCCTGAAGGACTGACTCCTTATCTTCCAATGTTATTCTCTGCACTAAAGAAGCTACTGGCGGGCGAAACGTTTCCTCAATAAAGATTTCCAAACGTTGCACAAGTGTCTCATACACAAGTTAATGTTCTGTGGTAGAATAATTAGCGCAGGGTATGCGTGTATAGTGTAGCTAAGTGTAGTCTGCAAATACTGTTCACCAATCTTCCACATTATCTGTGAACAGTATGAGACCTGTACGTTACCCAGCCACGCTTAGTGCATGGAGGACCGAGTCTATCATTTCTGCTGAGTAATCCAGATTCACCGCGTCACATTTAATAATAATAATAATAATAATTGAATAACGTCACAATATCGTGGCTGGAACAAATTATTAATCCGCTGGTCTGAGACCTGCCGTGGTGGGGGCTGACCCCCTTGCTCGACATGTAGCTATAATAATACCATGGTCATCATAGACAGGTCGGCCTGGTGTTACTTTAGCACTGAGAGGGTGAGGAGGACATTAGCATGGGCAGGTGTGGAGACGTCACACCCACACCAGATCTACACACAAAAACACAACGCGTCTAAAAGGTCAACTGCCTCACTTTCAACAATCCTCCTTGCCAGAAAGTGCACTAAACATGTATTAATCTTGTAATAAAGTTGGTAGAATTACCGACAATATGTAAAGTAAAAGGACACAAGTGCAACTAATGTGACATTTATTGTAGCAACGTTTCGCTCTCCAGGAGCTTTATCAAGCCATTACAAACAATACATGGACACAGAGGGTATATAAAGGCTCAGAGTGAGGTGAATACTAGTGAGGTACCATTTCGATGTTCACTAGTGGTAGTAGTAGTAGTAGTAGTGGTAGTGACAAAAGCAATTAATTCGTACATGAGTAAAAGGATATAAAAGCTATTACTTGGGTAACATAAAAATAGGTTGGACAAATATAAACTGGAATGAGGCAGGTTGTTTCAGTGTTCACTCTCTGTGCTTTGTGTAGTATAACAGGAGAGACTATGTGATGGCAGGGTTTACTGTTTTCAGGAGGATTCTTGCTAAGACTTCGGAGATGGTGAAGCTGCCGTTGTTTTGTTTAATTGTATTCGAAACAGCGATCAGTGCTGATTCAAGGCACTTGCGTGTGCGGAAATTAGTTTCTTTTATCACTAATTGGGCATCTCTGAATTTCATAAGATGATTGGTGGAATTTCGGTGTTGTACACAGGCGTTGTTTAAGTTGTCGTTCCTACATGCGTATATGTGTTCATTGAGGCGGGTGTCGAGGTTTCTTGCTGTTTCACCTACGTAGATCTTGTCACAGCCTCCACAGGGTATAGTGTAAACTCCTGCATTGACTGGTTCGTGGTGCTTGGGTTTTGTCCTGGTTAGATCCTTTATTGAAGTGGTAGAAGCGATGGCGACTCTGGTGTTAGCTTGTGAAAGTACTTTTGAGACGTTTAGTGCAACCTGGCTGTTGGGAAGAATTATAACTTTGTTGGGAGCGGTGTTGATGCGTGGAGAATTGATGATCTGAAGAGCTCTTTTCTTGCAGTCTTTGATGAAAAAAGAAGGAAATTGTAACTCAGTGAATGTTTGGTGAATGTAAGTACATTCCTCGTCAAGAAACTCAGGACTACAAATTCGGTATGCTCTTAGGAAAAACCCGATGATGATGCCTCTTTTGGTCTTGGTATCTTGACTGGAATAGAAGTGTGTGAGATCATTTTTATTGGTGGGTTTCCGATAAACTTGAAATCTTAGGTTGTTGTCTACTTTGTGAATGAGGACGTCGAGGAAAGGTAGCTTGTCATTGGACTCTTCTTCTAGTGTAAACTGAATCGCTGGTTCAACTGCGTTGAGCCTTGCCTGAAGATCCCGTACATCAAAACGTTTTGGAGTTATTACGAGGACATCGTCCACGTAACGTAACCAAGTGACGCTTGAAGGGATGATGTTGGCGAAGTGTTCAGACTCTAGGTGTTCCATGTATAAGTTGGCTAGGACGGCACTTATTGGGGACCCCATTCTCATGCCGTAGGTTTGTTTGTAGAGCTTGTTATTGAAGGAAAAACAGTTGAAGTTAACACAGAGTTCAATCAAGTCAATGCAGGAGTTTACACTATACCCTGTGGAGGCTGTGACAAGATCTACGTAGGTGAAACAGCAAGAAACCTCGACACCCGCCTCAATGAACACATATACGCATGTAGGAACGACAACTTAAACAACGCCTGTGTACAACACCGAAATTCCACCAATCATCTTATGAAATTCAGAGACGCCCAATTAGTGATAAAAGAAACTAATTTCCGCACACGCAAGTGCCTTGAATCAGCACTGATCGCTGTTTCGAATACAATTAAACAAAACAACGGCAGCTTCACCATCTCCGAAGTCTTAGCAAGAATCCTCCTGAAAACAGTAAACCCTGCCATCACATAGTCTCTCCTGTTATACTACACAAAGCACAGAGAGTGAACACTGAAACAACCTGCCTCATTCCAGTTTATATTTGTCCAACCTATTTTTATGTTACCCAAGTAATAGCTTTTATATCCTTTTACTCATGTACGAATTAATTGCTTTTGTCACTACCACTACTACTACTACTTCTACCACTAGTGAACATCGAAATGGTACCTCACTAGTATTCACCTCACTCTGAGCCTTTATATACCCTCTGTGTCCATGTATTGTTTGTAATGGCTTGATAAAGCTCCTGGAGAGCGAAACGTTGCTACAATAAATGTCACATTAGTTGCACTTGTGTCCTTTTACTTTATATGTATTAATCTTGTTTATCCCTTTAAAAAAGATGAACACAAGATGCTTAACTTACCTTAAAACAATATTTACATTATGAAATGCACAACACGGGGGAAGTTGAATGATAGCTCTAGGTCTTTCGTGTTGCAATTATATCAGGAGCTTGCAATGTTGCAGAAAAGAGGATGAATTCCAAGAAAATACGTTCAGAGGAAGCATCTCTGCTCGAGCAAAGACGCTTCCTCTGAACGTATTTACTTGGCATTCCTCTTTTCTGCAACAATGCAAGCTCCTATGTGTTGACTGCAACACGAAACGCCTAAAGCTATCATTCAACTCCCCCCGTAGTTGTTTTGTATCTTGTATCGCTGGTTCGCTTTTTTGGCATTACATAATGAATCACCTGAAAGAGAAGTGACCATCAGCATACATGCCAAGACACATTAAAAATCTCAAGATTATTCTCATTATATTTATGGGGAAAGTGTTAAACCCGTGGGATCACACTACGCCTGGGGATATAAGATAATTAAAATATGATCTGATAAAGGTAAGTGGTAGTGTCCAGTTCTTTAGATCAAGAGCCCTTTAACAACATCAAGGCGCCTCTTTCCCACTGAATACAATGGTGGAAGTAGCATGTATGCATGAGGTGCACAACATTATAATATTTATGGGTAGAGATCAGCGCCTGGGTAATGGGAGGATAAAGAGTGAGACTTACCTTGATTGAATCGTAACAAGCAGTGACGCGGCCGTTCTGTACCTCGACGTTGGGCGGCGGGTGAGCGAACTTGCACTCTGTATCTGGTCGTGTGCACTTGTTCCTCTGGAACTCTCGGCACACTTCCAGCTGGAGCCAGCGAGAGTCCTTCACATTCAAAAAGTTGTTAACGTTGACCATTGCCATGTTTGGCACCCCTGCGCTCACCATAGCGCTGTAGGGGGGTGCGCTGTGCGCGGCAGCGGCGGCGGCGGCTGAGGGATCCAGCGGGCCGGGAGTCGAGACTCCAAGTGGAGTCTCACTACGCCTTCAAAAAACGCTTGAGCAGCAGCAGTGGAAGCAGTAGCGGCAGCAGTAGAACAGCAGGCGGCGTCGGTGCTGGTGATGTGGTTTAGTGGTAGTGAAGTGGTAGTAAAGTGATGGTGTTGGAGGTGGTGGTGGTGGGTCCGGCCGCGCTTTTGCTCACTCGGCTATCCACATTACCCGCTACACCGACACAGACACAAGCCCACACAGCAGCAAAAGCCTCGAGAGTAAGCAGTAACCACAATTTGTCCAGGACGGTTTGTTTGTAAGCGAGCGTGTGGTGGTGAAGGTGGCTGCCAGCTGTTGGATCAAAGAAGCAAGCTGTTGCCTGGCTGGAGTGTCACGTGAGGTGGCAGGCACTCTCCGGGTAGGGTCTGCAAGAGAGAGGACGACGTCACATGGTGAACCACGGGTGGGCACTACTACAGTGGCCGAGTACCACCCGCCGCCCGCCTCCACCACGAACACGCTCAGACAGTCACGACTCCGGCACGCACTTCACATAGACTAATATCAAAAGGCAAAGCACACAAAAGGCTACGGTACTAACTTTTAAAAAATAAACCTTCTTCTGTCAAGAGTGAAGAGGTTGGAGAGCAAACTGAGGCGTGTGACACTTAGCCAAGGAGCGTGGACTGTTCAAGGCGGTGGTGGTTACCACGCGACGTGTCCCGAGATGCCCAGGGGAGCATAGCGGGCCCAGTGTGATGAGGGCGGCAGCGGGCGGGCACTGCGCCCATTCTACTACTCATTCTCAGCATCGGGAGTGGGTGGGGGCGGGCAGGATGGTGCAGGATTGAGGGGTAGCAGCAGCAAGGTACAAGGAGGGAGCCGACAGCCCTACACAGCCCAGGAGTTGGCAGCGACCAGCCCAAGCACACGGACGCTTAACCTCAAGCCGTGAGAGGGAGGTCGGGCAGAGGGCCGGCTCAAATGTATCCGCTAAGGCTACAGGGCTAGGTAAAGGTAGGGGTTTGGGCACCATTATGGATCAGCTCGGGCTACTGGAGCAGGATCCGCTTTAGGATAGGTTGAAGGATCTTTCAGATAGGACTAGAGGGCCATTATGGTTAAGGGTGAAAAAAAGGAGTCAGCTTCAGCTATCCAGGAAGCACACTACTGAAAAAGTAAACAAAGGATCAGGGAGTTTCAAGGTTGCTAGTACCAGGTAATAGGATCAGGGAGTTTCAAGGTTGCTAGTACCAGGTAATAGGATCAGGGAGTTTCAAGGTTGCTAGTACCAGGTAATAGGATCAGGGAGTTTCAAGGCTGCTAGTACCAGGTAAAAGGATCAGGGAGTTTCAAGGTTGCTAGTACCAGGTAATAGGATAAGGGAGTTTCAAGGCAGCGAGTATCAGGTAATAAGATTAGGGAGTTTCAAGGTTGCTAGTACCAGGTAATAGGATCAGGGAGTTTCAATGCTGCTAGCACCAGGTAATATGATCAGGGAGTTTCAAGGCTGCTAGTACCAGGTAAAAGGATCAGGGAGTTTCAAGGTTGCTAGTACCAGGTAATAGGATAAGGGAGTTTCAAGGCAGCTAGTACCAGGTAATAAGATTAGGGAGTTTCAAGGTTGCTAGTGCCAGGTAATAGGATCAGGGAGTTTCAATGCTGCTAGCACCAGGTAATATGATCAGGGAGTTTCAAGGCTGCTAGTACCAGGTAAAAAGATCAGGGAGTTTCAAGGCTGCTAGTACCAGGTAAAAAGATCAGAGAGTTTCATGGCTGCTAGTACCAGGTAATAGGATCAGGTTAGTTTCGGGTAATAGGATCGGGTCCAACTTCAGGAATCAGCAGAGAGGTAGTGAGGTATGAAAAGTAGCCAGTTTCAGGGGCTTCAAAAAGGAGGAGGGAAAGGGGCCAATAAAATGATTTAGGGTAAGCATAGAACCCAAACACAAAAATGTAATACACAGTGATCAGTAGTACAAAAGACCCCCACATGGAGACGATAAAATAGTGTTTGAAATGAGTACTGACATGTTTCAACCGCACACTTAGGTCTCAGTCAGTACTCTCCTGAAGAGGACCTAAAAGCGAGGCCGAAATATCCTAGCACTCATTTCAATTGCTGTTTTAATGCAAATGTGTGGGTTCCTTTGTACCAATATGGGATAAAATGTGTTTGCAAGGAAGCAGGTGGGTCAAAGGAAAGATAGCAAGTAGGAGATAAGCCAGGATGAGGAAAAGGTTAGTCTTTATCCGGAGACTATGTGAAGGAATCCGTAAGAGACTATAGGGAGTGAAGGGCTATATGGAAGGAAGATCTGCAAGATACAAGCCTGGGAGCATACGCTAGTTAAAACTCCTGGGAATAAAGACATGGGGAGACTACAAGGGGGAAAAAACTAGAAACACTAATACTCTTAGCAGCAGAGGAATCAAAGTTAATTTAGGCAAAAGGGAAGAAATATCTATCAATGCTAAAAAAAGGCTTGAAGTGAATTACAAGAAAATGTTAAAAAATCTCCGCGTGGAAAAAAAATAAGGTACAAGTGACGGAAACTGTGAAGTCACCTATACAAAAATACAAGTCTAATGTACTTTAGGGGAACAGGTGGTTGAAAGTATTTTCTCATGATACACAAGGTGACGACGTGAGTACCACTACGAGGGAATAGTGACCAAGCCAGGTGACACCCATACACTAGTGCCAATTGGTGTAGCAGTCTGCACGACTCCCAGACAAACACAGGAAAGCATTACCACGGAGAACAATGCCATCACGAACCTCAAATACATTCATAGACGAAGAACCACTTTAGAAACGTGTCAGTGCAATTATGCAAAACCACCATAGTAAACAAAATATATTCGGAAAATCCTTGAGCGCTTGTACACACACACACACACACACACACACACACACACACACACACACACACACACACACATACACACACACACACATCTATACAGGAACTAATCCGTCACAAGTATTTTTAAATTTTTAAATTTTCACTGTGACAGTTTTGCATTAACAGTTAATGTTTTGGTCATTAAATGGGAAGCTGGTCAATCCTCGTGTGTATATATGTAAAGTATATAGTTATAAGTTCTGCACTGAATATAATGACATACTACCAAATTGTGAAGAAGACACGTTACTGAATAAGCTTTTATTGATACGTTTCACTCTACAAGAGCGAAATGTTGACACATTAAAAACTTGCTCTGCAACATGCCTTTTCTTCACATGGTTTAGTCTGCTAATTTAGGCATATAATATGCACTCCAGCACCGATAAATTACCAGAGGACCAGGTGTGTTGGGGGGGGGGGGCAGGCGACCCCCACACACGCACACACTGGACTCTCCTACATTCTACCACGCACATGAGGCGCAAAATATTAAACCAACATAATAAACTAAATATAAACACCTTTATAATCTCTCAATGACGTGAATATAAATGATTGAAAACACCCATATTTAACAAGACAGAGAACCAATATCATTACACTGACACACGCCCTTTTCAGATGGGAAGAAAGGTCATGTCGCATGGCCTCTTCAGTTCGAAAAGGCCATTTGATATGACCTCTCAGTTGGAAAAGACAATCTGGTATGGCCTCTCAGCTGTAAAAAGCCATGTCATGTAGCATCTCAGCTGGAAAGTCATGTCGTCTGGCCTCTCAGCTGGAAAAAAAACCATGTCATATACCTTCTCAGCTGGAAAAAGCCAAGTGACATGGCGTAAGGTTTCTGCCCTGTTAAAGAGTGTTTCTCAATATAACATGAGCATTTAGACTACCTTTTGTTAAAGAAAATTTTAGTGAGGAAGATTACTTGATGATCGCTCTACTTCATCGTCTATAGGGACGCTTGTCCAGCTTCCCACACATTTATATACAGCGTATTATATAATTACAAAAAGCTTGGTGGCAGGTTTTCTCCGTGATTCTGCATGCACAGGATAAAGGTTGTGTTGGGATGGGATTGTGGGTGGTGGTGGGATATGACGAGATTTTAAGTGGTGGTTAGTGGTAGATGTAGATGTTGGTAGGTGTAGAGAGGTGTTAGTAGGAGTCCAGGGGTGTTGGAAAGTGTTGGAGATAGACGTACGCATGGGCACTAGTAAGTGTACGTGGTGGTGGTCGACGTGGGTGGTTCCAGTGTGGTGGGTTAAGTATTAGTTTATGTAGGTGATTATCATGGTGGCTGTGATCATATTGGGCGATGGTGGCGAGTGTGGGTCATGGCATGGGTGTGGGTCATGGCATGGGTGTGGGTCATGGCATGGGTGTGGGTAGTGGCAGGTGAGTGGGTAGTGGCAGGTGAGTGGGTAGTAGCTGGTGTGGGTAGTGGCACGGGTGTGGGTAGTGGCACGGGTGTGTAGGGGTAGGCAAGCCTGGGAGTCCTACTGCAGGTGTTGTGCAACATATCAACTATATGCAATATTGCTAACAAACATGTGAAGAGGAGCACATGCAGCGGTGTGTGTGTGTGTGTGTGTGTGTGTGTGTGTGTGTGTGTGTGTGTGTGCGTGTGATAACATACAGACAAGAATACTGGCGATAATAAACACGAGCTAGACTATACACTTAAAATTCAAAACACTACAGTGTATGCCTAAGTGCATTCTACAGTGTATACCCAAGTGTACACAATAGTATACTACAGTATACCATAGTACACTCGTGTATTACTACAGTGTATACACCGTTTTCCCACTATTACAGTCTTACTAAAACTAATCACTTGCTACCAGCGTAAAGTCAAAATACGTCCTGGCAGTAACACGTGCGTCGTCAATAAACACACTGACACTTGGTAGTAGTGAGCCACAAACGAGTATTCACGCATGTAGTATTCCAAGCAACAATTGTTCACTGTTACGTGCGCTGCAAGCAATATTTTGTAATGGGACAAAGTTGGAAAGATACTTGATAGAGGCGCTCTCTCGCTCGTGTGTGTGGGGGGAGGGGGGGGGAGAATCCACACTTTTCATCAACACCCCCTGTTGACACCGTCACACACCAACACCCATTAAACTTTCCTCTCACTATATATATATATATATATATATATATATATATATATATATATATATATATATATATATATATATATATATATATATATATATATATAATATATTCCAACGAACCGGCCGTATCCCACCGAGGCAGGACGACCTAAAAAGAAAAACGAAAGTTTCTCTTTTTAAATTTAGTAAGGTATAGAGAAGAATGGGTTACTAGCCTCTTGCTCCCGGCATTTGAGTCGCCTCTTACGACACGCATAATATATATATATATATATATATATATATATATATATATATATATATATATATATATATATATATATATATATATATATGCATGCGTGTGCGTACGTGCGCAGAGTTCATATGGTTGTACCCAGTGTATACGTGGAGCCAAACTAAACAAGGAGGTAACACTAAACACCACAGCCTCCACCGTCATCAATCTGCTGTACCATCAAATTAAGTAAACATTTAACTAAGTCTGGTGCACTGCATGTGAGTGAACCAAATGGTAGGGGAGAGTGGAAGCAGGCGAGGGATGAACTACTGGTTACGTGAGGGGGGAACATGATGAAGGGTAAGTGAGGGAGGGGGGAAACATGATGAAGGGTGAGGGAAGGGGGCAACATGATGAAGGGTAAGTGAGGGAGGGGGGCAACATGATGAAGGGTGAGGGAGGGGGGCAACATGATGAAGGGTAAGCGAGGGACGGCAACATGAAGGGTAAGTGAGAGGGGGGCAACATGATGAAGGGTGAGGGAGACAACATGATGAAGGGTGAGGGAGGCAACATGATGAAGGGTAAGTGAGGGAGGGGGGGAACATGATGAAGGGTAAGTGAGCGACGGAGGAACATGATGAAGGGTAAGTGAGGGAGGGGGGAACATGATGAGGGGTGAGGGAGGGGGCTCAACATGATGAAGGGTGAGGGAGGGCATCATGATGAAGGGTAAGTGAGGGAGGGCAAGTGAAAGAGGGGGGCAACATGATGAAGGCTAAGTGAGGGAGGGGGGCAACATGATGAAGGGTGAGGGAGGGGGGCAACATGATGAAGGGTAAGTGAGGGACGGCAACATGAAGGGTAAGTGAGGGAAGGGCAACATGAAGGGTAAATGAGGGAGGGGGGCAACATGATGAAGGGTGAGGGAAGGGGGCAACATAATGAAGGGTAAGTGAGGGAGGGGGGCAACATAATGAAGGGTGAGGGAGGGGGGCAACATGATGAAGGGTAAGCGAGGGACGGCAACATGAAGGGTAAGTGAGAGGGGGCAACATGATGAAGGGTGAGGGAGGCAACATGATGAAGGGTAAGTGAGGGAGGGGGGGAACATGATGAAGGGTAAGTGAGCGACGGGGGAACATGATGAAGGGTAAGTGAGGGAGGGGGGAACATGATGAGGGGTGAGGGAGGGGGCTCAACATGATGAAGGGTGGGGCAGGGCATCAAGATGAAGGGTAAGTGAGGGAGGGCAAGTGAGAGAGGGGGGCAACATGATGAAGGGTGAGGGAGGGGGGCAACATGATGAAGGGTAAGTGAGGGACGGCAACATGAAGGGTAAATGAGGGAGGGGGGCAACATGATGAAGGGTAAATGAGGAACGGCAACATGAAGGGTGAGGGAGGGGGCAACATGAAGAGTAAGTGAGGGAGGGGGGCAACATGATGAAGGGTAAGTGAGGGAGGGGGAGCAACATGATGAAGGGTAAGTGAGGGAGGCAACATGAAGGGTGAGGAAGGGGGAGCAACATGATGAAGGGTAAGTGAGGGACGGCAACATGAAGGGTAAGTGAGGGAGGGGGGCAACATGATGAAGGGTAAGAGAGGGAGGGGGAGCAACATGATGAAGGGTAAGTGAGGGAGGGGGGCAACATGATGAAGGGTGAGTGAGGAGGCAACATGATGAAGGGTGAGGGAGGGGGGCAACATGAAGGGAAAGTGAGGGAGGGGCAACATGGTGAAGGGTAAGTGAGGGAGGGGGCAACATGATGAAGGGTAGGTGAGGGAGGGGGCAACATGAAGGGTAAGTGAGGGAGGGCAACATGATGAAGGGTAAGTGAGGGAGGGGGAAACATGATAAAGGGGGCAGCAAGATGAAGGGTAGGTGAGGGAGGGGGGAACATGATGAAGGGTAAGTGAGGGAGGCAACATAAAGGGTGTGGGAGGGGGAGCAACATGATGAAGGGTAAGTGAGGGACGGCAACATGAAGGGTAAGTGAGGTAGGGGGGCAACATGATGAAGGGTAAGTGAGGGAGGGGGAGCAACATGATGAAGGGTAAGTGAGGGAGGGGGCAACATGATGAAGGGTGAGTGAGGAGGCAACATGATGAAGGGTGAGGGAGGGGGGCAACATGAAGGGAAAGTGAGGGAGGGGCAACATGGTGAAGGGTGAAGGAGGGGTAACATGATGAAGGGTAAGTGAGGGAGGGGGCAACATGATGAAGGGTAGGTGAGGGAGGGGGCAACATGATGAAGGGTAAGTGAGGGAGGGGGCAACATGAAGGGTAAGTGAGGGAGGGGGGCAACATGATGAAGGGCAAGTGAGGGAGGGCAACATGATGAAGGGTAAGTGAGGGAGGGGGAAACATGATAAAGGGGGCAGCAAGATGAAGGGTAGGTGAGGGGGGGGAACATGATGAAGGGTGAAGGAGGGGGGAACATGATGAAGGATGAGGGGGAGCAGCATGATAAAGGATGAGGGGGAGCAACATGATGAAGGGTGAGGGAGGGGGCAACATGATGAAGGGCAAGTGAGGGAGGGGGAAACATGAAGGGTGAGGGAGGGGGGAAACATGAAGGGTAAGTGAGGGAGGGGGAAAACATGATGAAGGGCAAGTGAGGGGGCAACATGATGAAGGGTAAGTGAGGGAGGGCAACATGATGAAGGGCAGGTGAGGGAGGGGGGAAACATGATGAAGGGGGCAACAAGATGAAGGGTAAGTGAGGGAGGGGGTGCAACATGATGAAGGGCAGGTGAGGGAGGGGGGAAACATGATGAAGGGGGCAACAAGATGAAGGGTAAGTGAGGGAGGGGGTGCAACATGATGAAGGGTAAGTGAGGGAGGGGGTGCAACATGATGAAGGGCAGGTGAGGGAGGGGGTGCAACATGATGAAGGGTAAGTGAGGGAGGGGGGCAACATGATGAAGGGCAGGTGAGGGAGGGGGGAAACATGATGAAGGGGGCAACAAGATGAAGGGTAAGTGAGGGAGGGGGTGCAACATGATGAAAGGTAAGTGAGGGAGGGGGTGCAACATGAAGGGTAAGTGAGGGAGGGGGTGCAACATGATGAAGGGTAAGTGAGGGAGGGGGTGCAAAATGATAAAGGGTAAGTGAGGGAGGGGGTGCAACATGATGAAGGGTAAGTGAGGGCGGGGGTGCAACATCATGAAGGGTGAGGGAGGGGGTGCAACATGATGAAGGGTAAGTGAGGGAGGGGGTGCAACATAATGAAGGGTGAGGGAGGGGGTGCAACATGAAGGGTAAGTGAGGGAGGGGGTGCAACATAATGAAGGGTGAGGGAGGGGGTGCAACATGATGAAGGGTAAGTGAGGGAGGGGGTGCAACATAATGAAGGGTGAGGGAGGGGGTGCAACATGATGAAGGGTAAGTGAGGGAGGGGGTGCAACATGAAGGATAAGTGAGGGAGGGGGTGCAACATGAAGGGTAAGTGAGGGAGGGGGTGCAACATGATGAAGGGTGAGGGAGGGGGTGCAACATGATGAAGGGTGAGGGAGGGGGTGCAACATGATGAAGGGTAAGTGAGGGAGGGGTTGCAACATGATGAAGGGTAAGTGAGGGAGGGGTTGCAACATGATGAAGGGTAAGTGAGGGGGCAACATGAAGGGCTTGTGAGGAATGATATGTAAAGGGATGTGACTATTATTAGAATTATTATTGATGGGGAAGCGATAAGCCCGCAAGGCTGATAGCACCTGGGGAAAATGAGAGGTAATGAAGTTTGATGCAAGAGAAGAATAACTCAAATTGCTTCGAAAAAAAAACAACCCCTTCAGAGGCATCAAAACAATACTCTTGAGGGAGGGATAAGACAATGAGGGAGAACGATAACGAACAAGGGGTGAGGGAGAAAGAGTGAGAGGTGAAAAAGATTATGAGGGGTGAGGGAGAGTCTAGAGTGAAGTTATGGAGTGGGTGGATGAGGGACGAAGATGAACATTTTAGTACGAGCATCACTTAGTTTCATGTTCCAAAAGTTTGTTTAAAACTCCAGTATAGCTAGAGAGGTTATTTATTAACAAGAGTTCCCGGCAACACTTAATGCATTTCTGGTCTTCACACACACGTATAATATATATATATATATATATATATATATATATATATATATATATATATATATATATATATATATATATATATATATATAGGTAAAACTGGTCACTTAGCAAGTACTCAAATCCTATCTAAAGTTTTCTCTTATACGTTTAAAGAAATATTTTTTTCTTTTATGTTAATGTAAAAATTAATAATTTTGTACCAAAAGAACCTTAGAAAACTTACCTAACCTTATTATAACAAGCGCAATTTAATTTAGCC
This sequence comes from Cherax quadricarinatus, assembly GCF_038502225.1. NCBI lineage: Eukaryota > Metazoa > Arthropoda > Malacostraca > Decapoda > Parastacidae > Cherax > Cherax quadricarinatus. Next base: position 9,802,843 of record NC_091336.1, read on the forward strand.
TAATCCAACTAAATATATTTTACATAACTACAATAATTTAATAATAAACAAACACACTGAAATATGTTTTTATGTTAGGTTCAGAATGATTTTTGCAAAATTATTGCATACACAAAATATAGTTTGCCTTATTCGGCAAGAAGAGCATTGCTATTTAAGCCAAAATCACAAGTTTTACCTCTCCTGTGTGTGTGTGTGTGTGTGTGTGTGTGTGTGTGTGTGTGTGTGTGTGTGTGTGTGTGTGTGTGTGTGTGTGTGTGTGTGTGTGTGTGTGTGTGTGCGCGCGTGTGTGTGTGTGTGTTTCCTAGTGTTTTCCAGAGGCAGAATAGACGCTAAGATCCAACAAACTATCTCATCTCCACCTGACGCAAGGCTTCATGGATTTCCTTCACATACCTGACAACGTTGACACTCCAACAGCACGTTACGTCTCAAAGACCACTCTCGACTCTGATCTTAGCTCTTTGAAGGTATTGCTTCATAAATCTTACACACACCCACTTAAATTCAGTATATACCTATTCATTTCCCGAGTGTCTTCTATGATCTTAGCAGTTAAGGAGGTCTAAGCCGAGACTAGGCAGCACAAAGATTTACAGATATACTGTATAGTGTATGCAGTAATCACGGACAAGCGATAACAGATGCAAAACAACCACGGGGGGAAGTTGAGTGATAGCTCTAGGCCTTTCGTGTTGCAGACAACTGTTTCAAGAGCTTGCTATAGTGCAGATGACTTAGGAGAAGCCTCATGGATACACCTACCTGGGCTCCTCCTAATTCCTTTGCACTATTGCAAGCTCTTGGAAAAGTGTTGTCTGCAACGAGAAAGGCGTTCAACTTCCCCCTTTGGTTGTTTTGCATATTCAGTATATGATGATGAATGAGACATACAACAACTGGTTATCTTGATTGCTGAGACGTTTTCGCCAACCCAGTACAGAGATAAAGCCACTGGTTGGTGAAACGTCTCCACAGTGAAGATACCTTGCACTGCACAAGTTTTATTTATGTACTTATTGGTTTTGCATCATTAATATAATACAGCACAAGTCTTGGTGCGGTGTTGTAACATTAATAACACTGTCTTTGACATGTTGTTGTTATTATAATCAAAACTAATCACTAAACCCTACTTTGAAGTGTTACATGAGGTGTGTTCCAGTTCTACCTCTACTGTGGCCGCCTGACTATATTGCGAACACAATGCTTGGAGTAAAGTCTTCTAAAAACTGATTGATGAAAGTAACAGTTTAGACAAAAACAAAAGTAAACAGAGAGAGAGATCTGTATATTTCAGGTGATGAGAGTCTGTGAATGAGGCTGAAAGATACAGATATCTTTCTGCCTGTGTTTCAATCTCGTGTCTAAGTGCTTTCTCACTCTCGTGCACAATACGTGTCAAGCGGGAACACCACTATCCTGAGCATTATCTTGCAGCGTCATGGAGTAAAAAAAAACCTCTACGTTTATCTTATCAAATGCCGCCTCCGTTATCAGCGAGTGTATTTCTCGACTCAAGAGACTGGAGATAAACTCACAACGGCTTGGATTTAGATAAAACTTTTACTGGGAGACGCTGCCAAGGACAGATACCACATCCCACAGTCACCCGCTATCATTGTGTAGAGGACTGGTGTCGCCGCCACCTCCACACCGTTCCTATTCTTACTCATTAGAGTGCGTCAGTTCTAAACGAACTAAGTCACGTACCTGTGCATGGTTATTTCAAGTTAGGTTAATGTAACTAACATAAATAAATAAGCAAAATTAGATACACTATGAGAGTGACATCTGACAGCGAGGAATTAGTCGCCTTCACCAAAAAGGTAGAAAATTCAACGCTCTCTGATGTGTTTCTAAAAGACATCTGCTGTACCTGTTCGCCCCCATCAGTAAAATAGGTACCTGGGAGTTAGTCGACTGGTGTGGGTCGCATCCTGGGACAAAATTGACCTAATTTGCTCGAAATGCTCTACAAAACAAGAGCTTTCTATACAGTAGCATGTCACTGATGTCAGCTAGGACTGCATACCTTGTACATGTACTTGTAGAAATAAAGATATTATTACTATTTACAAGTTGGAGGACGGATTGAGAGGTGCACACTGTATCCCTCCCTTTCCCTCCCCCCACTATCCCTCCATCTCACCCATCCCTCTATCCTTCCATCCCCACTCATCACACTGCCATAACACAACTACACTAGGGAGAAACAGTGCCGACAAAATTAACTTTTACTAAAATCTAGACTCCCAGAACAAATAAAGTTATTAAGGCAACGTTACGCTCATGAACTCACCCTGCGCCAAAATCTACCTAAATAAAAGCTTGCTATGCCTACAGTGTCTTACTTTACCCACGGACACGTACAGACAACCTCCACTCTTGTATAAATCCTAAGAATCCACTTCTTCATATTGAGGAAGCGCTCGACCCGTAAGGGTAAAAAGCATCAGGAGAATGGGAAGCAATCAGGTTAGATCCGAGGAAGTGACAAGCGACTCAACTTCCTCGACTCAAGAGCCCTTCACCAGTATCAAGGTGGGAGCTTTTACTTAGTCCAGAGGTTGTGAAAATTGGGAGGATAGGAGGAAAACAGGGAGGATAGGAAAACAGGGAGGATAGGAGGAAAACAGGGAGGATAGGAGGAAAACAGGGAGGATAGGAGGAAAACAGGGAGGATAGGAGGAAAACAGGGAGGATAGGAGGAAAACAGGGAGGATAGGAGGAAAACAGGGAGGATAGAAGGAAAACAGGGAGGATAGGAGGAAAACAGGGAGGATAGGAGGAAAACAGGGAGGATAGGAGGAAAACAGGGAGGATAGGAGGAAAACAGGGAGGATAGAAGGAAAACAGGGAGGATAGGAGGAAAACAGGGAGGATAGGAGGAAAACAGGGAGGATAGGAGGAAAACAGGGATGATAGGAGGAAAACAGGGAGGATAGAAGGAAAACAGGGAGGATAGGAGGAAAACAGGGAGGATAGGAGGGAAACAGGGAGGATAGGAGGAAAACAGGGAGGATAGAAGGAAAACAGGGAGGATAGAAGGAAAACCGGGAGGATAGGAGGAAAACAGGGAGGATAGAAGGAAAACCGGGAGGATAAAAGGAAAACAGGGAGGATAGAAGGAAAACAGGGAGGATAGGAGGAAAACAGGGAGGATAGGAGGAAAACAGGGAGGATAGAAGGAAAACAGGGAGGATAGGAGGAAAACAGGGAGGATAGAAGGAAAACAGGGAGGATAGGAGGAAAACAGGGAGGATAGGAGGAAAACAGGGAGGATAGGAGGAAAACAGGGAGGATAGAAGGAAAACAGGGAGGATAGGAGGAAAACAGGGAGGATAGGAGGAAAACAGGGATGATAGGAGGAAAACAGGGAGGGTAGAAGGAAAACAGGGAGGATAGGAGGAAAACAGGGAGGATAGAAGGAAAACCGGGAGGATAGGAGGAAAACAGGGAGGATAGAAGGAAAACCGGGAGGATAGAAGGAAAACAGGGAGGATAGAAGGAAAACAGGGAGGATAGGAGGAAAACAGGGAGGATAGGAGGAAAACAGGGAGGATAGGAGGAAAACAGGGAGGATAAGAGGAAAATAGAGAGGATAAGTGGTAAACAAGGAGGATAAGAGGAAAATAGGGAGGATAAGTAAAAAATAAGGAGAATAAGAGGAAAACAGGGAATACAGGAAGAAAATTGGTGGAATAGGAGGAAATATGGCTAACAGGAAAATAGGAAGAGGAAACTATGGAGAAGAAAATAGGGATGATAAATGAAAAATAAGATAAAAACATGGAGGGTAGGAAAACAGGAATTATAGGAGAAAATTATAGAGAATATGAGGAAAATAGGGAGGATAGGAAGAAAATACATTTGGGAAAAAATACAATCAAGACACAAGAACAACTCAGAAGGCAAGCTTTCTGAGTCCCACAACACTGTGTGGACACCCACAGTGTGTTACTTCCATGTGGACACCCACAGTATATTTCTACCCTGAGGACACCCATAGTATGTTGCTACCCTGAGGACACCCACAGTGTGTTACTTCCATGTGGACACCCACAGTGTACTGCTACCCTGAGGACACCCACAGTGTGTTACTTCCATGTGGACACCCACCGTGTATTGCTACCCTGAGGACACCCACAGTGTGTTGCTACCCTGAGGACACCCACAGTGTGTTGCTACCCTGAAGACACCAACAGTGTTGCTACCATGAGGACACCAACAGTGTTGCTACCCTGAGGACACCCATAGCATGTTGCTACCATGTGGACACCCACAGTGTGTTGCTACTATGTGGACACCTATGTGTTGCTGCCCTGAGGACACCCATAGTATGTTGCTATCATGAGGACACCCATAGTGTGTTGCTACCACGAAGACACCTATAATGTTGTTACTATGAGGACACCCAGTGTGTTGCTACCCTGAGAACACCCACAATGTGTTGCTACCATGATCTATTACACTGTGAGAGCAACCACAGTGTGTAGCCATCAGTGTAACTATACGAGTTACACTGAGAACAACCACAGTGTGTACACTGTGGGGAACAAAAATTAGGTATGTTTTCCTGTCACATTCAGTTACAAAGGACGAGTTTCATACATGTGGTAATGAAAGCTGTCAGACTGAGCTGGGGGGACTTCGGCGGACCTTTCCTCTCTTGGGTGAGGATGATGGGGGTGGGGCGTGGCAGACAGTATTTGTAGAGGGGGAAATCATAGCGAGAGAGAGAGAGAGAGAGAGAGAGAGAGAGAGAGAGAGAGAGAGATTGCTAAGGAGCGTGGAGAGACGAGACTTCTCCATCATCAGCGATGGTACTGATGGAAGGAGGTCTGGGATTATCACCCTCGTCTCCAATCACACGCCTCTCTGGTCCAGTCTGTCTGCCTTTATGTTCGTTGGTGTGTGTTTCTCTCTCTCTCTCTCTCTCTCTCTCTCTCTACACACACGTTCCAACTCCCCAAACCCTGTTTCTGAGATTCTTACAAACACTGTAAGCAGGAAAGAAGTCTCTGTTGAAAAACCAACTACAGGGAATGGCGACCAACTTCACCCAATATACAGTCATTACGCACACACACACACACTATATATATATATATATATATATATATATATATATATATATATATATATATATATATATATATATATATATATATATAGATGCAAAACACCCCCTGTGAAATAGTAGTGAAATTCCAAGCGCTTTCGTGACTACAATGACAATGTGAGTAGTCACGAAAGCGCTTGGAATTTCACTACTCTTTCACAGTGGTTGTTTTGCATATTTTAAAATCACCTGTTTACTGTGATCTTATTGCATATATATATATATATATATATATATATATATATATATATATATATATATATATATATATATATATATATATATATATATATATATATATATATAAGCAAAAATAATAAGCGAATAAGCAAAACTGATCAATTGGCAAGAGCTCGTTTAAAATTAAGTCCCATTCTAAAATTTTCTCATATACGTTTAAAGATATATATTTTTTTCATTTCTGTTAATGTAAAAATTAATAATTTTGTACCAAAAGAACCTTAGAAAACTTACCTAACCTTATTATAACAAGCGCAATTTAATTTAGCCCAATCCAACTAAATAAATTTTAGATAAGTTTACAATAATTTAATAATAAACAATGAAATATATATTTTTTTTCGTGAAGTTCAGAATGATTTTTGCGAAATTATTGCATACACAAATTTTAGCCTGCCTTATTCGGCAAGAAGAGCGTTACTATGTAAGTCAAAAATCTCAAGTTTTACCTACTCGGCACCACACACATATATACTAATAGTATATAACTACTACTACACTCTTTATTCTAACTTTGAAAGTTACTAAGCTAAGGTTCAACGTGGGGTGGTGCCCAGCGCTACAAAACACACAACAGCACAGAATAAGACGACCTGGTACTAAAATCTTCTATTTTACCATAACATGATTAGAATGAACATTAAAAATATATTGTTATTTTGTGTAGCTAAGACCGGTTTCGTCGAGAGAAAAAAAATAAACAGGAATCATGATTCACCAGATGCCAGATCAACCAGTCTGTGATGGATATGTGGGTCAGCGGACCAGCAGCAACAACAACCTAGTTGATCAGGCAAGCACCAGAGGAGCCTAGCCTATGGCCGGGCTCCGGAAGTAGAAAACTCTCGGAACTCAAGGGCATCAAAGGTATAGGGCTACTCAGTGTACTTCTCAATTCTACCCGATTTCAAGAGCCCTGTTCCGTTACCATGCGCGTCCTTACAGACCTGTGGATCCTTGTCAATATGCAGGTAAAGTCTGCCTCCGTTCTTTCCCAGACCACCCGAACAATGTTCATCACCCTCAGTCCTCCCTGGGTATAAAACTGTTCCCCTCCCTCAGTCCTCCCTGGGTATAAAACTGTTCCTCTCCCTCAGTCCTCCCTGGGTATAAAACTGTTCCTCTCCCTCAGTCCTCCCTGGGTATAAAACTGTTCCCCTCCCTCAGTCCTTCCTGGGTATAAAACTGTGTTAATCTCCATCAGTCCTCCCTAGGTATAAAACTGTCTTAATCTCCCTCAGTCCTCCCTGGATATAAAACTGTTCCTCTCCCTCAGTCCTCCCTGGGTATAAAACTGTTCCTCTCCCTCAGTCCTCCCTGGGTATAAAACTGTTCCTCTCCCTCAGTTCTCCCTGGGTATAAAACTGTTCCTCTCCCTCAGTCCTCCCTGGGTATAAAACTGTTCCTCTCCCTCAGTTCTCCCTGGGTATAAAACTGTTCCTCGCCCTCAGTCCTCCCTGGGAATAAAATTAACTGTATTCCTCACATTCCTCACCCTCAATTCTCCTTGGGTGTAAAAAAACAAAACAAAAAAAAAACACTCAAACTGAACCGGTCATCTTTTGGCAGATCACCGTCAAGTAATTTTTCCTGACGAATAAACATTTTTCCGAACATCTTTTGGCAAATCAGGGTAAATTAGCACAGAGTATATGCATGTCTCTCAGTGTATACATTCAGACCTTACTTAATTCATATTGTTAAGGATTTCGTTTTATTATTAATGTAGACGTAATTTGCAGTTTTAACGATCCCCGCGCTGTTATAGATGTGGCAGATCGAACGGCTCAGCCAATAAGGCCCAGATCTGATTCCTGGCCGGGATGAGACATATTGGCAGATCTCTTCACAAGTACAGACCATGTTTAGGTGTCAACAGTACAATACTTGTGTAGTGTATAGTGTGATAACCCTATTTATAGGCAGGCTCCCTGGCCAAGCCTGATGTCATGTGACCCCCGTTTGAACCACGCACCTACATCGGGGCCCTCTCCCTCACTTTCGACTAGACCTAGTGGACAGGCCGGTCTCCGCCACGTATTTCAATACATCGCCTACATAACATTATAACGTTGTATTTCTTGCTACTATCACTAACCATAAACCCAACATAGATAGCAGAAAAGTACGTCATAGGTTTTAGTCATTTGCGGGTCGCATTTATAGAGAATCCCAACGAAAAAAATCTATACTTTTTACATCACCAGTTTTCATTAAGATAGAGTTACCCATAGAATTGAAACCCAGTCATCATCGTTCATTCAATAGCTGTCTTGCCAGAAGTTTGCGGACAGCACAGTTCAACTCGCACTGCATTATCTCAACCATCCTTCTGGAGTGTTTTCCGGGGTCATCCTGTACAATAACAAGGTCTTCACTTTCAAACTAACATATCGCATATGTACTCCCGGCACGGTAGTAGCGTGCGGGCTAGCTGCATCACCTGGACAAGTGTGAGGCAGGTGAGACGGTAACTTCCGCCCAGACACCACTGTCTATACAACGCCCCGGAAACACCTTCCTAACGCTGACGGTTCGGACATTACACAGCCGTTTCACATCCTCCTTCGCGGATTACATAACGTATTAGCATAGTACCTCATAGTACACCATATAAAAATGTTGGTAGAATTGCCGACACAAATGCAACTAATGTGACATTTTATAGTGGCAACGTTTCGCTTAACAGGAGCTTTGTCAAGCCAGCAGCAACAGCCTGCTTGACCAGGCAAATACCAGACAAGTCTGGCCCAGAGCCGGGCTGCGGGGACTAGGAAAACTCTCGACATCAGTTAAGGTGCTGATACCCCTAGCCATCGCTATTGATTCCCAACCCGGTCATATTTACCAGCCAAACCCGTACGTGTCCAGCACACTGCTGACATTCACCTCAATTCCACTTTCTACCTCGCTGCAAAAAATCCGCTCCCACAGTCTCCAGAAGGTAACACTGTTTCGCTAATAAAGGCTACAGTTTCCAGGGGCAAAAGAGGCCTTAAAAACTCTTCGGCCACACAAGTCACGAGCGGGCGAAATGTGTTCCACCCATCGTCCCAACACAAAGTGCAACACTTTGCTGCGGCAACACAAGTAAACACCCGGAGAAAATGTTAGTAATTTGGTGAGTAAATCTTGCCTGTGCAGCTGGAGCAACACTTTCCCATGGAAGGGGCAGTTGACGCGCCAGTACGGAGGGAGGGAGGGAGGGAGGGAGGGAGGGAGGGAGGGAGAGAGGGAGAGGGAGGGAGACAGGGAGACAGACAGACAGACAGAGACAGAGACTTGGAAATCCACAGGTAGATTATCCGCTGAGAAAAACTATCTACCGTCTAGATCAGTCTAACCTACATTAGGATGCATCCCAAACCAATTTTATCCCAACCCACGAACCCATCTCATAAATTTTTTATAGCAAAAAAAAAAAAAAAGCGAACTGACATCCAAAATATATTGACTTCACCGTCTACAGTAGATTTTTAACACCAAAGCACTCTAGTAATAAGGAAAAAATTTATATAGTCAAAAGTAAACAAAAATAAATAGTTCGTTTGGCTGACGTTAACATCTGAATTGTTTAATTTTTGCGGGGAAAAAATGAGGAAGACTTCTTGTTTTGCATTTTACTCCTGAGCAGTTTGAAGCAGCGAGGTGTGGCTTTCCTAGCCACCAGGAGCTTACTGGGTTCCAACATGAGTTGGCCTCGTTATTTATTGTCTTTGATTAATAATATATTCCATAATTGATCGACACGTAATTTTTTTGAGTTAATAAAACATTCGTTCACCAAAGAACAATATAAAATGCTATTGTATATTAGGGAGCGTTCATACAGCACCAGCTGAGGCTCCATGCTTCCCCGGTTGGAGAACCCGCTCTAGATAAAGACCGTATATTATCAAGGTGTATGAATCAAGGAAGAGACATTTTGAAAGAATTTTCACACGAGGAATTAACGCTGCCCAATCATCGTTGTACCAGACGCGATTACCTCCTCATACTGACAGTATCCCCTATATGAAAACATGTAACTTCTCACCTACGACCTTATGCAATACAATACTCATCGTCCTCTCTGAACAAGTGTTCCAGCGCTACTAAATAAACCAGATACTCTACCAGGTAAAAAAGGCAAATTGCACACTATCGTCGCAAAAACACACGTTAAATTACGTACCCAGCAAATACCGGGAACTATGACTATGCTCGTTGAAAAGGCAAAAAACAAAATGACAGGACATGGCAAATGACACGTAATAGCTACGATATAAAACAAAGAAATGGCAATTTAATGCCTTCATGTTTGTCGTTTACTGCTGAAGAGTTACACCGCTACCCCCTCGCTCCTCCCTCCCTGGTCGTCTTCACTTGTAATGTTTTTCATCACATGGTATACTATACATTGAGGAGTAAATGAGCGACACACGTGTGCAACAGTTAGGCATGTTTATTTCCGAAACTTTTCGTCTACACAGTAGGCTTCTTCAGTCTTTTCCCAGATAAAGATATCTACTTGTCGGTATTATATACCGTTGTTTTAATGATACATCGAGATGTATATTTCTAACCGTATATACAAAGAGAATATATCAGTGTATATACACAGCAGACATCAATCTATTTTAAAGACTGAAGTATCCTTGAGTGTGTAGCAATACCTAATTATTATAATCAAAACTAAGCAGTACCACAATATGTTAAGTACTGGCCCAGGGTGGTCAATATCCTGAACATGGCTCTCATACTATGAGTGAATACACGCATTACTTACTGCACTTTAACCAAGATACTAAATTCTACTGAATATACTTGTGACCCATTTCGAGTTTCTGTTCTCGCAGCCCAGCCTGGCTCCAGGCCGGGCTTCTGAAAATCCAGGTATAAGGTCAATTAGGCCTCATAGACTGTAATTAGTGAGTGCAGTATATGACAACGAAAAGTGTAGACCATTGTAGAATCCGATGCAATCACGTGTTATTTAAATATTGAAAACCTGAGCCAATGATAGTTTAAGATTTGACTTAACATAAGAAAGTTGCACTGCAGCAGGCCTACTGGCCCATGCTATTATCATTAAGAGCTAAACCCGTAGGGGTCACTAAACGCTTAGGAAATGAGACACAATTAGGCATGTCAAGCAAGGGGAAGATAGGTCCGATCCCACGAATCAAGAGCCCATCACCAGCACCAAAACGCCTTCTGCAGAGGTGTTACCAGTTATATACTGTTTCCTAGACTCAAACTCCTCTCCCAGTCCAGTCTCAGCTCGGGACTACTGAACTGTAAAGGAATTATTACACGACTAAAAACTATCCAGAAAAACGCAGGAGAATACAGATAAAGGTATACTGACTGCAAGTAAATGTTTGTAAGATCTACCTGCCATCTGGCTTACAAAATATATACAACAAGCGGCAATTTGCTTGCCATCCGGCAGCAAACCTCTCGCTAACAAGAGCCAACCACTAACAGGTAAGACAGCAATTACCTGCCCACCGCCACTCAACAAAGCACTACAATTGTGGGCCCAATTTGACAACTTGGCACAAAAACCAATATTAATTATGCTTGTTAAAGCCGATGAAACAGAATGACGGACGTGCTTAGAGACAAACTTTAATGCCACGCGAGAGAACGTCATGATTTCCGTGTGTGTGTGTGTGTGTGTGTGTGTGTGTGTGTGTGTGTGTGTGTGTGTGTGTGTGTGTGTGTGTGTGTGTGTGTGTGTGTGCTCACCTAGTTGAGGTTGCGGGGGTCGAGTCCGAGCTCCTGGCCCCGCCTCTTCACTGATCGCTACTAGGTCACTCTCCCTGAGCCGTGAGCTTTATCATACCTCTGCTTAAAGCTATGTATGGATCCTGCCTCCACTACATCGCTTCCCAAACTATTCCACTTACTGACTACTCTGTGGCTGAAGAAATACTTCCTAACATCCCTGTGATTCATCTGTATCTTCAGCTTCCAACTGTGTCCCCTTGTTACTGTGTCCAATCTCTGGAACATCCTGTCTTTGTCCACCTTGTCAATTCCTCTCAGTATTTTGTATGTCGTTATCATGTCCCCCCTATCTCTCCTGTCCTCCAGTGTCGTCAGGTTGATTTCCCTTAACCTCTCCTCGTAGGACATACCTCTTAGCTCTGGAACTAGTCTTGTTGCAAACCTTTGCACTTTCTCTAGTTTCTTTACGTGCTTGGCTAGGTGTGGGTTCCAAACTGGTGCCGCATACTCCAATATGGGCCTAACGTACACGGTGTACAGGGTCCTGAATGATTCCTTATTAAGATGTCGGAATGCTGTTCTGAGGTTTCCTAGGCGCCCATATGCTGCAGCAGTTATTTGGTTGATGTGCGCTTCAGGAGATGTGCCTGGTGTTATACTCACCTCAAGATCTTTTTCCTTGAGTGAGGTTTGTAGTTTCTGGCCCCCTAGACTGTACTCCGTCTGCGGTCTCCTTTGCCCTTCCCCAATCTTCATGACTTTGCACTTGGTGGGATTGAATTCCAGGAGCCAACTGCTGGACCAGGTCTGCAGCCTGTCCAGATCCCTTTGTAGTTCTGCCTGGTCTTCGATCGAGTGATTTCTTCTCATCAACTTCACGTCATCTGCAAACAGGGACACCTCAGTCTATTCCTTCCGTCATGTCGTTCACAAATACCAGAAACAGCACTGGTCCTAGGACTGACCCCTGTGGGACCCCGCTGGTCACAGGTGCCCACTCTGACACCTCGCCACGTACCATGACTCGCTGCTGTCTTCCTGACAAGTATTCCCTGATCCATTGTAGTGCCTTCCCTGTTATCCCTGCTTGGTCCTCCAGTTTTTGCACCAATCTCTTGTGTGGAACTGTGTCAAACGCCTTCTTGCAGTCCAAGAAAATGCAATCCACCCACCCCTCTCTCTGTCTTACTGCTGTCACCATGTCATAGAACTCCAGTTGGTTTGTGACAAAGGATTTCCCGTCCCTGAAACCATGTTGGCCGCTGTTGATGAGATCGTTGCTTTCTAGGTGCTCCACCACTCTTCTCCTGATAATCTTCTCCATGATTTTGCATACTATACATGTCAGTGACACTGGTCTGTCTCCTTTTTTAAAGATTGGGACTACATTTGCTGTCTTCCATGCCTCAGGCAATCTCCCTGTTTCGATAGATGTATTGAATATTGTTGTTAGGGGTACACATAGTGCCTCTGCTCCCTCTCTCA
>NC_091336.1:9827907-9845407 GCF_038502225.1 Cherax quadricarinatus
GTGCACTGCTGGGTGGTGATTGGTGGTGCACTGCCCGTGTGGTGATTGGTGGTGCACTGCCAGTGTGGTGATTGGTGGTGCACTGCCAGTGTGGTGATTGGTGGTGCACTGCCAGTGTGGTGATTGGTGGTGCACTGCCAGTGTGGTGATTGGTGGTGCACTGCCAGTGTGGTGATTGGTGGTGCACTGCCAGTGTGGTGATTGGTGGTGCACTGCCAGTGTGGTGATTGGTGGTGCACTGCCAGTGTGGTGATTGGTGGTGCACTGCCAGTGTGGTGATTGGTGCACTGCCAGTGTGGTGATTGGTGCACTGCCAGTGTGGTGATTGGTGGTGCACTGCCAGTGTGGTGATTGATGGTGCACTGCCAGTGGTGATTGGTGGTGCACTGCCAGTGTGGTGATTGGTGGTGCACTGCCAGTGTGGTGATTGGTGGTGCATTGCCAGTGTGGTGACTGGTGGTGCACAGCCTGGAAAACAGCAGCAAGAGTGGTGAGGGTTGTGCACAACAGTAGGAAGCGCGGTGAGGGTCGTACATAAAAGCTGGCAGTGGTGAGGGTTGTACACAACAGTAAGAAGTGTGGTGAGAATCGTACACAACAGTAGGAAGCGTGGTGAGGGTCGTACACAGCAGGAAGCGTGGTGAGGGTCGTACACAACGGTAGGAAGCATGGTGAGGGTCGTACACAACAGGAAGTGTAGAGGGTCGTACACAACAGGAAGTGTAGAGGGTCGTACACAACAGGAAGTGTAGAGGGTCGTACACAACAGGAAGTGTAGAGGGTCGTACACAACAGGAAGTGTGAAGAGGGTCGTACACAACAGGAAGCGTGGTGAGGATCATACACAACAGTAGGAAGCGTGGTGGGGGTCGTACACATCAGCAAGCATGGTAAGGGGTTCACAACCAACCCGGTAAACGTAGTGAGGGTTGTATACAGCAGCAGCAAGTCTGGTGAGGGGTCATACGCAGCAGCAAGCAAGCAAGCAAGGGGGGGGCAACCGTGAAGGAAGTTGAATGAACTAGGCCGCACCCTAATGGCTGCGGCTGTTGTAGCCACAAGAACTGGTCACTCGCACCGGCTGCTTAGCTCTCCTCCCGCTTTACACTTCATACTAACCTCGCCTGCTACTTTTACCATCTTTTCAATAAACAAAGCTGGTTACATCAGTGATGTGTTGCTACTCTACAAAGTAGGCACAAAAGGAAGATGGTTTCCCTCTCGTATTCCGTCACATAAGACGAGTTTCTTAAATTAAGTGATGAAATATGTCAGCTTGAGCAGCGAGGCTTCAATAGCCTTAACTTTAGAGGAGGATCCTTGGTCAGAAGTTCTTGATCCGATGAATTAAAGCTATCCCTCGTCTTTAATCAAACTCGATTCTCTGCCATTCCCCAGGAATTATGATAGGTACGGGTTTAACTCATGAACATAACTAACCTTGGTATCCCTGACTTATGATAATTTAAATAGGACCCATCCTGTAAGTGATCTGTGAAAGTTTATTGGTGTTAGTAGGGGGGGGGGGAGAAGAGGTAAGGACTCGCTTCATACGAATTGACTAATGTAAAGCAACACAGCTGTGCCGAAACACCTAACCGACTATATACAGAGGAAAACACAACAGCTCTTACACCAGATTACAAATGGAAAAAAAATACATAGCAAATCGGTTTTCGCTTTTCACCAGTGAATTTTAAATCATGTCACAACAGTGGTAGGTTACTACCTCTCTCAGATTAATACTTCCAAAACCACTAATAGGCCACCCCTCCAGGAGTATCTGGAAGCCGGCGAGAGGCTCTATCCGAGGAACAAGACCTATCTCGCCCTTCACTGAATCGACCCGGACTTCTTCCTATTTTCAGGTGATGTGTGACTCTTATGAATTATTATTATTCACAAACCTACCAGAGAACACACACTGTTACAATACCCACCCACAAAACAGGGATTGTACTAGAATTCGTCAGAATCTAGCTCAAAAATGGGGTTTACCATCCTACAGTTCCTGTACTCCTAGACCGAAATTAACCTTCTTTGGTAATACAAGGACAAATCTTTTAGACAAAAGATTCGCTCAATGGTGAGCATTACGCTGTGACTTCACAACCCAGTGACACCACTTCTAGGTGGATTAAATGTCACCCTTCACTATGTTCTCCAAGGCATTTCCCTCCATTCTGACTTGAAAAGGTTCATTCTTAAGCAAAACCTCGCCAGATTAATGTTTGCTCTTACCTTGTCAGGGTATTTATGCCTTCCAACCGGTTAACCATCTTTAGTATAGTCTCAATATACACAACTAAGGTCTTCTGCTATATCATTCCTATGTACCCCATAATCAGTATGAAGTCACCGCGACACCTTCCAGCCCTCAACTCCTGCACTCTTGGATGAACGATATTTCCAGTAAACCTTGAAAACTGTGGTTTGTCCATGACTGGACTTGATAAAGTCCATCCTTAAATAAAGCATCAGGCATGATAAGGTTTCACTGCGTAAGTCCACGCGATCCTGCCTGATGCTCTCACTCCCATCTGTATATATACATATATATATACATATATATATATGTATATATATATACATATATACATGTAGAACTTTATTGCCACATGGTCTAGCCTTCAGTACCCACTATATGTAAACAACAAAAATATCAAGCATACATAGCAACTCGAACTTCTATATTCTATCATTTAGAGCTATGCCTTATCGGCGGTTATTTTCACAAGACCATGCCGTCAAACTTTATATATATATATATATATATATATATATATATATATATATATATATATATATATATATATATATATATATACCATGCCGAATAGGTAAAACTTGCGAGTTTGGCTTAAATAGCAACACTCTTCTTGCCGAACAATTTATGTATGCAATAACTTTGTAAAAATTCATTCCGAACCTAATGAAAAAAA
The DNA here is from genome assembly GCF_038502225.1 of Cherax quadricarinatus. Lineage (NCBI taxonomy): Eukaryota > Metazoa > Arthropoda > Malacostraca > Decapoda > Parastacidae > Cherax > Cherax quadricarinatus. The sequence continues at coordinate 9,830,850 of NC_091336.1, forward strand.
ATATATTTCATTGCGTTTGTTTATTATTAAGTTACAGTAAACTTACCTAACATATATTTAGGTGGAGTAGGCTGAATTAAACTGCACTTGTTATAATAAGGTTAGGTAAGTTTTTTAATGTCTTTTTGGTACAAAATTAATTTTTACGTTAAAAAATAAAAAAATATATCTTTAAACATATGATTACTATTATTATAATAAAAAAGAAGCGCTAAGCCACAAGGGCTATACAGCTTTAAACATATGAGAAAATTTTTGAAAGAACTTAATTTTAAACGAGTTCTTGCTAACTGGCCAATTTTACCTAGTCGGCACGACATATATATTTGAGGCGACAGGCCCACTCTGCGCTATTCTGAGAAAAAACTTACCCTCACTACTTCAGTTGCAACCTTGCATAGCTCCTGATGATGCACTAAGTGTGAAAGTACTTGAGCCAAAGATTTCCACTCCCCTGTGGCTTGTCTTGCGCGATATATATATATATATATATATATATATATATATATATATATATATATATATATATATATATATATATATATATATATATATAATTTATTTATTTGTGGAGAAATCTTCTCCAGGAAGGGGATATCAGCCCTGAGGGGCCCAGCTCTCTCAAAAAGGGCAAGCATCTTGTTTACTTCCACATCTAGTAATTGAAAGCAGATGCTTAACCAGCATGTACCAATCATAGGTCATGTGACTCCTTGCAAGAGACCAGTGTTGCAAATAGTTTAGTTTAATGAGAGACAATCAATCTCCTATCTTAGCAGGACAATTAAAGAAAGTCCTGCACCCACTTTATTACCATGTTAAAGATAGTATACATTGTTATCTATGCCCAAACAGCAAGAATCAAGCATTCTGCTTTGCTTCTTTCCTGGTGGAAGTTTGGCAAGCAGGGGAAATATGCTATCAGCTTTTCCTTTGTAGCTGGGGGCAAGCAAAGTGCGGCGAGGGGCGTCTTAGCTTAGATTGCTTTTAACCCTGCCAAGGGACACATTGACACCAGGATAGTGAACAAAGAATATTGATCTGCACGTTTTTGTGCATAAAAGTGTCTCAAACAACACAGTAAAACTTCTTTAGTGATATGACTGTGAATGATAAACAATACTTGATGAAGTGTGTAACAACGAGTGGTGCGATCCTGACGGAGTGTAGTGCGACATTCTTCAATAACACGTCTGCTTCAATGAAGACACCGATACCCTGGTTATTAATAAGGGTTGATATATATACCCAGGTAAGTCTACTATGACGTATTGCAGTTCAACTGACTGCACAGTTGAGAACCAAGATACGATCTAGTAACTTACCATAAACCCGGCTATGGGCGGGCTTTTTAGCCCAACACACGAGTATAGGATCCAGTCAGTATTCAGTTATGAAAATACTGACACAACACCCCCTAGGGGTAATTATACATTTTTTTTCACACAGCTCTTAGGAAGTGCACACGACAACTTCTTAAGACATCGCCTACAGGGACGGCTGTGTAGGCGAGAGCTGTCTATCAAGATAAGTCCCATTACAGTCCATTACTCTTTGACTTAGCTTGTAGATTTTATATATATATATATATATATATATATATATATATATATATATATATATATATATATATATATATATATATATATATATATATCTGTATATCTTCCCCCCTTGCAAAAAGAAATCCATTGTTATTGTGAAAGCTTTTCTGTTGTCATAATGAAACATTTAGGGCAGTTCAAGGCCCTAACTTAAGCAGTTATCTTTTTAAATGATGAACTAAGATTAATTGCAAGTGAAGGAAGCATAGTTATTATTGCTATAAGAGACCTGGCTCAATCTGAAAGATAGAGATGCCTTCTGAATGCCACATACAAGGCTATACAAATTATTCCACAGTGATAGGGTTAACAGGAAGGGTGGTGGAGTAGCAATGTAGGTCAGAGATAATTTAAATTGTTTTGTCAGACAAGATATAAAATTGAAAGCATCAGCCACTGAATCTGTTTGGTTACAGCTTCTCGAGGGCCGTGAAAAACTAATCATGGGTGTGATTTACATTATTATAATCAAAAAGAAGCGCTAAGCCACAAGGGCTATACAGCGGTGTGATTTACAGACCCCAAACCTCGATAGTGCGCAGCAAACTTCTATGGGAAGAAATTCGTAAAGCGTCTACATACGAAAATGTTGTGCTAATGGGATATCTTAATTTTAGACAAACTGACTGGAGCAATTAGACAGGAAATTTTGAGTCAAGCAACTTTCTTGATACGATTCAGGATTTTTTAAGACGGTTTGTGACAGAACCAACTAGAGGTAATAACCTGCTTGACTTGGTTCTTGCCAGCAGGGAATCACTAATTAATAATCTTGAGGTTAATGATGAGCTGGGGAAAAGTGATCACAAATCACTCAGTTTTAATATATCATGGATTTACCCTAATAATAGCATTAAAGTCTCTGTCCCTGACTTCTGCTTGGTTGATTTCATAGGACTGAGAAATTACCTGGGTGGGCTGAACTGGAATGACCTGACCATGGGTCAGGTAGGTGGTGATGGTTGTCGATGTGACGTTTTCCAGAGCATAGTTCTAGCTGCTCAGACAACTTATGTTGCAAATAGGGAAATTAGATCAAACAAAAATGATCCTAAATGGATAAACAATAGACTGACACATCTCATTGGTCAAAAGAGAGGCATATAGGTGAATCAAAATAGGAGAGAGAGGCAGTTAAGAAATCAATATATTCAGTTAGAGAAAAAAGATAATAAGAAAAGCAGAGATTACTAGGTTAAAGTTACAAGGGAATCGAAGACTAACCCAAAAGGACTCTTTCAGGTATACAGAAGTAAGATTAGGAACAAGATAGGCCCACTCAAAAGTTACTCGGGTCAACTCACCGACAGTGATAAGGAAATGTGAATTTTTAACACTTCTCAGTTTTTACACAGGAAGATACTAGCGATATTCCAGAAATAGTAAATTATGTAGAACAGGACGATAATACACTATGCATGAATAGGGTCACAAATGACATGGTCCTTGGACAAATAAATTAAAACCTAGCAAATCCCAGGTCCTGATGAGCTGTACGCAAGGATTCTAAAGGAATGTAAAGAGGAGCTTAGCAAGCCTTTGGCTAATTTTTCAACATATCACTACAAACTGGCAAAATGCCAGGTAAGTGGAAAATGGGAAATGTGATACCTGTTTTCAAAGCAGGTGACAGGTCCTTATCTTCGACCTATAGACCAATAAGCGTAACCTCCACAGTGGGAAAATTTATGGAATCAATAATTGCCAGGGCAATTCGTAGCTGTTTTGAAAAGCATAAATTGATCAACAAATCTCAGCATGGTTTTACAAAAGGGTGTTCCTGCCTTACAAATTTATTAACTTTTTTCACTAAGGTATTTGAAGAGGTAGATCATGGTAATGAATATGATATTGTGTATATGGACTTCAGGAAGGCTTCTGAAAGAGTCCCACATCAGAGACTATTGAGGAAAATCAAGGCACACGGAACAGGTGAAAATTTTTCCTAGAAAGAGGCGTGGCTGACAGATAGGCAGCAGAGTCTGCATAAATAGAGAGAAATCTGAGCGGGGTAGCATCACGAGCGGTGTTCCACAGGGGTCAGTGTTGGGCCCCTTGTTATTCACAATCTACATAAACGACATAAATGAGGGAATAAATAGAGATATAAGCAAGTTTGCCGATGAAACCAAATTGGGCCGACGAATTCATTCTGACGAGGGCATTAGAGCACTCCAGGAAGATTTGAATAGACTGATGCAGTGGTCAGAGAAGTGGCAGATGCAGTCTAATATGGACAAATGCAAAGTTCTAAACATTGGACAGGAAAATAACCATGCCACATATAAACTAAATAATGTAGATCTTAATACTGCTGATCGCGAAAAGGATTTGGGAGTTCTGGTTAGCAGTAATCTAAAACCAAGACAACAGTGAATAAGTGTTCGCAATAAAGCAAACAGAATCCTTGGCTTTATATCAAGAAACATACATAACAGGAGTCCTCAGGTTGTTCAACTCTATATATATCCTTGGTTTGGCCTCATTTAGATTATGATGCACAGTTTTAGTGACCGTATTACAGAATGGATATAAATGCTCTGGAAAACGTAAAAAGAAGGATGACAAAGTTGATCCCATGTATCAGAAATCTTCCCTTTGAGGACAGACTGAGGGCCCTGACTCTGCACTATCTAGAAAGGCGTATAATTAGGGGAGTTATAACTGAAGTGTATAAATGGAAAACAGGAATAAATAAAGGGGATATAAATAGCGTGCTAAAAATATCCAAGACATGACTCACAGCAATGGCTTTAAGTTAGCGCTGTATAGCCCTTGTGGCTTAGCGCTTCTTTTTGATTATAATAATAATAATGGCTTTAAGTTGGAAAATTTCAGATTCAGGAAGGATATAGGAAAGCACTGGCTTGGTAATAGAGTTGTGGATGAGTGGAACAAATTCCCGAGTACCGTCATAGAAGCTAAAACGTTGTGTAGTTTTAAAAACAGGTTAGATGATTACATGAGTGGGTGTGGGTGGGTGCGAGTCGAACCTGACTACCTTGTGCTACAAGGTCTGATGCCGTGCTCCTTCCTTAAGTAAATGTGACCCGACCTGTCTAGGCTGGGTCATTGGCTTAAGCCGGTAGGAGACTTGGACCTGCCTCGCATGGGCCAGTAGGCCTGCTGCAGTGTTCCTTATGTTCTTAAAATGTTACTAACTAGACAAAATCTCGCTAATTACACCGAAGCTTAAATATAAACAAATGGTAGATACTTTATGGTTCACCTTCGTAAGTATAAGACAGCAGCAATAATGGTTGTTCCCTGTGTAACCTGGTACTTGGGCCTTTCAGGAAGCTTTTTATACGCGTGTTGGTGGGTGTGGGTGTACAAGGTGCAGTGACCACAAGTTGCTGCTGCTGCCTTACAAGACCACGCCGGCTTACAGCAAGGTCTCCCACACCCAGCTACTGCGCATTACACCCTTCACTGGAGGTGCTCTTGATGAGTCTCTCGATCCACGGAATTGGAGGAAGCCTGATTACCTCTCATTCCCCAGGCGCTGTATGAATCCTAAAGGGTTTAGCTCTTACCCATGAGTTAAATAATTGAACATCACCTCCAAGCCCTTCCAGCTTAACAGCACCAACAGTGCTCCTCCAGGGAGCTGCTTTGATGCCGTTAAAGGATTCTTGATCCAAGTAACTAGATATCCTTCCTTTTGGATTGCACCTGAATCCCCGCCATGACTCCTGCTGATTTAACGCTTCTCCCTGATTAAACGAAGATAAAGGTCTGCTGCTGCCAGACCAATATTGCATTGTATATTATTTTACTGTTGTCCGTTACCAATAAGTAAAAATAAAATTTTTGTAGATGATTAAATAGGTCAGAAACCGAAGAACTAACTGGCCTAGTATGGGTCAATAGGCCTGCTGCAGTGCTTTGTTCTTATGAAAACATCCCTTCTATCTGGAAGGTAGGTCGCAGGTCCACGGCGACTGGGCATAGGTAAGTAGTGTTTTAACACCTGAGGGGAGGTTTAAAGGAGTTTTGGGGCCAATAGTGTTTATATGAGCAAAACTGGATATTCCATAGTGTGGTAGGGGTTCATGATGAAATATTTGTTTACTGTTGAAGTGTTTAGTCACTTATGCTGCTGGTGTAACTACACTGAAGACTGGATACTACCAGACTACCTCTGCTCCTGTAACTACACTGAAGACTGGATACTACCAGACTACCTCTGCTCCTGTAACTACACTGAAGACGGGATACTACCAGACTACCTCTGCTCCTGTAACTACACTGAAGACGGGATACTACCAGACTACCTCTGCTCCTGTAACTACACTGAAGACGGGATACTACCAGACTACCTCTGCTCCTGTAACTACAATCAATAAAGATGGGTATCACATTAGCTTTGCTCCTGTAACAATGAAGATGGGACACCGCGAACATAACATCACCGACAGCAGGAGCAGTAACCACGATAGCTGCAGCAGCAATAACCTTAGCAGCTGCAGCAATAAGACTGACAAAAGCAAGAGCAGCAACAGCCTCAGACATGGGCACTACCACACTTGCCAGAATTTAATATTAGCTCTTGTCAACTTACCTCCTCCTAATAGTTCATGACTATGATTATTAACAAATAGCCTGGCAAAAATTCTTACATTTCAGTGGAATACAGTTACATTCAGGTATAATAACTATTCCATTTACGCAATTGTGTATATTTAGACATGTTTCTGTAGTTATTATTCTGAATATTATAGGCAATAATTATTAGCACATTTTTTTAATGTCAGCGTAATTAATGCCTTGAACTTCCATGACCTTAAAATACGAGAGCCTTTTGTTAAAACCTTAGAAACTTTTCAACATGAGTACTTTGATGCCGGCGAAGGGATCTTGATCCAGGTCTGGGGCCTTACAGGGGGGCATGGGCCCCCCCTTCCCAGAAGAGACTACAGAAGACTATTCTCCTTCCCCTTACTCGGTTCAAACTAGACTGACCCCTACTCATTCCCCTGGGGCTGTATAGCCCCTGTGGGTTTAGCGCATATCCATGATATTAATTTGGGTAAGCATGCGTGTGGGGGAGTAGTATTGTTTTAGCCTACAAGAGCAAGACTGAGGTGAAGTACTGAGGGAAGAGTAGTGTAAAAGAGTGTGTGAAGGCAGGAAAACAGAAGAAAGGTTAAATGTCCTGACCACTTTGGGTGGGTTTTAAGAGTACTTTTCTCGGGAAGGGTATTAGAGCGCAACTTAACCAAGCAAACGTTGGCTTTTTAATTTAACTCTTAAAATTTTCGGAAAAGCGACTGAAATAAGAACGTTGGTTTTATGGTGGTAATGATTCGCCAGCCTTGTGTACGGTTTCCATTTTTCTGTTTGTCAGCGCAGCGCTCCTGAACACACTAATTCGTCTTCTCACCTCTTTCAACTGGGATGCCTTGAGGGTGGGTTGGACATGCAGCTACCCTCCCTCATCATGCTCGTCCTCTCATGCATGTGCACAGCTGTGCCCTTCATCTCTCACTACCTAATACACAGCTGGCTGCAGTAATCCACCTGCTGGCTTAGTTTAATGATGGCACATGCTAGGACGCCTTGTCTAGACTACGGTCACTAGAGGTCCACGAAATGTCTGATGAAAATCCAGGATCAAGGATTAAGGTGTGCAGTGTCCTCAGTGAAAATAGAGCCCACTATAGTGTCTAAACACTGCAGCTTCGATTGCCTGATTTGTGAGTTAAGATTGCATGATCTATGGGCTAAGATTACGTGACCTATAAACTAAGGTTGCATCATATAGGAGTTCAGATTACGTGGTTTGGGACAATCAACTAGCGTAACCTAAAGAAGCATATCTGTGATCTAAGGTTGCAGCACCTCCCTTGAAAGGAATTCCATAATTAAATATTCCGTTGCAGTAAACATTCTGAGAAAACAAACATCCTAGTCCACTGATATTTTACGACCAGTGAATATCCTATTCCAGAGAATATTGTGAACGTGATGAGCACACACTGCTCTGGATATTAACAGTTATTTACGCTAACGCCACTGGGACTGGGTGCACCTGCAACAATTCAATTGCAAAATGAACTATTTACATTTTCAAATAACCCAGGTGTACAAACACTTTGACCACTATTACCCTATACATTTTATTAATACGTTTTAAACTCTAGAAATTACCTTCAGCAATAAATTGTGAGATATTAGTATTGTATGACAGCACACGAGGCTAACACTGTGGTTGCTGGGGCCTATCTCTCCACGGGTCGTATGTCCCCTGTGGCTGGATAGTAGCTGTCGGGTCTTATCTCTCCGCTGGTTGGGTAGTAGCTGTCGGGTCTTATCTCTCCACTGATTGGGTAGTAGCTGTCGGGTCTTATCTCTCCGCTGCTTGGGTAGTAGCTGTCGGGTCTTATCTCTCCGCTGGTTGGGTAGAAGCTGTCGGGTCTTATCTCTCCTGTGGTAGGGTAGTAGCTGTCGGGTCTTATCTTCCCGTTGGTTGGGTAGTAGCTGTCGGGTCTTATCTTCCCGTTGGTTGGGTAGTAGCTGTCGGGTCTTATCTCTCCTGTGACGGGGTAGTAGCTGTCGGGTCCTATCTCCCCGTTGGCTGGGTAGTAGCTGTCGGGTTTTATTTCCCCTGTAGTTGGGTAGTTGCTGTCGGGTCTTATCTCCACTGTAGTTGGGTAGAAACTGTCGGGTTTTATCGCCTCTGTGGTTGCGTAGTAGCTGTCGGGTTTTATCGTCCCTGTAGTTGGGTAGCAGCTGTCGGGTCTTACCTCCCCTGTAGTTGGGTAGTAGCTGTCGGGTTTTATCGCCCCTGTAGTTGTGTAGTAGCTGTCGGGTCTGATCTCCCCTGTAGTTGGGTAGTAACTGTCGGGTTTTATCGCCTCTGTGGTTGGGTAGTAGCTGTCGGGTTTTATTTCCCCTGTGGTTGGGTAGTAGCTGTCGGGTTTTATTTCCCCTGTGGTTGGGTAGTAGCTGTCGGGTTTTATTTCCCCTGTGGTTGGGTAGTAGCTGTCGGGTTTTATCTCCCCGGTGGTTGGGTGGTAGCTGTCGGGTTTTATCTCCCCTGTGGTTGGGTAGTAGCTGTCGGGTCTTATCTCCCCTGTGGTTGGATAGTAGCTGTCGGGTCTTATCGCCCCGGTGGTTGGATAGTAGCTGTCGGGTCTTATCTCCCCGGTGGGTGTATAATGCATACGTGACTGCAGAACATTCACAAGTAGTTGCAATTATTCTAGTGTTGTGGATGGCATCTTGGTAGAAGACTTCAAGACCACAAGAGAAAGAAGCCACAATAATTGACCTTCCTGGGTTATCTTGTCTTAATAATCCTCTGGAGATAAGAATTCGAAAGTCTTTCAACTTCATTTGCATAGTGCCACGTAACTGTTATAAACCAATGCGAGAGTTCGTAACACTGCTGCACTTTCCTTGTTATCCTGATTCGACGTTACTGTTACTGGTTCTGGGGATCATCTCCCGGGCCCACCCGGTCTCGGACCAGGAGTCCTAAATTGAAAATGAAATACTTCAGGAATAAAAACTATTATAAACAGGGGATAGTAAACATATATGAACAGGTACACAAGTGACTGAGACAGACCTACCTAGCATGGGCAAGTAGATCTACTGCAGTACTCCACTATTCTAATGTTCTTATGAACATCAGTGGTAATTTCTGAGATCTACCTGTCATGTGTGTTCATGAGACAGGAAAGAACAAATCTGCCAGAGTGCAAAACATTTAACCATTTATGCGTGAAACATGACAACGGGATGGCTGCTTTCCATCAACCTGCAATGACGATGGCAACTTAGTTCATATTCTGGCTTGCAGTTTTGTTGCAGTAATGGTACTGAACTGATGAAGCGACCGGATGGAGAAACATCTTCAAAATAAGGTATCTAGTTTACAAATTTAATGCTTTCACGAGCAGAGATTATGTACCACAGCAACTCAGATTACGTTATTTTATTAGATTATACGGGCGTTATGGCCTACAATTCAAGTTTGTCAACTAATTCATTAAAATTTCATAACGTAAAAATGAATTTAGGTACAGGAAGACGTGTCACGGTACAACCAGACATTCACAGCTAATCCTTAAATTATGATCCCCAACGGACCACAGAAACACGTGATATCGTACGTGTTTCTGTTTATACTTCCTTAGTTTGTCAGTACAACAAATTAAGGAAGTGCACCGACCCGAACAAATACTAAGCACCTCACACAACCACACTAGGACAATTTACAGAAGTAAAAATAATCAGTCAATAACAAATCTAATAAAGCAGAAAACAATCTAACTAGCACCCTTGCAGACGTATAAAACAAAGAACAAACAAAAATTTTAAAGACTGTTAGCTAACCCAACAGACAACATCCATCCATCAACGCAACAAATGCATACAAGCACTGAACAACCGTTATGGATTTAGCGCTTCCCTGAATGATATAATAATCATGATACTAAAGCAGCAAGAAACACGTGGCGAGTGCATTAAGTTTGAGCGAGGCTAAAGCAGCAGTCTACGACCCTCACGGGACGTTTAAGGTTACACACACAACCTTGACCTTTTAACCTATTTGAAGAGCAATGTACTCGTCAATTCCAAAAAAAAAAAAAAAAAAAAAAAATACAAGCACAACATCAGCAACCGCAAAATAATACTTCACAAAAACTGATGTCTAGACAAACATTGTACCACATAAAAGAAAATGCAAGAAATCGATGTCACGTTACCAAGATGCTAGAATATTTCCTAACACAATGGTAGTCTTATTTAGGAAAAAAAAAAAAAACACTTTGGCCTTCGAGTGATCAGGAAATAGAACGACCCAGACAGCGAAGTGGTAGTGGGAGAATCCATACATAGCTTTATTAATAGGTATGATAGGGATCACGCAGCCAGTGAAGTGAAACTAATAGCTCGACCCTTGCAACCAGTTAGGTGAACACACACATGGTAGAGGCAAACGTAATACACTGTATTGAGAGGAGGTACGATAGAGCTCAAGACGCCAGTGTGTGTGTGTGTGTGTGTGTGTGTGTGTGTGTGTGTGTACTCACCTATTTGTGGTTGCAGGGGTCGAGGTTAAAGAGGCGGCGGGGCCAGTAGCTGAGCCTCGATTCCACCAAACAACCCGACGAGTATGACCAATTAGCGAAAGTCGGTAAAATTTCGTTTTATAAATATGTTGTTGTGCCCGCACATCCAGACACAGACACACACAGACAGACAGACAGACAGACAGACAGACAGACAGACAGACAGACAGACAGACACACACACACACACACACACACACACACACACACACACACACACACACAAAAAAAAACCGGCACATAGTTAATGGTCTAAGTCGGACCGAAACGTCATGTTTCTTCCTTCTATGTGCGGGTTATTTATATATTGTTCCAATCACGGTATTGTGCAGCACCTTAACTACTGGGAACGCTTGGAAGCACTTGACTTGTACTCGTTGGAACGCAGGAGAGAGAGATATATCATAATCTACACTTGGAAAATCCTAGAAGGAATGGTCCCGAATCTGCACACACAAATCACTCCCTAAGAAAGTAAAAGACTGGGCAGGCGATGCAAAATACTCCCAATTAAAAGTAGGGGCGCCACTGATACATTAAGAGAAAACACCATAAGTGTCCGGGGCCCAAGACTGTTCAACAGCCTCCCACCATGCATAAGGGGAATTACCAATAAACCTCTGGCTGGCTGCCTTCAAGAGAGAGCTGGACAGATACCTAAAGTCAGTGCTGGATCAGCCGGGCTGTGGTTCGTACGTTGGACTCCGTGCGGCCAGCAGTAACAGCCTGGTTGATCAGGCCCTGATCCACCGGGAAGCCTGGTCGTGGACCGGGCCCCGGGGGCGTTGATCCCCGGAATAACCTCCAGGTATTCTTTATACATATACGCGCACACGGACGCACGTGGCGGCGGCGGCGACGAAACTCAACACGAAGAGATTTGAGCACTAAAGTAAAATGTTAAAATATTTAATAAGCAAATTCTGTAGAGCAGTTTTCAATGAGACTTTATGAAATACGCTTCAAGGGAAGGTGGTACCTTGATGTCGGTAAGAGACTTGATCTAAGTAACAGGATTCGAACTTTTACGAGAACCTCCTAGTCTCCAGGAACCCATATGATCCATACGGGATGAGCGCTAGCTAACCCTCCCCCCCTGAATAAAATTAGAAAATACGCAGTTATATTATTGGGGAAATGCTAAAACAGAAAGAGGGAGGCTCTTAGAGCAAGGTTAATGGGAGGGTAATCTTTCTGATTGGACAGAAGGTGAGGGGGAGCATCAATTCATTGGATTATGAGCCCTTGTATAGAGGCACCCCCCCCCCCCCTCTCTGAAGACTCCGGATTTAGAGGATTCAAGAAAAGGGTACAGCAAGGAATCCTGACTGAAATTAGTTTATGAAAGTTCAAGAGGGAAGGTAACTTTCTCTGAAAGAGAGCCTGTTGTCTTTGGCTGTGCTGAAAATTAAGTAAAATGATGAACAGAAAAGAATAAAAATGAACGACATATAAACTAGATAACAAAATGCTTAGTGCATTTATGCGAGATGAAAAAAATATGATAGATAAAGATAACAGGAGGCCGCTAAAAATAATATTAAAGAGGATAACGCATAAAGGGAAAAAAATACCAAGGAGAGCTAGAGACAGAAACTAGTAGGCTGTAAAGCTATCCTTAATAGATAAGACCTTTTCAAAGTATGATGGCGTGAAGGTCGAGGACTCCAACACTTCTAATAGATAAAATAACGATAGCAGTAAGGTAAAAAAAAATTACGAGTAACAGGGTTGCACCGACCTATCATCATATGCTTCTCAAATAACCATCGTATAACAAAGAGTGAGACACATTTTTAAATATTCTGTATGCTAATATAATCTCAAGACTAAAACTAGGCGACATTATAAATGAGAAGAATCCTGATATAGTCTGTAACTGAAATTAAACTAGAAAAAACATTGTATATAAGGTTGTATTCGACTATTCAGTGGAGATAAGACAGAAAGGAAGGGATATATATATATATATATATATATATATATATATATATATATATATATATATATATATATATATATATATATATATATATATATATATATATATACATATATACACACACACACACACACTGTGTTACATAACCTGCACAAGATATAACTTTAACCAGTAGTAGTTCCCGGCTATACACAAGCTTTGAACTCTTGACTTCCATATTAATATGCAGCACGATCCAGTTGGTCAATAAAGAATACTAGAGTTGAATAAAATGCTAAAATTATGATTTAAAAATAGCATCTTCATGCTGTCTAGAAGAGATACTATTATTAGGTCTTAATCTACAGTATTTTGTCTAGTTCAAGCATTTTTTTTGTTGGCCAACAGTAATAAGGTGAATATTCTGCAACCCATTATGTTACCAAAGTGGGTATTTCACTGTGGCTGAGACAGTCATATGTGCGACTTTTAAAAAACCTAAGTGATATGACTATTGTAGAATCCGCTCGATTGGTTAAAGCATTTATTGACGTTATGGTATATAACTGTTTTTTGAAGACAATCTGACATGACCTTAATAACTTAAATCTACAAATTTCATTAAAACTGTATGTAGAAAATCTACTTAATATTTAAGAGGACGGACTTTAGCGTATTAACCTGGTAGTGATGAAAGATCAATGTTCACAACAGTGAAGAAGACACGTTTTGAACAAGCTTATACTGGAATAACGTTTTGCTGTGTAGAGCAAAACGTTGCCACAATAAAAGTTTGTCTTGCACCGTGCCTTGTTTGCAATTCAACGATTATATACTAATAATTTAAGAGTTATATTGTGTAGGTAATCCGTATATCAATGGCTGGAAATTACTGTACAAGGTTTATACACTTTGGGTCTATAGTTGATTTACCTGTTTTAACTCCTAGTTTAAATATTACAAGGACTCCAATGGAAATAAGTAAATTTTGGGAAAGTTAGATCATCCTAGGTAATTTATACATATGTTGCTATGTATTATACCCTTTATGTAACTGTATTTGTGTACCTGTACCTGAATAAAGTTACTTATACTTCGGACAAGCTATACATGGTAAAGCAAAAGACTTGGCAGGCGATGTAACACTCCCCCAGTGAAAAGTAGGGGCGCCACTGGTACACTAAGAGAAGGCACAATAAGTATCCGGGGCCCGAGACTGTTCAACAGCCTCCCACCAGCCATAAGGGGAATTACCAATAGACCCCTGGTTGTCTTCAAGGGGGAGATGAACAGATACCTGAAGTCAGTGACAGATTAGCCGGGCTTTGGCTGGTACGTTGGACTACTCTGTAACTTCTTTCTCTTCAGTAACAACCTGGTTGATCAGGCCCTGATCCACCAGGAGGCCGCGTCATGGACAGGCCCTCTGATACCTTTGATATACCTTTGAAGAGTTTCGAGAGGTTATCTGCTCTCTGAGCCCAGCCATGGGCCAAGCTCGTCTGGTGCTTGCCTGGTCAACCAGGCTGTTGCTACTGGAGGCCCGGTGCCCCGCGGGGGCATTGATCCCCGGAATATCCTCCAGGTAGGCAGACTAGGTAGAACACCCAGAGGCCAGTATATATCACGGGCGAGCAATACACTGAGACGGGTATACATCTCAGCACACACAGTTTAATTAATCCTGTACATGTTACATGCAGTCTTAATGACCTACATGTAGTCCATTGGGTGTTAAAACTAGCTGTCGACCTTATGGGATACAGGATGGACACATGTGGCCAGGGGTGACGTGGAGTAGCTGTGAGAGGGGAGGGTTCACGGGGAGAGAGCGGGATGAAGAGACGAAAGGGAGGGGGGTCAACTTCACACCCCGTCTTGAGCCGTGCTGACTCCAGCAGTATCCGAGAAACGGACAGGCATATATAACAGCCATTAGCGCCACGT
>NC_091336.1:9872907-9884057 GCF_038502225.1 Cherax quadricarinatus
ATCGACGAGACAGGATGTTCCAGAGATGGGACACAGCAACAAGGGGGGTCACAGTTGGAATTTGAAGACTCGGATGAATCACAGGGATGTTAGGAAGTATTTCTTCAGAGTTGTCAGGAAGTGGAAAAGTCTGGGAAGTGATGTAGTGGAGGCAGAATTCATACATAGCTTTATCAAGACTGATGCCTGATTGCATACAACGCTTAGTGTCAAGATTGATGCCTGGCTGCATACAACGCTTAATGTCAGGATAGATGCCTGGCTGCATACAACGCTTAGTGTCAAGATTGATGCCTGGCTGTATACAAGGTTGTGTCAAGATATGTTCACTGTTCCTGGTACTGTGTTGATTTTCATTAAATAACCGTTAAAATTCGAGGCACGACAGTGTGGATACTTAAAAGCTCTGGTGCACGAAGTTCTTGCAAGAAACGAATTGTGTTGGATGAAATGGCTCACTGTCGACAAATATGAAGACAGACAAGTTGCAGAACAAGCTTTTATTCCTATATTAGTCAACAGTTTCAATATCATCGACCCAGCGGCCGGGTATTAGATCAGGCCTAAATTGGAAAGTAACGATTACAGGATTAAGTAACTATAAAAACTACAGGAAAGAGAATATTAAAATTAAGACGAAGTTTTTTAGGTTTACATGTCATTATATACATGTTAACGAGACAGAAAATATCCTAACGGTGCAAAGCATTTTAAAGGCTGCTGTTTTACTCGGCGACAGCGTCTCCCTGGATGATTAATGTCTGGCAATCAACACAACTTATGTTCTAACATTTGAAAGTACATTTCAGTGGCGGTCTCGCTTTTGCGAAATGTCAACAACAGTGGAAAGTTCTCCAATGCATAAACAAGATTCAGTGTTATAATGGAGGTCAGCCTCAGTAATATGTCTATCGTCACCCCCATATCACTGACAAACTGCGTTCCGAAGAGCATTACTTTGAAAAGACCGAGATGACCGAATATAACTAAGAACAGACCGAAAAGATTGGGTAAAGTATTAACATAAGCAGAAAACATAGAAAGTGAGTATCAAATGTCTGTTTCTGGTTACCTCAACTTTTAACAGGTCGAGCAAGCGCACACACGTCACCTGGTGGCTCTCCCACTCACCAGGGGTCGTCCCCAAGATACAAGCTGCTTCCACTATCGCCAGCGGAAATAACCTTCAGATAAACCGCAACGAACAACACATGCCCTTATCTCAGTGGTACAGCGTTCCGCTCATAACCGAAAGCACCCGGATTCAACACCTGGGCAAGGCGAAAATGACACCTGCGCCTTTTCACCTTCCAGTAAATAGGTACTCATAATTTAGTCGGTTGTTGTGAGTCCCACTCTGGGGAAGAGGACCAAAGAACCTGAACAAACACAAGCCGCACTGCTTGGCTTTCTTGGTTTATGACATTTAAAAAAACTTCTACTCAATAATCTATATCTAGTTCTTAAACAATGTGTAAGCACTGGGATTAGTCTGCCCGAAATGCACCGCACGCTAGTGGCTGTCTTTTGTGCCTATCAATATATTACAAACTACATTTTGTATACTGCAGAAAAGAAATAAAGTTGTATTGTATATTTATTTTAACCAAGTCATGATCTACTTGTATATAGGCCCAAGTTATCTGACCGGCAGCCGGTTGCCCAAACGTAAACAATCTTCTACCGCGTTGCCAGACGTGCCGCGTTCGTTTTGTTTTTAATTTGCTTATCTGGTGAAACATACTTAAAGGATTATCTAACCTAATCTACCCTAACCAATAAACATGTTGCTGTCCGACTGACGTGTAAACAACCCTTAATAAATCTTCGCTACCCAGATGCCGGCCAAATAAACATTTCGTTGTGCAAAACAAAATGTTTCCGTTCCCTTATACAGCTTTAGCTGGCAACTGAGAACAGGTGGGACCATGAAGGAAAGGTAAACTGCCACACAGTAGGATAAAGATTTGATTATCCTTTTTTCTGAATTGAAAAAGCATTTTGTTGCTTCTCGTAAGCGAATGTAATCCATCTCGTGGCATCACCTGCCAGAATATTTCTAATGCACGAGTGGTGAGGTGATCGAACCCGGCTGGTAACCAATTCTTTGTGCAACAAGATTTTACGAGCATGGAAGTACAGCTACCTCTTACCCTCGTCGTCTGGCCAGACCAGGCAGGAGGGGCAAGGAAAGGAAAATGTGAAGAGGGAAATTATTATAATCATGGAGGAGTGCTAAACCCGTAGGATTATACAGTGCCTGTGGGGATGGGGGGATGAAAGGTATTCGGGCTTAATTCAGGGAACTGGAGCACAGATCCAATTCCCGAGATCATGAGCCCCTCAGCAGCGTCAAGGAATCTCCCTTGAGGGGTGGAGGGGGGAGAGACTACTGTTTGTGTGGGAGAGAATGAGGGAAAGAGGAAAGGGAAGAGGGAGGGAGGGAGGGAGGGAGGGAGGAGAGAGGAAGAAGCTTGTGGGAAGATTGTTACAAGTAATCCTAACCATCGCCCTATTTGTGTTTAGACGTTCATCCCGGATTATGTAATCAAACTTAAAAGAAAATTTGCAAGCTTGTAAGGATCGTTCGAAGAGTAAAACGCTATGAATTGCGTCAGAAAATTAAATAAAATGAAGACAGGTTGCTTCCTGATGTACCTTGGTCACTGCTCAACTTACCTACGTAACAATAATGTTTGAAGTAGTAAAGATTCCTAGAGATACAAAGGAAAGCGTAAATTGGACACGATATTTTTATGACTATAATCAAACATATGAAAACATGTATAAACTTATACATTTTGTTTTTCAGTTTTAATACGCGAGTAGTAATGAAACATTTGTTAACTTTGTAAAATATGACATCGTCAGTATATTTATATACGGCGGCATCTCCAAAAATAGTAGTAGTATAAATAGCTGACGCCAGATACTGACACTGGGTTGGAATGACGCAGTAACATGCTCTCAACCACCTGCAAACCAAACTGCCCCTCTCCCGATACACCCAAAGTACAACTACCCCATTCCTCACTGAAGTTACTACCCTTCCCATCTCGCATCCAAACTACCCTCTTTCCCTAAAAAATGTCTAGTATTGTCTTCTTACTCCTTTCTCACCCAGCACACAAACTACACCTGTAGGAGACACGGTGCTTTACTGTAACCGAGATGATAAACTTTTCTTCTGATAAGAATGTTAGCACAAAATGTAGTCTCTGAACGTAAACTAGTGCCATATTACAATAACTATTCGTTATGGAAAAACTGAGGAAATAAAATACTGGAAAGTACCACAAGACAAAGTAGATTTACTCAATAGAGCGGAAGTTGAATACTAGAGACAGGAATGATAAACGTCAGATCTCAAAGTCATGGATCACAATGTTATTATCAAAGCTGCAGTGAAAATAACAAGTTTCTAGGTTAGAACATTGCTATATATTAACTCCCCCTTTCAATGTAAAGGAAACCGCAGAACTTGAAAATGTACAGAGAACTTTCATTGCCCGTATAAATACAGTAAAGTACTTTAATTAATGGTAGCATTTGTCCCTCTAACTGTATTCCTTGGAACGAAGACGAGAAAGATGCGTTATGACTTACACCTGGAAGATTCCATAGGGTTTGCTTCCAAAACTGCACACAGAAATCTCTTCAATTCAACACCTTCCCTCCATATATATGGGGAGTTACCAAGAGGGCCCCTGGCTTCAAGAAGAAACTTGCTAAGGTCTTTAAGTCAGTTCCTGATCAACTGAGCTTTAGTATACGTGTTGGTTTGTGTGCAGCTGGCATCAACAGTTGAATAAGTACGTTCACCAGGTACCAAATCAATCAAGATGTGATATGTGGGTCAGCGAGCCACCAGCAGCAACAGCTTGATTGACCAGGCAAGTACCAGACGAGCCTGACCCATGGCCGGGCTCTGGGAATAGAGAAACTCTCGGAACTCATCAAAGGTACAAGGTAAAGCCTGATCGTTGAGGGCGGCAACCAGGCAGTGACCCCTTGAGACCGTGTACAAGTAACATACAGGCATTTAAAAGTAAAGCTAAATCCATATGGGTAATAAATATTGATTTTTCGTATTATAAAATTCCCTAAGGATGCGACGGCAGTAATTACATGTAACACATAGTAACAAGCCCCAACAGTGATTAAAATATTTTTATTTTAATGATTTAAAAACATTGAAACCCATTACTTATACATCACTATGAACACAGCGAGTTGCTGATGATATAAATTTTATTGCTATCATTACCAATTTGGTGACACCTTTATAATTTTCTGCCATTACAGAGATCATCTCAAATAGTAAAATGAAAAACATATTCCTGTTTGTTCTAAGGGACTTTTACCTTGATATACCTTTGGATTGCGAGAATTTTTCTACTCAAGGAGCCGGCCCGGGGCCAGGCTGGGTTGATGCTTGCCTAGTCAACCAGGCTGTTGCTACTGGAGGCCAGCTGGCCCCACACATCCTCTACAGCCTGGTTTATCTGCCTTGTACACTTGTTCGGACGGTGCTCCTGGGTGGGTTTATTTACCCAAGTAATGAGATCCGCTCGTCATAGTCTGTCCTACAGTATATGGTAGCAAGTCACTAGGACATATCCATTTATCCTGGTTTAGTTCTCTTAATATATGACAGTAAGTGCTGCTTCAACACACCCACTTGTCATAGTTTAGCTAACACAGTATAAAGCTTTACTACAATTACAGTAATAAGGTAATGTAGGACTTGAGACACAATACAGAAGCAGACGTGTGATAATCGTGAATGCAAGTGTCTGGAGGGGTAACTCAATAGTTAATTTACTGAGTGACCTCTACACACGAACCAGGCACCAGAAACCACGGTTTATTCTCGCATCAAGAATGATAAATGTTCGGATTTGAACATCTAAAAAAGTATCAAAGGTAAGATTTGAGTTTTTCCCCCGCTCGGCCACAGCCAAGGACGGTTATCTTGTTCTTGAATCTCTTATCTTTTTGTCGTGATTTATTCAGGCATAATTTTTTTACAGGCTCATGTGACTTCAACTAATTGAGACAAAGAACACAGTAGTTGGGAACAAATATAAGCGTTAAAAAGTGGTGCATTGAGAATGGGGTTGGAACCCGTTCTAACACCACGAGCCATGAACGTTCTAATCTGAACGTTGCTAGTTTCTTCTTCGCCCACCTCGTTGCTAGACAATGACCTCTCGTAACCCTTCCTCCCTCCCCAACCACCACCTCCATATAAATCTCCCCAACCCTCTTCCTTGCAGCCACAATGTCTCCGGAAAACAGCCAGGCTACTTCACTTTAAAACTTTGTAGTTCATAGCTCAGCGCCTTCGGTTCACAGCCGTAGAATCCGGGTTCAATCCAGGGGTGCGTGGAGACCTAAGACATATTTCCTTTATACCTGTTTACCTAGCAATAAATAGGTACCTGAGTGTTAACAGTGAGGCGGGGATATACGTTACAGGACAGGGCTTGCAAAGGAACTGAGGTACAATAGCTCATACAAAGAAGGATGCTTCCGAGAGGGTCAACGCCCCCGCGGCCCGGTCCCAGACCAGGCCTTCTGGTAAATCAAGGTCTAATCAGCCCGGCTGGTCAAGCACTGATCTGAAGAACTTGTCTAGTTCCCCCTCGAAGACAACCAGAGGTTTGTTAGTAATCTCCTGTTATGCACGGAGGGGGGGGGGGTGCTGAACAGTCGGGTACCTCTGACACTGAGTTCTCTTTTAGTGGATTTATCGAGCCTCTGCTTTTTTTGTGGAGGTATTTTGCACTGTCTGCCAAGTCTCTTGTTGTCTTACAAAGTGATTACAGTGTTGTGGTTTGGGACCAGTCCTTCTAGCTGTAAATTATTATACACCCTTCTCGCTCGTAAATTTAACTGTGTAAAAAAAATGAATTGCGACTAGAGGACCATGTTTCAATTTAAATCCCCTTTCAAGGTACCTTGATGAGGGTGAAGGGTTCTAGATCCAAGTAATCAAGAGCTACACCTCCCCTTCTTTGAGCGTTGATTACCGTTAAGATTTCAGCGTTTGATACAGCAATGTATGATCCTTGTGGGTTTTTCGCATAGTTTTTATTGCAATAATTAACAATGAATAATAAAAATATTACATTCCAGTAGAAATCATACAGTGCCTGAGGAAATGAACATTCAGGTTCGATCCCAGGGGAGGACAGGTCCAGTTTGTAACATCAAGAGCCTCTCACCAGCATCATACGCTAATAATTAATAATACTAATGATATTGCAGTGAAGCACACGGGCAGTACTTCAAACCCAACTCAATATCTTTGTCTCCAACCCAAACACAATGCTTTCCCAAATTCATGACCAAGATACCATCCTGAGAGACGATGATTCTTGGATAATAACTCCAATTCTGCAGGAACAAAGCCATTAAACATTTAGTAGATTCTGAACCCAAAATGAAATACTTAACGTCCCCAGCGCCCTACTGAAGTCTCTTACCTCAGACTGACACATTTAATTACCTCGTATATGTAACAAATCCTACGTGATGGAATATAACAGGTAAGCAATTGACGTTTGCTCCCACAGAACATCATTTACGAGGGCAGCTACACAATGAGGGCGTGCGTAACTTAAAAGTCTCATTCCAACACTGTTGCTTGTCACACGGGCGCAAAATATATAACGCACGCTTACTCCCTCCGATGCCTAATTTGTGAAAAAGTATGCAGTTTCTTGATACAATTCCGAAATTAGTTCGTTAGATTCACAGTGTATCTGCTGCACGCACGAGGATCATTAAGGCTACCAACATTCCAAGAAAACGCCCGGTAAACGAAATACTGGTCAACCAGTCCATTAATTTCAATGTATTTGCTGCAATGATGCTACTTGAGAGTTTATTCACCCTATCTGTGCCTATAATTAAGCTGATGCTTCAGTGTTTAATATCAGTTTGTCTTAATGTCACAAGTCGGGAAGATGATAGGGTGAATTAAATCTTGTGAAAAGACGGGGCACCGTGGGCACAATAAGAGAACATTGTATCAACATCCGTGGCTCCAGACTATCTTCGCCTTACCAGAAGATATCAGAAATACTGCTGTGACAAGTGTAGAAGTTGTCAAGAAGAAATTGGACAAGTATCTTTGCCAGGTGACAGATCAACCAAGTTGTGACGGATATGTGAGCCAGCGGGCTGATAACAGCAACAGCCTGGTTAACCAGGCAAGCACCAGACGAGCCTGTCCCAAGGCTGGGCTAGGGGGTAGAAAAACTCTCGAAACTCATCAAATGTAAAGGTAGCTAGTCCTGCTTGTGCGTGTTATTCTCAGTTTATTTACATCCTCATTATTCACGACTTTCCCACATTGCAGTGATGTACAAGTGACTGGTCTCAAAGGCCCCGAGAACCTGGTCACTTCAATATCACCCTTAATACTAAGAACTAATTTTAATCCTTCTTTTCATGTTTTTTTTCAGGATCTGTGTATCCGTTCTGTAATACGAAGAGCATTCATAACTAACCCACAATTTGGAAAGTTAAACTTTGGTCGACGTTCAGGTCCGTCTTGGCCCATTATCAAATCACAGTGGATCCGAATGCTGTACTGCTGAAAACTCTGGAAAATACGTTGCAGCACAAGATTTTGAGTGAAACGTCGTCCCAACAAAGCTCTTTTCGCAACTTGTCATCTTTAAATCACGATCTTCAGAGAGACCTTAACTTCGCCGCACAATGGTAAGTATTGCTGACAAGTTAGATTATTACAATCATGGAGGTGCGCTAAACCCGTAGGATTCTGACAAGTTAGAGAGACTTTGTGCAGACCAATCCTTTATTATAGATATGTGGCTCTCAGCAGAGTTTAATCATGTTATGATTCTATAGGATTCATACACATCTAGCACGCAGGGGCACTGTTATCACACCAGCAGGATGCAAAGTGGCACCCCGCGAGGCAATACTCACCAGGTAATCTACCAATACAATCCTAGTTTCAACACAACTTTAAAGTGACCATCATATTGCTGTAACTTTTAACGAAATTATATACACACACAGAGTGCGGCTATTCTATAAATTTTGCCCTGAGGGGCGAGTTTACTGGGTCAGCATCACTCATCCTGAGTGAAAATAGCACCATAATGACAGTATTGAAGCGCTAGTCACCCCACGAGTGATCATACTACCATATAAACAACACCTATCAATGCGCAAATAGTTTACACGCTAATGGATATATTAACTCTGCTCGGCTATTTCGGAAACACTTGTTTCCTGACGAACCTTGCCTAACCTATTTCGAAATGAAGATAACTACGGGAATGACGCTTGTAACGTTAAAACTACATCTGTGAGAGGTTCTTCATCCTCCGTACTCACGGCTCCACAATGATAACCGGTGCAGCCATACCTCTGATGAGTTTGAGAGGTGATGCTTGCTTAGTCAACCAGGCTGTTGGTGCTAGCGGTCCGCTAATCCACATATCCATCATAGCCTGGTTGATCTGGCCATGTATCGTGTACATTAGCAACCTTCACCTACTCTTAATAAAACAACTAAAACAATCTCTACACAAACTCAAAACCACTCGTTCATAAATTGAACCTGACGCCATCCCTCCAACACAGTTCATCGTTAATCTCTTCTATTCGCAATCAAACCAAAAGCTGGAAATGAACAATTAACCATGTTTTGGTCCGTCCTGAACTATTAACTTCAGGATGGGCAGAAACGTCGTCCTTCTATTTCCAAATTCGTGAGTTGGATAGTGTTGAAGCCACGATATTTAGTCTTTTATTCTTCATCCACTCGTATGTATACAATCCACTTTTCACACACACACACACACACACACACACACACACACACACACACACACACACACACACACACACACACACACACCCTTCCACTTTCCAAGTCCTTCACTTGAACATACTCTTCCATACCCTTCTAACACACTCCTCTATACACCCCAATAACACACCCCTCCATACACTCCCTTGAACACTACACATTCCTTCACTAACATACTCCACATTCGCACAACACGAGCACGCTCTCCACTTTAACATGCACCCTCCATACACTCCACTCTGAGGCACCCTTTACACCCCATCGTATCAGAAGCCACACGCCAGCTACGAGGACCTACAATACAGTTTGTGTGGATCAAGAGAATAGTTTTGAAATGACAGGATGCGCGGTATCTCTTGGTTTCCGACTCGGCCAGTACAGATAAGACTGGGGAGAGGAGGGAGAATGATGGGGAGAATGTGGGGGGAAGTGCTGTCGGAGTAGAAGGATAGGGGTTGGGGAAATAAATGATTGGGGACAATGATGGGGGTTATGAGAAGGAAGAATGTATGGAAAGAATAACAAGAAAAATGTAGGGAAAGAAAGATAAGAATGTGTAGAATATGGGAAGAATGATGTGAAAGGAGAATGATGTGGCAGAATATGGTGAGAATGGAACAGAAAAATGTAGGGGGTAGAATGGCTGGGAGAATGTGGTTTACAATGAAATAGAGGGTAAAACAATGTGAAGAAGTCTTATAGGGAGGAGACAGATGGAGAAGATATGGAGGAATGGGAAGGATAGGATAGTGATTATGAATAAATAGAGAGGATGACAGAAAAGGATAGTGATGGTAGAAGAGTGGAGAGAACGATGACAGCGAAGGCAGGAAAAGTAGATGGCGTGGTAGTAGAGATTGAGGGGGTCGATGATGAGATATAATTGACGTAAACCGATAAAACCCTTCTGGGTCATGGCGATGCCGGGAAGAATTTAAGGGGCAGTGTTGACAAGCTGATAGAAAGAGATATCTGTGACTATGGAAGAAACTAAAGGGTCGATAGGAAAGGAGCGGGAGATTGACAGGATGATGGGAATGGAGGTGAAAAAGGGAGAAGCAAGAGGCTCGTTAATCTTACGGATTTAGCGCATCCCTGTGATTATAATAATGCGGGCAGTGTGTCGAGCTTGCAGCAGTAATGGTGGGCAATCGGTGCCAAGCACAGCATTAGCAGCATCCAATGCAGCAAGGCCAACACCGTCACGACCCGGGCTCTCTCTCAATGTCTAATTAAAGATCAATTATGCCTTATCTGATGATAGCTGTACGAATTGTGTAGTGAGGAGGGAAGGTGGTGGTAGTGGTGAGTGGGAAATGGTGATGATGGTGGCAGTGAGTGAAGATAATGGTGGTGGCAGTGGGATAAGATGGTGGTAAATGGGAGACGATGGTAGTGGTGAGTGGGAGACGATGATAGTAGTGAGTGGGAGACGATGGTAGTGGTGACTGGGAAACGATGGTGGTGGAAGTGGTGAGTGGGAGATGGTGGTGGTAGTGGTGAGTGGGAGATGGTGGTGGTGGTGGTAGTGGTGAGTGGGAGATGGTGGTGGTGGTGGTAGTGGTGAGTGGGAGATGGTGGTGGTAGTGGTGAGTGGGAGATGGTGGTGGTAGTGGTGAGTGGGAGATGGTGTTGGTGGTGGTGGTAGTGGTGAGTGGGAGATGGTGGTGGTGGTGGTAGTGGTGAGTGGGAGATAGTGGTGGTGGTAGTGGTGAGTGGGAGATGGTGGTGGTGGTAGTGGTGAGTGGGAGATGGTGGTGGTGGTAGTGGTGAGTGGGAGATGGTGGTGGTGGTGGTAGTGGTGAGTGGGAGATGGTGGTGGTGGTGGTAGTGGTGAGTGGGAGATGGTGGTGGTGGTAGTGGTGAGTGGGAGATGACAGTGGTAGAGGTGAGAAGATGGCGGTGAGTGGGAGAGGATTGTGGAGGTGAGTAGATGGTTCTGGTAGAGGTGAGTGGGAGAGGATTGTGGAGGTGAGTAGATGGTTCTGGTAGAGGTGAGTGGGAGAAGATGGTTCTGGTAAAGGTGAGTGGGATATGGTGGTGGGTGGGAGAAGGTTTTGATTAAGATATGAGGATGGTGGAAAGGAGAAGAGGGTGGTGGTAGGTGGGTGTAGATGGTTATGGATGGCGGAAGATGGTGCAGAGTGGGGAAGGATGGTGGATGGGAGGCGGTAGTTTTGGGTGAGAAAATAAATGGGTGAGGGTGGGTGGAAAGATGGCTGTGGGTGACTAGCATAGCAAAAAACTTAATCGTAAAAATTTTGGGCTGACGAAATACCGCCAGTTAAGTCTC
>NC_091336.1:9884157-9911208 GCF_038502225.1 Cherax quadricarinatus
AGAATAAAGATAACTAAATGTTGCACAAGTGTTTTATAAACCTGCCGGTTTTTTTAAACCTCCTATCAAGGATGAGGGACTGATCCCCTCAGAACTACTACTGCTATTATTACTACTACTATACTACTACTACTACAACTACTAGTACTGTACTACTACTACAACTACTAGTACTGTACTACTACTATAACTACTAGTACTGTACTACTACTACAACTACTAGTACTGTACTACTGCTATTAGTACTACTACTACTATTACTACTATTAGTACTACTACTACTACTACTACTACTACTACTACTACTACTACTACTGTCTTAAGTTATTATATACGCCTGTATTCCACTCGGCTATCAGCTAGATACAATATTTTAAATCCTTGACCGATAAAAGAATTCTGTATTTTTTAATTATATTTGTCTATTTCTTTAGAACTAGATTAGTATATAAATTTTTAGTGTATATATATTTTTAAAATTAAAACAATAAATAGGTTGAAGAATCATAAAGAGGCGAGAGTTATGTTATAACACAAGAATGTGTAGATAATGTACTGTTTATAGTACAGGAATGTGTAGATAATGTACTGTTTATAACAGAAGAATGTGTAGATAACGTTCTGTTTATAACACAGGAATGTGTAGATAACGTTCTGTTTATAACACAGGAATGTGTAGATAACGTTCTGTTTATAACACAAGAATGTGTAGATAACATTCTGTTTATAACACAAGAATGTGTAGATAACATTCTGTTTATAACATAAGAATGTGTAGATAACATTCTGTTTATAACACAAGAATGTGTAGATAACGTTCTGTTTATAACACAAGAATGTGTAGATAACGTTCTGTTTATAACATAAGAATGTGTAGATAACATTCTGTTTATAACACAAGAATGTGTAGATAACGTTCTGTTTATAACACAAGAATGTGTAGATAACGTTTTGTTTATAACACAAGAATGTGTAGATAACATTCTGTTTATAACACAAGAATGTGTAGATAACATTCTGTTTATAACATAAGAATGTGTAGATAACATTCTGTTTATAACACAAGAATGTGTAGATAACGTTCTGTTTATAACACAAGAATGTGTAGATAACGTTCTGTTTATAACATAAGAATGTGTAGATAACATTCTGTTTATAACATAAGAATGTGTAGATAACGTTCTGTTTATAACATAAGAATGTGTAGATAACATTCTGTTTATAACATAAGAATGTGTAGATAACATTCTGTTTATAACACAAGAATGTGTAGATAACATTCTGTTTATAACACAAGAATGTGTAGATAACATTCTGTTTATAACACAAGAATGTGTAGATAACATTCTGTTTATAACACAAGAATGTGTAGATAACGTTCTGTTTATAACACAAGAATGTGTAGATAACATTCTGTTTATAACACAAGAATGTGTAGATAACGTTCTGTTTATAACACAAGAATGTGTAGATAACGTTCTGTTTATAACACAAGAATGCGTAGATAACATTCTGTTTATAACACAAGACTGGAGATGTAAATAAGTTTGATCCATAATTAAGTGTTCCAGTTCCGACCATAAATGAACCGTAACACAAAGAAAGTTAGAGCAGGAAAGCCTTTATTTATATGGAAATACTCCCTCTCTGCTATAATTACTGTATACTTGTATATTAGTCCGCTTCTTGGTATTTGCCTTCCAGCCATTTATTGTACTGATGATTTTTTTCAACAAAAATATCTCCATGCCATTTGTAAATGTTTTATTTGTAAGATGAACTGGAATTCGTATTCAAAATACGCAGATTAGGGTTATGTCTGTTATTATGTAGTGTTATTTGTCACGTCACAACATAACTAGCAAGTTATTCACAGTTTTCCTTCAAGTTCTTGAAAGTTCTCCCCTTAAGGGAGGTCTCATGACGCTGTTGAGGGGCTCTTCATCTAGGGAATTAGATCTTTGCTGCAGTTCCCTGAATTAAGCCTGAATACCTTCCTCCCCCCCCCTCGGGCGCTGTATAATCCATACGGTTTTTATAAAATGGTTATAATTATAACCTTAATTTAAAAAGCGGTGGACCGGTAAGCCAGCGGAAGGCCTCGGTCGGATGACTAAAATCTCCAGCTGTGGGTCATCAAATTACTAAGACCCGCGTCAGGAAACACTTGTCCTATTTCCTGACAAACCATACATCCACGGATTTAGCGCTCCCCAGTGATAACAATAATTCTTGACAGATCTGAGTGTTTGTAATCCAGCGGTCACAGATGAGACCTAGCATGGAGACAGTAGGCCTGCTGTAGTGCTCCTTCCTTATTTTCTGTCTCATATTCGTGTGTTCATTTAATTAAGTTATCCCACCAGCGACTTCTGCTGAAACAGGTTTAACAATGTTGATAATAGTTCAAAGAACCGACAAGTTGATAAGTTAGACACATGTGCAACACTTGGGTATCTTTATTGAGGAAACGTTTCGCCACACAGTGGCTTCATCAGTCCTATACATAGAAGGATGGTGAAGATCAGAAGGAGTTAAAGGTAATCAGTCCCTCAGCCTGGAGTCGATGTAATCTTTGCAAGATTGATGGACTGATTACATCGACTCCAGGCTGAGGGACTGATTACCTCAAACTCCCTCTGATTTTCACCACTCTTCTTTGTATAGGACTGATGAAGCCACTGTGTGGCGAAACGTTTCCACAAGAAAGATACCCAAGTGTTGCACATGTGTCTAATTTATCAACTTTTATTAATAATGCAAAAACAAGTGACAACACTCAAGTAAACATTTGTTTGTGTTAAGCTATCATAAACCTCATTGAAATTCCTTATTAGGTATACCAGAACGAGGAACCTTATTAGGTATACCAGAACGAGGAACCTTATTAGGTATACCAGAACGAGGAACCTTATTAGGTATACCAGAACGAGGAACCTTATTAGGTATACCGGAACGAGGAACCTTATTAGGTATACCGGAACGAGGAACCTTATTAGGTACCAGAACGAGGAACCTTATTAGGTATACCAGAACGAGGAACCTTATTAGGTATACCGGAACGAGGAACCTTATTAGGTATACCAGAACGAGGAACCTTATTAGGTATACCAGAACGAGGAACCTTATTAGGTATACCGGAACGAGGAACCTTATTAGGTATACCGGAACGAGGAACCTTATTAGGTATACCAGAACGAGGAACCTTATTAGGTATACCAGAACGAGGAACCTTATTAGGTATACCGGAACGAGGAACCTTATTAGGTATACCAGAACGAGGAACCTTATTAGGTATACCGGAACGAGGAACCTTATTAGGTATACCAGAACGAGGAACCTTATTAGGTATACCAGAACGAGGAACCTTATTAGGTATACCGGAACGAGGAACCTTATTAGGTATACCGGAACGAGGAACCTTATTAGGTATACCAGAACGAGGAACCTTATTAGGTATACCAGAACGAGGAACCTTATTAGGTATACCGGAACGAGGAACCTTATTAGGTATACCAGAACGAGGAACCTTATTAGGTATACCAGAACGAGGAACCTTATTAGGTATACCGGAACGAGGAACCTTATTAGGTATACCAGAACGAGGAACCTTATTAGGTATACCGGAACGAGGAACCTTATTAGGTATACCAGAACGAGGAACCTTATTAGGTATACCAGAACGAGGAACCTTATTAGGTATACCAGAACGAGGAACCTTATTAGGTATACCAGAACGAGGAACCTTATTAGGTATACCGGAACGAGGAACCTTATTAGGTATACCAGAACGAGGAACCTTATTAGGTATACCAGAACGAGGAACCTTATTAGGTATACCGGAACGAGGAACCTTATTAGGTATACCAGAACGAGGAACCTTATTAGGTATACCGGAACGAGGAACCTTATTAGGTATACCAGAACGAGGAACCTTATTAGGTATACCAGAACGAGGAACCTTATTAGGTATACCAGAACGAGGAACCTTATTAGGTATACCGGAACGAGGAACCTTATTAGGTATACCGGAACGAGGAACCTTATTAGGTATACCAGAACGAGGAACCTTATTAGGTATACCTTATTAGGTATACCAGAACGAGGAACCTTATTAGGTATACCAGAACGAGGAACCTTATTAGGTATACCAGAACGAGGAACCTTATTAGGTATACCAGAACGAGGAACCTTATTAGGTATACCGGAACGAGGAACCTTATTAGGTATACCAGAACGAGGAACCTTATTAGGTATACCAGAACGAGGAACCTTATTAGGTATACCGGAACGAGGAACCTTATTAGGTATACCTTATTAGGTATACCGGAACGAGGAACCTTATTAGGTATACCAGAACGAGGAACCTTATTAGGTATACCAGAACGAGGAACCTTATTAGGTATACCGGAACGAGGAACCTTATTAGGTATACCAGAACGAGGAACCTTATTAGGTATACCGGAACGAGGAACCTTATTAGGTATACCAGAACGAGGAACCTTATTAGGTATACCAGAACGAGGAACCTTATTAGGTATACCGGAACGAGGAACCTTATTAGGTATACCAGAACGAGGAACCTTATTAGGTATACCAGAACGAGGAACCTTATTAGGTATACCAGAACGAGGAACCTTATTAGGTATACCAGAACGAGGAACCTTATTAGGTATACCGGAACGAGGAACCTTATTAGGTATACCAGAACGAGGAACCTTATTAGGTATACCAGAACGAGGAACCTTATTAGGTATACCAGAACGAGGAACCTTATTAGGTATACCAGAACGAGGAACCTTATTAGGTATACCGGAACGAGGAACCTTATTAGGTATACCAGAACGAGGAACCTTATTAGGTATACCAGAACGAGGAACCTTATTAGGTATAACGAGGAACCTTATTAGGTATACCGGAACGAGGAACCTTATTAGGTATACCGGAACGAGGAACCTTATTAGGTATACCAGAACGAGGAACCTTATTAGGTATACCAGAACGAGGAACCTTATTAGGTATACCAGAACGAGGAACCTTATTAGGTATACCGGAACGAGGAACCTTATTAGGTATACCAGAACGAGGAACCTTATTAGGTATACCAGAACGAGGAACCTTATTAGGTATACCGGAACGAGGAACCTTATTAGGTATACCAGAACGAGGAACCTTATTAGGTATACCGGAACGAGGAACCTTATTAGGTATACCAGAACGAGGAACCTTATTAGGTATACCGGAACGAGGAACCTTATTAGGTATACCAGAACGAGGAACCTTATTAGGTATACCGGAACGAGGAACCTTATTAGGTATACCGGAACGAGGAACCTTATTAGGTATACCAGAACGAGGAACCTTATTAGGTATACCGGAACGAGGAACCTTATTAGGTATACCAGAACGAGGAACCTTATTAGGTATACCGGAACGAGGAACCTTATTAGGTATACCAGAACGAGGAACCTTATTAGGTATACCGGAACGAGGAACCTTATTAGGTATACCAGAACGAGGAACCTTATTAGGTATACCGGAACGAGGAACCTTATTAGGTATACCAGAACGAGGAACCTTATTAGGTATACCGGAACGAGGAACCTTATTAGGTATACCAGAACGAGGAACCTTATTAGGTATACCAGAACGAGGAACCTTATTAGGTATACCAGAACGAGGAACCTTATTAGGTATACCAGAACGAGGAACCTTATTAGGTATACCGGAACGAGGAACCTTATTAGGTATACCAGAACGAGGAACCTTATTAGGTATACCAGAACGAGGAACCTTATTAGGTATACCGGAACGAGGAACCTTACTAGGTATACCAGAACGAGGAACCTTATTAGGTATACCAGAACGAGGAACCTTATTAGGTATACCAGAACGAGGAACCTTATTAGGTATACCAGAACGAGGAACCTTATTAGGTATACCGGAACGAGGAACCTTATTAGGTATACCAGAACGAGGAACCTTATTAGGTATACCAGAACGAGGAACCTTATTAGGTATACCAGAACGAGGAACCTTATTAGGTATACCAGAACGAGGAACCTTATTAGATATACCGGAACGAGGAACCTTATTAGGTATACCAGAACGAGGAACCTTATTAGGTATACCGGAACGAGGAACCTTATTAGGTATACCAGAACGAGGAACCTTATTAGGTATACCGGAACGAGGAACCTTATTAGGTATACTAGAACGAGGAACTTTATTAGGTATACCAGAACGAGGAACCTTATTAGGTATACCAGAACGAGGAACCTTATTAGGTATACCGGAACGAGGAACCTTATTAAGTATACTAGAACGAGGAACCTTATTAGGTATACTAGAACGAGGGACCTTATTAGGTATACCAGAACGAGGAACCTTATTAGGTATACCAGAACGAGGAACCTTATTAGGTATACCAGAACGAGGAACCTTATTAG
The DNA here is from genome assembly GCF_038502225.1 of Cherax quadricarinatus. Classification (NCBI taxonomy): domain Eukaryota; kingdom Metazoa; phylum Arthropoda; class Malacostraca; order Decapoda; family Parastacidae; genus Cherax; species Cherax quadricarinatus. The sequence goes on from NC_091336.1 coordinate 9,890,607, forward strand.
GTATACCAGAACGAGGAACCTTATTAGGTATACCAGAACGAGGAACCTTATTAGGTATACCAGAACGAGGAACCTTATTAGGTATACCGGAACGAGGAACCTTATTAGGTATACCGGAACGAGGAACCTTATTAGGTATACCAGAACGAGGAACCTTATTAGGTATACCAGAACGAGGAACCTTATTAGGTATACCAGAACGAGGAACCTTATTAGGCATACCAGAACGAGGAACCTTATTAGGTATACCAGAACGAGGAACCTTATTAGGTATACCAGAACGAGGAACCTTATTAGGTATACCAGAACGAGGAACCTTATTAGGTATACCAGAACGAGGAACCTTATTAGGTATACCAGAACGAGGAACCTTATTAGGAATACCGGAACGAGGAACCTTATTAGGTATACTAGAACGAGGAACTTTATTAGGTATACCAGAACGAGGAACCTTATTAGGTATACCAGAACGAGGAACCTTATTAGGTATACCGGAACGAGGAACCTTATTAGGTATACTAGAACGAGGAACCTTATTAGGTATACCAGAACGAGGAACCTTATTAGGTATACCAGAACAAGGAACCTTATTAGGTTTACCAGAACGAGGAACCTTATTAGGTATACCAGAACGAGGAACCTTATTAGGCATACCAGAACGAGGAACCTTATTAGGTATACCAGAACGAGGAACCTTATTATGTATACCAGAACGAGGAACCTTATTAGGTATACCAGAACGAGGAACCTTATTAGGTATACCAGAACGAGGAACCTTATTAGGTATACCAGAACGAGGAACCTTATTAGGAATACCGGAACGAGGAACCTTATTAGGTATACTAGAACGAGGAACTTTATTAGGTATACCAGAACGAGGAACCTTATTAGGTATACCAGAACGAGGAACCTTATTAGGTATACCGGAACGAGGAACCTTATTAGGTATACTAGAACGAGGAACCTTATTAGGTATACCAGAACGAGGAACCTTATTAGGTATACCAGAACAAGGAACCTTATTAGGTTTACCAGAACGAGGAACCTTATTAGGTATACCAGAACGAGGAACCTTATTAGGTATACCAGAACGAGGAACCTTATTAGGTATACCGGAACGAGGAACCTTATTAGGTATACTAGAACGAGGAACTTTATTAGGTATACCAGAACGAGGAACCTTATTAGGTATACCAGAACAAGGAACCTTAGTAGGTATACCAGAACGAGGAACCTTATTAGGTATACCAGAACGAGGAACCTTATTAGGTATACCAGAACGAGGAACCTTATTAGGTATACCGGAACGAGGAACCTTATTAGGTATACTAGAACGAGGAACTTTATTAGGTATACCAGAACGAGGAACCTTATTAGGTATACCAGAACGAGGAACCTTATTAGGTATACCAGAACGAGGAACCTTATTAGGTATACCAGAACGAGGAACCTTATTAGGTATACCAGAACGAGGAACCTTATTAGGTATACCAGAACGAGGATCCTTATTAGGTATACCAGAACGAGGAACCTTATTAGGTATACCGGAACGAGGAACCTTATTAGGTATACTAGAACGAGGAACTTTATTAGGTATACCAGAACGAGGAACCTTATTAGGTATACCGGAACGAGGAACCTTATTAGGTATACCGGAACGAGGAACCTTATTAGGTATACTAGAACGAGGAACCTTATTAGGTATACCAGAACGAGGAACCTTATTAGGTATACCAGAACGAGGAACCTTATTAGGTATATCAGAACGAGGAACCTTATTAGGTATACCAGAACGAGGAACCTTATTAGGTATACCAGAACGAGGAACCTTATTAGGTATACCAGAACGAGGAACCTTATTAGGTATACCAGAACGAGGAACCTTATTAGGTATACCGGAACGAGGAACCTTATTAGGTATACTAGAACGAGGAACTTTATTAGGTATACCAGAACGAGGAACCTTATTAGGTATACCAGAACGAGGAACCTTATTAGGTATACCAGAACGAGGAACCTTATTAGGTATACCAGAACGAGGAACCTTATTAGGTATACCAGAACGAGGAACCTTATTAGGTATACCAGAACGAGGAACCTTATTAGGTATACCAGAACGAGGAACCTTATTAGGTATACCAGAACGAGGAACCTTATTAGGTATACCAGAACGAGGAACCATATTAGGTATACCAGAACGAGGAACCTTATTAGGTATACCGGAACGAGGAACCTTATTAGGTATACTAGAACGAGGAACCTTATTAGGTATACCAGAACGAGGAACCTTATTAGGTATACCGGAACGAGGAACCTTATTAGGTATACTAGAACGAGGAACCTTATTAGGTATACCAGAACGAGGAACCTTATTAGGTATACCAGAACGAGGAACATTATTAGGTATACCAGAACGAGGAACCTTATTAGGTATACCAGAACGAGGAACCTTATTAGGTATACCGGAACGAGGAACCTTATTAGGTATACTAGAACGAGGAACCTTATTAGGTATACCAGAACGAGGAACCTTATTAGGTATACCAGAACGAGGAACCTTAGTAGGTATACCAGAACGAGGAACCTTATTAGGTATACCAGAACGAGGAACCTTTTTAGGTATACTAGAACGAGGAACCTTTTTAGGTATACCAGAACGAGGAACCTTATTAGGTATACCAGAACGAGGAACCTTATTAGGTATACCAGAACGAGGAACCTTATTAGGTATACCAGAACGAGGAACCTTATTAGGTATTCCAGAACGAGGAATTTTATTAGGTATACCAGAACGAGGAACCTTATTAGGTATACCAGAACGAGGAACCTTATTAGGTATACCGGAACGAGGAACCTTATTAGGTATACCAGAAGGAGGAACCATATTAGGTATACCAGAGCGAGGAACCTTATTAGGTATACCAGAGCGAGGAACCATGTTAGGTATACCAGAACGAGGGACCATATTAGGTATACCAGAACAAGGAACCATATTAGGTATACCAGAACGAGGAACCATATTAGGTATACCAGAACGAGGAACCATATTAGGTATACCAGAACGAGGACCCATATTAGGTATACCAGAACGAGGAACCATATTAGGTATACCAGAACGAGGAACCATATTAGGTATACCATAACGAGGAACCTTATTAGGTATACCAGAACGAGGAACCTTATTAGGTATACCATAACGAGGAACCTTATTAGGTATACCAGAACGAGGAACCTTATTAGGTATACCAGAACGAGGAACCTTATTAGGTATACCAGAACGAGGAACCTAATTAGGTATACTAGAACGAGGAACCTTATTAGGTATACCAGAACGAGGAAATTTATTAGGTATACCAGAACGAGGAACCTTATTAGGCATACCAGAACGAGGAAATTTATTAGGTATACCAGAACGAGGAACCTTATTAGGTATACCAGAACGAGGAACCTTATTAGGTATACCAGAACGAGGAACTTTATTAGGTATACCAGAACGAGGAACCTTATTAGGTATACCAGAACGAGGAACCATATTAGGTATACCAGAAGGAGACACCATATTAGGTATACCAGAACGAGGAACCTTATTAGGTATAACAGATCGAGGAACCATATTAGGTATACCAGAACGGGGAACCATATTAGGTATACCAGAACGAGGAACCTTATTAGGTATACCAGAACGAGGAACCATATTAGGTATACCAGAACGAGGAACCTTATTAGGTATACCAGAGCGAGGAACCATATTAGGTATACCAGAACGAGGAAATTTATTAGGTATACCAGAACGAGGAACCATATTAGGTATACGAGAACGAGGAACCATATTAGGTATACCAAAACGAGGAACCATATTAGGTATACCAGAAGGAGGAAGCATATTAGGTATACCAGAGCGAGGAACCTTATTAGGTATACCAGAGCGAGGAACCATGTTAGGTATACCAGAACGAGGGACCATATTAGGTATACCAGAACAAGGAACCATATTAGGTATACCAGAACGAGGAACCATATTAGGTATACCAGAACGAGGAACCATATTAGGTATACCAGAACGAGGAACCATATTAGGTATACCAGAACGAGGAACCATATTAGGTATACCAGAACGAGGAACCATGTTAGGTATACCAGAACGAGGAACCATATTAGGTATACCAGAACGAGGAACCTTATTAGGTATACCAGAGCGAGGAACCATATTAGGTATACCAGAACGAGGAACCATATTAGGTATACCAGAACGAGGAACCATATTAGGTATACCAGAACGAGGAACCATATTAGGTATACCAGAACGAGGAACCATATTAGGTATACCAGAACGAGGAACCATATTAGGTATACCAGAACGAGGAACCTTATTATGTATACCAGAGCGAGGAACCATATTAGGTATACCAGAACGAGGAACCATATTAGGTATACCAGATCGAGGAACCATATTAGGTATACCAGAACGAGGAACCATATTAGGTATACCAGAACGAGGAACCTTATTAGGTATACCAGAGCGAGGAACCATATTAGGTATACTAAAACGAGGAACCATATTAGGTATACCAGAACGAGGAACCATATTAGGTATACCAGAGCGAGGAACCTTATTAGGTATACCAGAGCGAGGAACCATGTTAGGTATACCAGAACGAGGGACCATATTAGGTATACCAGAACAAGGAACCATATTAGGTATACCAGAACGAGGAACCATATTAGGTATACCAGAACGAGGAACCATATTAGGTATACCAGAACGAGGAACCATATTAGGTATACCAGAACGAGGAACCATATTAGGTATACCAGAACGAGGAACCATATTAGGTATACCAGAACGAGGAACCATATTAGGTATACCAGAACGAGGAACCTTATTAGGTATACCAGAGCGAGGAACCATATTAGGTATACCAGAACGAGGAACCATATTAGGTATACCAGAACGAGGAACCATATTAGGTATACCAGAACGAGGAACCATATTAGGTATACCAGAACGAGGAACCATATTAGGTATACCAGAACGAGGAACCATATTAGGTATACCAGAACGAGGAACCATATTAGGTATACCAGAGCGAGGAACCATATTAGGTATACCAGAACGAGGAACCATATTAGGTATACCAGAACGAGGAACCATATTAGGTATACCAGAACGAGGAACCATATTAGGTATTCCAGAACGAGGAACCATATTAGGTATACCAGAACGAGGAACCATATTAGGTATACCAGAACGAGGAACCATATTAGGTATTCCAGAACGAGGAACCGTATTAGGTATTCCAGAACGAGGAACCTTAAATTGCCTGATTTTTTTCCTCCTGCTTTTCGTTTTCATTTTGCCAATAACTCGAGAATGCCTCTTCCGATCGGCTTCAAGCTTTCACCTCTGGTGTACAGTAACTAAGGCAAGAAGCTAGGTACAGTTCGCATGTGTAGGTGCCTTAGGACCAACGTTCTTGAACCCATTCCTAGCATCCTAGAATGGTTCCTATAACTTCCAAAAACCGTCAGCTGCTGGGCATCAAATATTAAAAACAAAGGTGCCGTACTCTGCACTATTCCTGTCGCGTGAATTAAGGCAAAGAGGAGCTGGAGTTATGCATCCTGGGGATATTGTTTTTGGGGGTCGCGCAGTGGACGAAATACATCTATCTCCGAGGTAACACATGGTTGATCCTCCCAAGGTCTTGCAGAATTTGCTAACATTTTGGGTAAATCTTGTGGCTATCAGGCCGGGAGAGCCGAGGCTCGGCCAAATAATACCATTGTGAGATATGCTCAATAGATACCACGATACTCAGAGCAAAATTTGCTGTCATATTTTTACCTAGTGTTGCTTCCAATATTGCAATGGTCACAGTTGGAGCTTAGCAATAAAGATATTACGTACATTATCCTGTATATGTTTGAGTAAATCTATTGGAGACTTAAACACCAAACGTGAGATTATATGTTTCGATCTCTACGTTTCGATCTCTACGTTTCGATCTCTATGTTTCGAGCTCTGTGATCCTGTTCGGCTGAGATTGAAATATATATGGTTATATTCCATGTGTAAATATATATATATATATATATATATATATATATATATATATATATATATATATATATATATATATATATATGTCGTGCCGAATAGGCAAAACTTGCGATCTTGGCTTAAATAGCAACGCTCATCTTGCCATATAGGACAAGTGAAAATTTGTGTATGCAATAATGTCGTCAAAATCATTCTGAACCTAACGAAAAAAATATATTTCATTGTGTTTGCTTAGTACTAAATTATTGTAAAAGTATTTAAAATATTTTTAGTCGGGTTAGGCTAAAATAAATTGTTCTTGTTATAATAAGGTTAGGTAAGTTTTCTAAGATTCTTTTGGTGCAAAATTATAAATTTTTACATTAACATAAATGAAAAAAATATATCTTTAAACGTATAAGATAAAATTTTAGAAAGGACTTAATTTTAAACGAGTTCTTGCTAATTGACCAGTTTTACATATTCGGCACGACATATATATATATATATATATATATATATATATATATATATATATATGTCGTGCCGAATATGTAAAACTGGTCAATTAGCAAGAACTCATTTAAAATTAAGTCCTTTCTAAAATTTTCTCTTATACATTTAAAGATATATTTTTTTCATTAATGTTGATGTAAAAATTTATAATTTTGCACCAAAAGAATCTTAGAAAACTTACCTAACCTTATTATAACAAGCGTAATTTATTTTAGCCTAACCCAACTAAATATATTTTAGATTTGTTTACAATAATTTAATACTAAACAAACACAGTGAAATATATTTTTTTTCGTTAGGTTCAGAATGATTTTGGCGAAATTATTGCATACACAAATTTTCACTTGTCCTATATGGCAAGATGAGCGTTGCTATTTAAGCCAAGATCGCAAGTTCTGCCTATTCGGCACGACATATATATATATATATATATATATATATATATATATATATATATATATATATATATATATATATATATATATTTATATATATATATATATATATATATATATATATATATATATATATATATATATATATATATATATATATACATATATATGTCGTGCTGAATATGTAAAACTGGTCAATTAGCAAGAACTCATTTAAAATTAAGTCCTTTCTAAAATTTTCTCTTATACGTTTAAAGATATATTTTTTTCATTAATGTTAATGTAAAAATTTTTAATTTTGCTACAAAAGAATCTTAGAAAACTTACCTAACCTTATTATAACAAGAACAATTTATTTTAGCCTAACCCAACTAAATATATTTTAGATTTGTTTACAATAATTTAATACTAAACAAACACAGTGAAATATATTTTTTTCGTTAGGTTCAGAATGATTTTGGCGAAATTATTGCATACACAAATTTTCACTTGTCCTATATGGCAAGATGACCGTTGCTATTTAAGCCAAGATCGCAAGTTCTGCCTATTCGGCACGACATATATATATATATATATATATATATATATATATATATATATATATATATATATATATATATTATTATTTTTTTTTATTATCACACCGGCCGATTCCCACCAAGGCAGGGTGGCCCGAAAAAGAAAAACTTTCACCATCATTCACTCCATCACTGTCTTGCCAGAAGGGTGCTTTACACTACAGTTTTTAAACTGCAACATTAACACCCCTCCTTCAGAGTGCAGGCACTGTACTTCCCATCTCCAGGACTCAAGTCCGGCCTGCCGGTTTCCCTGAATCCCTTCATAAATGTTACTTTGCTCACACTCCAACAGCACGTCAAGTATTAAAAACCATTTGTCTCCATTCACTCCTATCAAACACGCTCACGCATGCCTGCTGGAAGTCCAAGCCCCTCGCACACAAAACCTCCTTTACCCCCTCCCTCCAACCCTTCCTAGGCCGACCCCTACCCCGCCTTCCTTCCACTACAGACTGATACACTCTTGAAGTCATTCTGTTTCGCTCCATTCTCTCTACATGTCCGAACCACCTCAACAACCCTTCCTCAGCCCTCTGGACAACAGTTTTGGTAATCCCGCACCTCCTCCTAACTTCCAAACTACGAATTCTCTGCATTATATTCACACCACACATTGCCCTCAGACATGACATCTCCACTGCCTCCAGCCTTCTCCTCGCTGCAACATTCATCACCCACGCTTCACACCCATATAAGAGCGTTGGTAAAACTATACTCTCATACATTCCCCTCTTTGCCTCCAAGGACAAAGTTCTTTGTCTCCACAGACTCCTAAGTGCACCACTCACTCTTTTTCCCTCATCAATTCTATGATTCACCTCATCTTTCATAGACCCATCCGCTGACACGTCCACTCCCAAATATCTGAATACGTTCACCTCCTCCATACTCTCTCCCTCCAATCTGATATTCAATCTTTCATCACCTAATCTTTTTGTTATCCTCATAACCTTACTCTTTCCTGTATTCACCTTTAATTTTCTTCTTTTGCACACCCTACCAAATTCATCCACCAATCTCTGCAACTTCTCTTCAGAATCTCCCAAGAGCACAGTGTCATCGGCAAAGAGCAGCTGTGACAACTCCCACTTTGTGTGTGATTCTTTATCTTTTAACTCCACGCCTCTTGCCAAGACCCTCGCATTTACTTCTCTTACAACCCCATCTATAAATATATTAAACAACCACGGTGACATCACACATCCTTGTCTAAGGCCTACTTTTACTGGGAAAAAATTTCCCTCTTTCCTACATACTCTAACTTGAGCCTCACTATCCTCGTAAAAACTCTTCACTGCTTTCAGTAACCTACCTCCTACACCATACACTTGCAACATCTGCCACATTGCCCCCCTATCCACCCTGTCATACGCCTTTTCCAAATCCATAAATGCCACAAAGACCTCTTTAGCCTTATCTAAATACTGTTCACTTATATGTTTCACTGTAAACACCTGGTCCACACACCCCCTACCTTTCCTAAAGCCTCCTTGTTCATCTGCTATCCTATTCTCCGTCTTACTCTTAATTCTTTCAATTATAACTCTACCATACACTTTACCAGGTACACTCAACAGACTTATCCCCCTATAATTTTTGCACTCTCTTTTATCCCCTTTGCCTTTATACAAAGGAACTATGCATGCTCTCTGCCAATCCCTAGGTACCTTACCCTCTTCCATACATTTATTAAATAATTGCACCAACCACTCCAAAACTATATCCCCACCTGCTTTTAACATTTCTATCTTTATCCCATCAATCCCGGCTGCCTTACCCCCTTTCATTTTACCTACTGCCTCACGAACTTCCCCCACACTCACAACTGGCTCTTCCTCACTCCTACAAGATGTTATTCCTCCTTGCCCTATACACGAAATCACAGCTTCCCTATCTTCATCAACATTTAACAATTCCTCACAATAGTCCTTCCATCTTCCCCATACCTCTACCTCTCCAGTTAATAACTCTCCTCACCTATTTTTAACTGACAAATCCATTTGTTCTCTAGGCTTTCTTAACTTGTTAATCTCACTCCAAAACTTTTTCTTATTTTCAACAAAATTTGTTGATAACATCTCACCCACTCTCTCATTTGCTCTCTTTTTACATTGCTTCACCACTCTCTTAACTTCTCTCTTTTTCTCCATATACTCTTCCCTCCTTGCATCACTTCTACTTTGTAAAAACTTCTCATATGCTAACTTTTTCTCCCTTACTACTCTCTTTACATCATCATTCCACCAATCGCTCCTCTTCTTCCAGATATATTTTTATATTACACCTGAAGGAGAAATATATATATATATATATATATATATATATATATATATATATATATATATATATATATATATATATATATATATATATATATATATATATATATATATATATATATATATATATATATATATATATATATATATATATATATATATATGCAATAAGATCACAGTAAACAGGTGATTTCAGAATATGCAAAACAACCACTCTGAAAGAATAGAGAAATTCCAAGCGCTTTCGTGACTACTCACATTATCAAGGAACTATGATAATGTGAGTAGTCACGAAAGCGCTTGGAATTTCTCTATTCTTTCAGAGTGGTTGTTTTGCATATATATATATATATATATATATATATATATATATATATATATATATATATATATATATATATATATATATATATATATATATATATAGTGCTTCTGAAACCTTTTTTCTTACATGTAGCAAGTGTTTCTCTGCTTGGTGCTTCAAGAGGCTGGTCCAGAGTTGGGAATGGAAATCGACAATAGCAGATTGGTGGTCCGGGGGGTCGATCCCCGGTGCGGGTGTAAACATTTGGACGTATTTCCTTAAGACACCTGCTGTCCATGTTCAGCCATCAGTAAAATGGGTACCTGGGTGTTAGTCGACTGGTGTGGGTCGCATCCTGGGACAACACTGACCTAATTTGCCCGAAATGCTCTGCATAGCAAGCGGCTTTCTATATAGTAGTATGTCACTGATGTCAGCTAGATCTGTATAACATGTACATGTACTTTTAGAAATAAGGATTATTATTATTATTATTATTATTATTATTATTATTATTATTATTGTTATTATTATCATTACTTTTCTAACAACAACAGCCCAAAGAAAACAGACTAGGCCATATGTGGTACTTAGCCGGCTCAGGTGTGCCGAAGGCTCTTGATCCAGGTAATTGAAAGTATTCTCTCTTATGATCAAGTCTCAAGATGCTGAGACGTTCTTGATTCATTAAAGTGTTGGTAGTCCCATAGTCTTTGCTTCCGGACTTATTACCTCCCATTAACCACAAGTTATGTCATTCATCACCCATAATACAACACAACACTTGGTCATCACCCATAATACAACACAACACTTGGTCATCAACCACAATACAACACAACACTTGGTCATCACCCATAATGCAACACAACACTTGGTCATCAACCACAATGCAACACAACACTTGGTCATCAACCACAATGCAACACAACACTTGGTCATCACCCATAATGCAACACAACACTTGGTCATCAACCACAATACAACACAACACTTGGTCATCAACCACAATACAACACAACACTTGGTCATCAACCACAATGCAACACAAAACTTGGTCATCAACCACAATGCAACACAACACTTGGTCATCAACCACAATGCAACACAACACTTGGTCATCAACCACAATGCAACACAACACTTGGTCATCAACCACAATGCAACACAACACTTGGTCATCAACCACAATGCAACACAACACTTGGTCATCAACCACAATGCAACACAACACTTGGTCATCAACCACAATGCAACACAACACTTGGTCATCAACCACAATGCAACACAACACTTGGTCATCAACCACAATGCAACACAACACTTGGTCATAAACCACAAAGCAACACAAAACTTCGTCATCAACCACATTGCAACACAATACTTAGATGGATTAATACGAGATTGTTGATGCAATATATTTAAACAAAAACAATGGTTGGTAGAGAACAACCACCCAGGGAGGTACTACCATCCTGCCAAGTGAGTGTGAAACAGAAACCTGTAACTGTTTTACATGATGGTAGGATTGCTGGTGTCTCCTGTCTCATAAACACGCTGGATAACAGGTATATCTTGCTACTTCTACTTGTACTTAGGTCACACTATACAGGCATACACACACACACACACACACACACACACACACACACACACACACACACACACACACACACACACACACACACACACACACACACACACACACATATATATATATATATATATATATATATATATATATATATATATATATATATATATATATGTTAGTGTGCTAGCCACGGCATTATGCCGCCCCTCCCCACACACGTACAAAACATAAACACATACAATGAAAGATTATAATATATATATATTTGCACACTTACTGAGGTTTTAATACTTGGTGCTGCGTCCTTTACACTTAATCATGTCCCTCAGCCGTGTAGGAAGACTCTCACACATTCTTGAAGGTTTAGGGAGGTATATTATTCCATGCCTCATGTAGAGCAGCCTCCAGCCACGAGATGGAATTGACATCCTTGCCCTGTAAACTTCGTTTCACTATTGACAAGATGTTCTCAATAAGGTTTAAGTCTGGGGAATTGCCTGACCAGTCATTAAAGAACCTCACTTCACAGTCCTTAAGCCACTGAACTACAGATTTGGTGGTATGACACGGTGCACCGTCCTGCATAAAAACTGTAGCCCCACACTTGTCAAACACCTCAGGTAAATTGTCACACAATAACTCCAGGTAATTATACTGGTTCATATACTGGTTTTGGGGAAGCACAATGAGTTGACCAACACTCTGAGCACTGAAACACTCCCAAACCATGAGCAAGTCTGGGTGTTTGGTGGTCCCACAGGTGTAGCGTGGGTCTAGTGTGGGTCGCAACCTCTGGGCAGTACCAAGAGCTGTGACTCGACTCGACCCCTGCAACCACAACTAGGTGAGTACATGTTCCCCAAAGTTACAGGTGACGGTGAAGGTTGCTTCATCACTCTAAAGTACTTCAGAGCACTGTTGAGGATTCCAGTGAGGATATTTGCATAATCCAGCCTACATTTCTTCTGTGGCTTGGAGAGGATCGGTTTCTTAACTTGGCGGTGACTACTGTAGCCCAGTTCTGACACACATTTGTTTACAATTCTTGCAGACACCACTGAAGGAAGATCCGGGTTCTTTTCTTTCAATTCTCTAGCAGTCATCTTGGGTGAACTCTCTAACTGCTTCTTTAACACAGTTGAAGTATGAACAGATGTCTTCTTCGAGGGGCCAGGGCGAGGTTTGGCAGACGCTAACTCAACATCGCCACCAGCCTTGAAATGCTGCACCCAGTTCCTCACTGAACCCTCATACACACCAACATTTTCCACTATTTCTTTCGTCTGGTGCCCAGCTTTGTGAAGCCCTGTGATTTGAGCTATAGTTTCAGGTGTTAAATACTTCCTTTTATCCATAATCAAATATGTATAGCCCCAAAATCCAAGGAAACACCAGACAAAAGATGGGGCGGATGAGAAGCAAAAGTGCAACACTTCCTCTCACCATGGCAGCCACATGAGCATCGAGGAGTCACGGTGGAGTGTGGCGGCAGGCCGCGATGTAATGCTAATGGTTGCTAGCCGGCATAATGCACTGACGAAAAAGACCCCCCTGTATAATAGCCTTTGATTTTCGTCATGGCATTATGCCGGGGCGCTCACCCAGGATAATGCCGTAATTAGCACTGTACACACACACATCTAGGTTTTTCTTCTTTTTTCTTAATAGTTCTTGTTCTTCTATATTTCCTCTATTCTCCATGGGTAAGTGGACAAGAAATGTCATATGAGATGACTAAAATGCCGGGAGCAATGGGCTAGTAACCCCTTCTCCTGTAGAAAATACTAAAAAAAAAAAAAACAGAAGAAGAAAAACTTTATAAAACTGGGATGCTTGAATGTGCGTGGATGTAGTGTGGATGATAAGAAAGGGATGATTGCTAATCTCTTGAATGAAAAGAAGTTGGATGTCCTGGCTATAAGTCAAACAAAGCAGAAGGGGGTAGGTGAGTTTCATTGGGAAGAAATAAATAGGATTAAGTCTGGAATATCTGAGAGACTTTGAGCTAAGGAAGGGGTAGCAATAATGTTGAAGGATCAGTTATGGAAGGAGAAGAGAAAATATAAATGTATAAATTCAAGGATTATGTGGATTAAATTAAGGGTAGGATGTAAAAAGTGGGTCATAATAAGTGTGTACGCACCTGGAGAAGAGAGGAGTGTGGAGGAGAGAGAGGAAGATTTTGGGAGATGTTGACCGAGTGTGTAGGAACTTTTGAACCAAGCCATACTAGGTGTCTTAGTGGCCCCCTCTGTAATTAGTATTTTAAAACATGTAAACCACATAATATCCAAAATCTGTAAACCTCGCACTGTAATCCTTATAGAGAATAAGCTTGATTGATTGATTGAAGTGAGAGAGTAATTGTGGTAGGGGACCTAAATGCTAAAGTAGGAGAAACATTTAAAGAGGGTGTGGTAGGTAAGTTTGGGGTGCTAAGTGTAAATGATAAAGGGGGCCCTTTGATTGAACTTTGTATAGAAAAAGGTTTGGCTATAGGTAATAAATATTTTAAGAAAAAGATGTGATGTAGGGCATAATGACAGTAGTTTAGTTGGACTACGTATTGGTAGATAAAAAACTGTTGGGTAGACTTCAAGATGAACATGTTTATTGAGGGGCCACACATATGTATCAGATCACTTTTTAGTTGTAGCTACAGTGAGAGTAAAAGGTAGATGGGATACAAGGAAAATGGAAGCAGTAAGTAAGAGGTGAAGGTTTATAAGCTAAAGGAGGAGGCAGTTAGGGTGAGATATAAACAACTACTGGAGGATAAATGAGCTAGTGAGAGTATAGGAAATGGGACTGAAGATGTATGGGGTAGGTGCAAAATACCCCCAATTAAAAGTAGGTGTGCCATTGGTACACTAAGAGAAAACAATGTAAGTGTCCAGGGCCCAAGACTGTTCAACAGCCTCCCACCAAGCATAAGGGGAATTACCAATAGGCCCCTGGCTGCCTTCAAGAGGGAGCTGGACAGATACCTAAAGTCTGTGCCGGATCAGCCGGGCTGTGGTTCGCACGTTGGATTACGTGCGGCCAGCAGTAACAGCCTGGTTGATCAGGCCCTGACCCACCGGGAGACTTGGTCGTGGACCGGGCCGCGGGGGCGTTGATCCCCGGAATAACCTCCAGGTAGACTCCAGGTAGGTTTAAGAATGTAGTGTTAGTGGTCAGCAGAAGTTTGTGGTTACAGGAAAGTGGGTGCAGGAGGGAAGAAGAGCGATTGGTGGAATGAGATTAGTAAGAGAGAAAAGTTAGCATATGAGAAGTTTTTATGAAGTAAAAGTGATGTGAGGGAGGAGTATGTGGAGAGAAAAAGAGAGGTTAAGAGAGTGGTGAAGCAATGTAGAGAGAGAGCAAATGAGAGCGTGGATGAGACGTTATGAACAAATTTTGTTAAAAATAAGAAAAAGTTTTGGAGTGAGATTAATAAGCTGAGGAAGCCTAGGGAACGAATGGATTTGATAGTTAAAAATAGGAGAGGAGAGTTATTAAACGGAGAGTTAGAGGTATTGGGAAGATGGAGGGAATATTTTGAGGAATTGTTAAATGCTGACGAAGATAGGGAAGCTGTGATTTTGTGTATAGGGCAAGGAGGAATAACATCTTGTAGAAGTGAGGAAGAGCCAGTTGTGAGTGTGGGGGAAGTTTGTGAGGCAGTGGGTGGAATGAAAGGGGGTAAGACAGCTAGGATTGATGGGATAAAGATAGACATGTTAAAAGCAGGTGGGGGTATAGTTTTGGAGTGGTTGGTGCTTTTATTTATTAAATGTATGGAAGAGGGTAAGGTACCTAGGGATTGGCAGAGAACATGCATAGTTCCTTTGTATAAAGGCAAAGGGGACAAAAGAGAGTGCAAAAACTATAGGGAAATAAGGCTGCTGAGTATACCTGGTACAGTGTATGGTAGAGTTATTACCTGGAGAGACCTGGAGAGAGTTTCGGGGGTCAACGCCCCCGCGGCCCGGTCTGTGACCAGGCCTCCTGGTGGATCAGCGCCTGATCAACCAGGCTGTTGCTGCTGGCTGCACGCAAACCAACGTACGAGCCACAGCCCGGCTGATCAGGAACTGACTTTAGGTGCTTGTCCAGTGCCAGCTTGAAGACTGCCAGGGGTCTGTTGGTAATCCCCCTTATGTGTGCTGGGAGGCAGTTGAACAGTCTCGGGCCCCTGACACTTATTGTATGGTCTCTTAACGTGCTAGTGACACCCCTGCTTTTCATTGGGGGGATGGTGCATCGTCTGCCAAGTCTTTTGCTTTCGTAGTGAGTGATTTTCGTGTGCAAGTTCGGTACTAGTCCCTCTAGGATTTTCCAGGTGTATGTAATCATGTATCTCTCCCTCCTGCGTTCCAGGGAATACAGGTTTAGAAACCTCAAGCGCTCCCAGTAATTGAGGTGTTTTATCTCCGTTATGCGCGCCGTGAAAGTTCTCTGTACATTTTCTAGGTCGGCAATTTCACCTGCCTTGAAAGGTGCTGTTAGAGTGCAGCAATATTCCAGCCTAGATAGAACAAGTGACCTGAAGAGTGTCATCATGGGCTTGGCCTCCCTAGTTTTGAAGGTTCTCATTATCCATCCTGTCATTTTTCTAGCAGATGCGATTGATACAATGTTATGGTCCTTGAAGGTGAGATCCTCCGACATAATCACTCCCAGGTCTTTGACGTTGGTGTTTCGCTCTATTTTGTGGCCAGAATTTGTTTTGTACTCTGATGAAGATTTAATTTCCTCATGTTTACCATATCTGAGTAATTGAAATTTCTCATCGTTGAACTTCATATTGTTTTTTGCAGCCCACTGAAAGATTTGGTTGATGTCCGCCTGGAGCCTTGCAGTGTCTGCAATGGAAGACACTGTCATGCAGATTCGGGTGTCATCTGCAAAGGAAGACACGGTGCTGTGGCTGACATCCTTGTCTATGTCGGATATGAGGATGAGGAACAAGATGGGAGCTAGTACTGTGCCTTGCTCAGGCACCAGTGTTTGCTCAGGCATCAGTGTTTGCTCAGGCACCAGTGTTTGCTCAGGCACAAGTGATTGCTCAGGCACCAGTGATTGCTCAGGCACCAGTGTTTGCTCAGGCACCAGTGATTGCTCAGGCACCAGTGTTTGCTCAGGCATCAGCGTTTGCTCAGGCACCAGTGTTTGCTCAGTGCTCAGGCACCAGTGTTTGCTCAGGCACCAGTGATTGCTCAGGCACCAGTGTTTGCTCAGGCACCAGTGTTTGCTCAGGCACCAGTGTTTGCTCAGGCACCAGTGTTTGGTCAGGTACCAGTGTTTGCTCAGGCACCAATGATTGCTCAGGCACCAGTGATTGCTCAGGCACCAGTGACTGCTCAGGCATCAGTGTTTGCTCAGGCACCAGTGTTTGCTCAGGCATCAGCGTTTGCTCAGGCACCAGTGTTTGCTCAGGCACCAGTGTTTGCTCAGGCACCAGTGTTTGCTCAGGCACCAGTGTTTGCTCAGGCACCAGTGTTTGCTCAGGCACCAGTGTTTGCTCAGGCACCAGTGTTTGCTCAGGCACCAGTGTTTGCTCAGGCATCAGTGTTTGCTCAGGCACCAGTGTTTGCTCAGGCACCAGTGTTTGCTCAGGCACCAGTGTTTGCTCAGGCACCAGTGTTTGCTCAGGCACCAGTGTTTGCTCAGGCACCAGTGTTTGCTCAGGCACCAGTGTTTGCTCAGGCACCAGTGTTTGCTCAGGCACCAGTGTTTGCTCAGGCACCAGTGTTTGCTCAGGCACCAGTGTTTGCTCAGGCACCAGTGTTTGCTCAGGCACCAGTGTTTGCTCAGGCACCAGTGTTTGCTCAGGCACCAGTGTTTGCTCAGGCACCAGTGTTTGCTCAGGCACCAGTGTTTGCTCAGGCATCAGTGTTTGCTCTCAGTTTGCTCAGGCCAGTGTTTGCTCAGGCACCAGTGTTTGCTCAGGCACCAGTGTTTGCTCAGGCACCAGTGTTTGCTCAGGCACCAGTGTTTGCTCAGGCAGCAGTGTTTGCTCAGGCACCAGTGTTTGCTCAGGCAGCAGTGTTTGCTCAGGCACCAGTGTTTGCTCAGGCACCAGTGTTTGCTCAGGCACCAGTGTTTGCTCAGGCACCAGTGTTTGCTTATTGAAAGAATTAAGAATAGGACGGAGAGTAGAATAACAGATGAACAAGGAGGCTCTAGGAAGGGTAGGGGGTGTGTAGACCAAATGTTTACAGTGAAACATATAGGTGAACAGTATTTAGATAAAGGTAAAGAGGTTTTCGTGGCGTTTATGGATTTGGAAAAGGCATATGACAGGGTGGATAGGGGGCAATGTGGCAGATGTCATTCACCATCATTCCTTCTTTAGCTGTCATCCACCATCACTCCCTCCCTAACTGTTATCCACCCTCAGTCCCTCCCTAGCTGTCATCCACCGCCACCCCCTCTTTAGCTGTCATTCATCACTCCTTCTCTAGCTGTCATCCACCATCACTCCTTCCCTAGCTGTTATCCACACAGACACACAGAGTGACAGAAACATGGATGGCTAAGTTGATGTATGTGATGATGGGAAACTATGTGCGTAATTCAGTCTGACGTAGATGAAATAGAATTTAGGAGTCCCTAGATACTAGCACCCACACCGTACTTAGTTTCCAATACCTCATGGAAGTAAACAAGGAGAGAAACATAATATGGGGAGGGAGAAACCTGACTACCAAAGAGGAGACTACACAGGTATGAGAGAATTCCTGGATATAGCCCAGTGAAATAGGGAACTAGAAGGAAAGACAAATAAAATGGAGTATGTAGCAGAAGTGTGCCGGGAGGCAGAGCAGAAATTCACACTCAGAAGAGAAACAATGGAAAAAAACAGAGTAAATTCATGGATCATCCAGAAATCCAAGGAAGCAAAAGCTAAAAACTGATAAAGCATGAAAATAAAGAACAGCAGAGAACAGGGAAAGGAACTGAAAAGCCAGAAGCGAATACACAAGTGTAAGAAGAGGGTCTGACGTAGTACTGAAAGACAAATCTGAACTAGGTTGTTACAGTCACATCAGAAGGTGATAGAACAGGTCCAGGTGTTATGATAGGAGGGAGGAGAATTCACAAGAAGCCCACGAAGAACTGAACTAAAGATTTCAGGAGGTATTCTCAGAGGAAATGAGGACATTACCGGAGAGTCCAGAAGGAGCCACACTGACGGATCCTGGACACAATGTGCACAACAGAAAAGTTGAAAAAACTGCGGAGTGAGTTAGATATATATCGAAGGTAATGGAGACAGATAATTTCTTTCTCACTCTCTCGTCCTTTCTTTCTTTTTTTCTCTCTCATTCAACATCAGGTGAAGAGTGCTTCGCATACCTTCCACATACTTAAAATAAGGTGAAGTGTGTCTTACGAGCTGAACATTAAAATATATATCTTTCACATACCCTGTACACCTCTAAGATCACGTAAGTGTCTCACAAGCACACTCAAGTTTCCACAATATATTCTTTCACTTTTCTCTCTTACATTACACTGCACAACACAGCAATGATAAACATTACCTTCAAATGTTTACAAAGGCCTCAGGTACCACCATAGTCCTTCCTCTAGTAACATTGTTTACAAAAGCCTCATGTACTACTAGGACTTTAGTGACAATGTTTACATAGGCCTCAGGTACCACTATAGACCTGACTCCATACTAAATGGCTGGTTGCACAAAAGATCAGATTAACTTTGTCTTGCAGTGAGCGCCGTGGTCAGACAACATGCTATGCCAGGCCTGAGCCTCAGACATCATCAATACAACAGCTCAGTGGAGACCTAAAAAAGAAAAAGTATTCAGCTTTTCTTAACAAAAGTATCAAACTCTGAATTTTATGTCGGGGGAATCTAGACGCAAAATAAAAGCCGTAGAAAACATTTTTGTTATCAAGTCCTCTACATCCCTACCCTCCCCCACCACCATCACGCTTTTTCCCCCATTACCCATTACCCCCTTCTCTTTCCCCCCCTTACCACCTCACCCCTCCCCATCTCGTGCCTGCAGCCGGTATTAGTGCTAACAAGGTCACGTGATACGATCAATATTGTCAGCCATAGTCACAGTTATTGAGGCCAGGCGATAGTGTAGGTGCTACGCACACCTATTGTACCTACCCAGACACCTGTGAGTTTAGTGCCTACCCTTTAATAATAATAATAATAATAATAATAATAATAATAATAATAATAATATTAATAATAATAATAATAAAAATAATAGGAATTAAAATAAATAAATAGTAATAATAATAATAATAATAATAATAATAATAAATAAAAATAATAATAATAATAATAATAATAATAATAACTGTGTAGCTAGTTTGCTAGTAAGTGAAGGTAGTGTGTGGGAGATGACATCAGCACTTACTGTAGCAGCATCCTTCATGAAGGCGGCTCGACGCTGGTTAAGTGTTCTTGTTACCAAACAGCGAGCTACACTATCTCCAAATCAAGCCTTATTTCCTACGGGTTTAGCGCCTCTTCACGACTATCATAATAATAAAGGTGTTGTATGTGTCCACTCCATTAACAGCTCTGAATAACACACACACACACGCTCATTTTCTCGATTTTTTTTTATTAAATATAATATTGTCCGAGCTATTAATAAAGGTATTATTTCAAGTGTTATTAAAGCCACCCACAGTTCTCACTTCAATTATACTACAAAGCATTTTTCCACTCATCAACAATTCTGTTACCAAACCAGAACTTTCCTTGATCGTTTCTATATACGAGTTTGTCTAATATTAATACTGGGTTGTGTTGTTGCTGGATGTGTTTGATACGTTACTTATACCTCATAGATTTTTATATAAGACACCGACAGTCTCTCATCTGACAAAAAAAGAAACACCTTTACCATCATTCATTC
>NC_091336.1:9911308-9916308 GCF_038502225.1 Cherax quadricarinatus
CCCACTGTGTGGGTGAAACGTTGTCAATAAAGGATCACATTATACTGCATTTGTGTTTATATTTCCATTGTGTCGGTATTTTATACCATTTATTACCAAGGTTGCTACTCACCATAACCCCCAAGTCCTTTTCGCAATCTGCATGGCTAAGTTCTACATCATTTAACTTATAAGTGCTATGGTTATGGACACTCCCGAGCTTCGGAACCTTGCATTTATCTACATTGAACTGCATCTGCCACTTTTCTGACCAAGAACAGA
Source organism: Cherax quadricarinatus (assembly GCF_038502225.1). Lineage (NCBI taxonomy): Eukaryota > Metazoa > Arthropoda > Malacostraca > Decapoda > Parastacidae > Cherax > Cherax quadricarinatus. Next base: position 9,911,570 of record NC_091336.1, read on the forward strand.
GTTTGTTTAAATCCTCCTGAAGCTCCCTAACATCTACGTTTGAATCAATTATCCTACCTATCTTTGTGTCATCGGCGAATTTGCTCATATCACTAGTAATTCCCTCATCAAGGTCATTGATATATATTATAAACAACAACGGGCCCAAGACTGATCCCTGTGGAACGCCACTTGTTACAGATCCCCACTCGGATTTAACCCCATTTATGGACACTCTGCTTCCTGTCTGCGAGCCATGACTCGATCCACGAGAGCACTTTTTCCCCAATGCCATGAACTGCCACTTTCTTTAACAGTCTTTGGTGCGGAACTCTATCAAAAGCCTTACTAATGTTTTAAAAATTGAGGTTGGAGAGTTGAAGGAGGAGGTCTTGCTTCTCCAGGAGGAGATTAGGAGGCTGAAGGTCCACCTCAATGGGTCTGGGAGAGAGTGTGAGGTGGCTGGAGTTGTGGGAAATGAGGCTTCTAGCAGTGAGGTGCAGTCTGTCTCTCGCTGTGAGGAGGCTGTAGGTGGGGAGGCAGCAACGGCTACCAGCAGTGAGGTGCAGCCCAGCACCTGCTACAAGTGGCGAGTGGTTCACAGTAATGGGAGGCGCATCAGAGTAAGGAAAGTTAAGAGTGAAGATCTGAAGGTAGGAAATCGCTTCTCTGTTCTTCAGGATGAATGTACTTCAGTGGCCAGTGAAGGTAAGGGTACTACTGCCCCTGCTAATGGAGGTAAGCGCATTCTTGTGGTTGGTGACTCTCAGGTAAGATATATTGACCGTGCTTTTTGTAATAGGAATAAGAAGATGAGAGATAGAGTGTGCTTCCCTGGAGCTGGTGTTGGGGACATAGTCAGCAGGCTGGATAATATCATGTTAGGTAATGGGAACAAGCCCATTATCTGTCTCAGTGCTGGTGGAAATGATATTGGGAAGGGTAGGAGAGAAGAGCTGCTAGATAAGTACAGGTCAGCTATAGATTTCATTAAGTCTAAGGGAGGGATCCCAATCATATGTAGCATCTTGCCTAGAAGGGGAGTAGGAAATGAATGGTTGTCTAGGGCAATTGGTGTAAATTGCTGGCTAGACAGATACTGCAAGGAACTTGCAATCCCATTCATTGACAACTGGAACAACTTTTATGGCAAACATGATATGTATGCAAGGGATGGGGTACATCTCTCTGGGGCTGGGGTGGTAGCACTTGCAGACTCGATTGAGAAGGCCATTGGTGAAATGCCTATGATTTTAAACTGATAGAAGATAGAGGTATGGGTGTGTGTGGGAAACAAGCAGGTTGCAACACTAGGGTTGGAAACAGTAAATGTATAAAAGGCATTCAGCATGAAGTTATAAATAAAGACAATAGATCAGGTCAGCAAACAAAGGGGGACAGCAGAGGGCAGCAAGGGACTAGCTCCCTTAAGGTTTACTATACTAATAGCAGGAGTGTAAGAAATAAGATAGATGAGCTAAGATTAATTGCAAGTGCAGGAAACATAGATATTATTGCTATAACAGAGACCTGGCTCAATCTGAAAGATAGAGAGATGCCCTCTGAATGTCACATACAAGGCTATAAATTATTCCACACTGACAGGGTCAACAGGAAAGGTGGTGGAGTAGCGATGTATGTCAGAGACAATTTAAATTGTTGTGTTAGACAAGATATAAAATTAGAAGCGTCAGCCACTGAATCTGTTTGGTTACAGCTTCTCGAGGGCCGAGAAAAACTAATTTTGGGTGTGATTTACAGGGCCCCAAATCTTGATAGGGAGTGCAGTAAACTTCTATGGGACGAAATTCGTAAGGCATCTACATACGAAAATGTTGTGCTAATGGGAGATTTCAACTATAGACAGATTGACTGGAGCAATTTGACAGGAAATTTAGAGTCAGGTGACTTTCTTGATACGATTCAGGATTGTTTTTTAAAACAGTTTGTGACAGAGCCAACTAGGGGAAATAACCTCCTTGACTTGGTTCTTGCCAGTAGGGAAACACTAATTAATAATCTTGAGGTTAATGATGAGCTTGGGGAAAGTGATCACAAATCACTCAGTTTTAATATATCATGGAATTCCCCTAATAATGGCAATCAAGTCTCTGTCCCTGACTTCCGCTTGGCTGATTTCATAGGACTGAAAAATTACTTAGGTGGGCTGAACTGGAATGACCTGACTAAGGGTCAGGTAGGTGGTGATGGTTGCCGATATGACGCTTTCCAGGGCATAGTTCTAGCTGCTCAGTCAAATTATGTTCCAAATAGGGAAATCAGATCAAACAAAAATGATCCTAAATGGATGAACAATAGATTAAAATATCTAATTGGTCAAAAGAGAGGCATATATAGGCAAATCAAAAGAGGAGAGGGGCAATTAAGAAATCGATATATTCAGTTAAAGAGAGAAATAAAAAAGGGAATTAGAAAAGCAAAAAGAGATTATGAGGTTAAAGTTGCAAGAGAATCGAAGACTAACCCAAAAGGATTCTTTCAGGTATACAGAAGTAAGATCAGGGACAAGATAGGCCCACTCAAAAGTTCCTCGGGTCAGCTCACTGACAGTGATAAGGAAATGTGTAGAATTTTTAACACATACTTCCTCTCAGTTTTTACACAGGAGGATACCAGCGATATTCCAGTAATGATAAATTATGTAGAACAGGACGATAATAAACTGTGCACGATTAGGGTCACAAGTGACATGGTCCTTAGGCAAATAGATAAATTAAAACCTAACAAATCCCCAGGCCCTGATGAACTGTATGCAAGGGTTCTAAAGGAATGTAAAGAGGAGCTTAGCAAACCTTTGGCTAATCTTTTCAACATATCACTACAAACTGGCATGGTGCCAGATAAGTGGAAAATGGCAAATGTGATACCTATTTTCAAAGCAGGTGACAGGTCCTTAGCTTCGAACTATAGACCAATAAGCCTAACCTCCATAGTGGGAAAATTTATGGAATCAATAATTGCCGAGGCAGTTCGTAGCCACCTTGAAAAGCATAAATTAATCAACGAATCTCAGCATGGTTTTACAAAGGGGCGTTCCTGCCTTACGAATTTATTAACTTTTTTCACTAAGGTATTTGAGGAGGTAGATCATGGTAATGAATATGATATTGTGTATATGGACTTCAGTAAGGCTTTTGACAGGGTCCCACATCAGAGACTATTGAGGAAAATTAAGGCACATGGAATAGGAGGAGAAATTTTTTCCTGGATAGAGGCATGGTTGACAAATAGGCAGCAGAGAGTTTGCATAAATGGGGAGAAATCAGAGTGGGGAAGCGTCACGAGCGGTGTTCCACAGGGGTCAGTGTTGGGCCCCCTGCTGTTCACAATATACATAAACGACATAGATGAGGGCATAAAGAGCGACATCAGCAAGTTTGCCGATGACACCAAAATAGGCCGTCGAATTCATTCTGACGAGGACATTAGAGCACTCCAGGAAGATTTGAGTAGACTGATGCAGTGGTCGGAGAAGTGGCAGATGCAGTTTAATATAGACAAATGCAAAGTTCTAAATGTTGGACAGGACAATAACCATGCCACATATAAACTAAATAATGTAGATCTTAATATTACGGATTGCGAAAAAGATTTAGGAGTTCTGGTTAGCAGTAATCTGAAACCAAGACAACAGTGCATAAGTGTTCGCAATAAAGCTAATAGAATCCTTGGCTTCATATCAAGAAGCATAAATAATAGGAGTCCTCAGGTTGTTCTTCAACTCTATACATCCTTGGTTAGGCCTCATTTAGATTATGCTGCACAGTTTTGGTCACCGTATTACAGAATGGATATAAATGCTCTGGAAAATGTACAAAGGAGGATGACAAAGTTGATCCCATGTATCAGAAACCTTCCCTATGAGGATAGACTAAGGGCCCTGAATCTGCACTCTCTAGAAAGACGTAGAATTAGGGGGGATATGATTGAGGTGTATAAATGGAAGACAGGAATAAATAAAGGGGATGTAAATAGTGTGCTGAAAATATCTAGCCTAGACAGGACTCGCAGCAATGGTTTTAAGTTGGAAAAATTCAGATTCAGGAAGGATATAGGAAAGTACTGGTTTGGTAATAGAGTTGTGGATGAGTGGAACAAACTCCCAAGTACAGTTATAGAGGCCAGAACGTTGTGTAGCTTTAAAAATAGGTTGGATAAATACATGAGTGGATGTGGGTGGGTGTGAGTTGGACCTGATAGCTTGTGCTACCAGGTCGGTTGCCGTGTTCCTCCCTTAAGTCAATGTGACCTGACCTGACTAGGTTGCAGGTGCATTGGCTTAAGCCGGTAGGAGACTTGGACCTGCCTCGCATGGGCCAGTAGGCCTTCTGCAGTGTTCCTTCGTTACACCTGTTTGAAGAGATAAATTAAAAATATTAGTTAATGGTTCACAGAGTTCTATTTTGCATTCCTTAAGAACCCTTGAAAAAACCTCATCAGGACCCGGCGACTTATTTTGCTTCAGTCTGTCTATCTGCTTCACAACCATTTCACTAGTGACTGTGATGTTACATAGTTTATCTTCTAGCCCACTATAAAAATTAATTACTGGAATATTGTTAGTGTCTTCCTGTGTAAAAACAGAGAGAAAATAATTATTTAAAATCGAGCACATTTCATTCTCTTTGTCAGTAAGATGCCCATAGTTATTTTTAAGGGGACCTATCTTATCTCTAACTTTTGTTCCATAGACCTGGAAAAAACTTTTTGGGTTAGTTTTAGAATCCCTAGCAACTTTA
>NC_091336.1:9921308-9966308 GCF_038502225.1 Cherax quadricarinatus
TACTAGTCTTAAATGAGTGTTTCTGAAAGCATATTAGTCTAAGATGTGTGTTTCTGTGTCATGTGGGGGTTCGATAACGTGGATTGGGTAATAACACTCACGCTGGATGTTCTAGTACGTATATTGGAGGGTAAATATGGGGAGTACCACGCCTGGCCTGCCTCTCTGCTCTCTACTTGAACTGGCTTGCTGAGTGCCTCGGAGGGTAGCGGCATTCAAAACATGCTATGGTCAGCTGTAACGTCAGTAAATAACAGTGATTCACACAGACGGTTTTTTAGTGAGCCATACTACTGGTAACTGGTTACTGGTAACTGGTTACTGGTAACTGGTTACTAGGAACTGATACTACTGAGAGCTCGGCGACGCTAATGTATGTTGTCCGGACATACAGCTAACACAAACTAGAGACGGCAGGCGTATGGCTTGGGCTGATTCTATAAAGTGTCAAAGTACACAACAGTTGAACATTATAACATACATAAGTAGAATATTGGAATGGAAGCTAACATAACTGACTATAATGAAACTTACTGTAATGAAACTGTAATGCATTACAAGGTATGATATAGCACAACTCATAGAATGAGACTCAACGTTGAGATTACACAATAGAAGTGATAAAAAAAATTTGATCGATCGATCTGTATTCATGTAATCTACGGATTCTGAGGAAGAATATGTACAAAGAAAGAAGTGTTTAACAGAAAAGGCAGACTCGGTGCACTCAAATCTAGACTGTTAAATCTCAGAATTTGGAGAGAACGTGAATACAAAAAAAGAAAAAATTCTTGAATACTGATAAGTTGATACTGTAATTATTCATCTATACAGGTTATTTACATTTAACCCCAACTCTGCTAGGGTGAGATTGACATATGCAGAATGGGTGTCATCTCTGGGAGGATCAAACTCTGTTGCACTGGCTAACTTATGCTTTATTTGAGGCAAATCTGAATTGGTAGTTACAAATGATACTTGAGGATTTCTCAATACCTGTCGTGTACGTAGGGAATAACGACATTCAGGTTGATCGTCTGACTGAGTATTAGAGGTAGAGAGTACAGGATCAGGAGGATTGTCAGAGTCTGTCACATTAGTCTGGGTTGGAACATCATTATCATCACATACTAACTTCATATGATCTAAATGCGATTCTTTATACTGACCAGTACTAATTTCTCTAACCTTATACTTATTGCCAGTGATATGTTCAACTACTCGATAAGGACCAACAAACTTTTGATCAAGCTTAGGCATTGCAGACGTTTTGTTAAAGTTAGTCAGCATAACTCTCGAACCTACTTTGATTTTGGACGGCTTTGCTCGAGTGTTAGCGACTCTTGTAAATTCTGCTGTTGATTTATGAAGTGTTTCACGGATTCTTCTAAAGACGCTTTGAGCTAAGCTGGTACGAGTTGCTATGAAATCATCAGGGTTGTAATTTGGTTTCGGATTAGAATATAGCAACTCATAAGGCAAACGTTTATCTACACCGTACAATGCATAATGTGGAGTGTCACCTATAGAAACATTGTAAGCAGAATTTATAGCACACTGCACATCAGGTATAACTTCATCCCAAGTTTCACTGTTGGGATTGATAGTGGCTCTCAAGACATCAAGTACTTTCTTATTGGTTCGTTCTGCTAACCCATTGCTGGCAGGATGATGAGGAACAATGGTGGATTTAGAGATCTTGTACAAGGTACACAAATTTTCAAGAATCTCATTACAGAATTCACCTCCATTATCTGTTACTAGGGACTTAGGGGTGGTATGCCTGCAGATAATGCGTTCTTTAAATGCTTTAGCTACTGTCTCTGCAGTCTTATCTGCAATAGGAACTAACTCACAATATCTGGTGAAATGGTCTACCATAACACACAGATGTTTGTTGCCCTGGAGGGAACATTGGAAATTAGTTAACAGATCTAGCGCAACTCTTTCCCACGGTTCGTTAGTAGTTGGATATACTTGGATTGGATTAGGACCATTAACATTACCTTCATGTTGCATGCAGACACTACATTTCTTAACATACTCAGAAATATCAGTTGCCATACGAGGCCAAAAGTATTTCAATCTGGCTTGTTTTACTGAACGATCCATACCAGGGTGTGCAACACCTGGTACATCGTGAACTAGCTGTAAGGCTACATTCACTAGTGACTGTGGAATTACTAACTGGTATACTCTTCTGCTAGGAGTACCCAACTCGGCTGTTCGATACAGTAATTCTTGGTTCATGACAAAGTCACTGATGGGTGCTGGTGGCTTCACAGTCAGAATAAGATCTTCCTGGAGCAGGAATCGAATCACACCAGACCACATGGGATCTGTTCGTTGAGCATTCTTTACGTCCTCAGCAGTAAATGGAGGGTCTGCAGTTACTGTGTGTTTCTGAAAGCATACTAGTCTGTGTGTTTCTGAGAGCATACTAGTCTGTGTGTTTCTGAGAGCATACTAGTCTTATATGTGTGTTTCTGAGAGCATACTAGTCTAAGATGTGTGTTTCTGAGAGCATACTAGTCTTAGATGTGTGTTTCTGAGAGCATACTAGTCTAAGATATGTGTTTCTGAGAGCATACTAGTCTTAGATGTGTTTCTGAGAGCATACTAGTCCAAGATGTGTGTTTCTGAGAGCATACTAGTCAACAGTGTGTGTTTCTGAGAGCATACTAGTCTTAGATGTGTGTATCTGAGAGGATACTAGTCTTAGATGTGTATTTCTGAGAGCATACTAGTCTAAGATGTGTGTTTTTGAGAGCATACTAGTCTAAGATGTGTGTTTCTGAGAGCATATTAGTCTTAGATGTGTTTCTAAGAGCATACTAGTCTGTGTGTTTCTGAGAGCATACTAGTCTTAGATGTGTGTTTCTGAGAGAATACTAGTCTTAGATGTGTGTTTCTGAGAGCATACTAGTCTAAGATGTGCAAGTTTTTAGGGCATACTAGAGCAAACTACAGGAGGTGTTTCTCATTGTAAACTAAACTAGAGAGAGAGAGAGAGAAGGTATTTCCTAACTGGCTGGTTCCTCCCGGATGTAACATTGTCACAACCAACAGCGACCACAGGGTCAACCACACCTCCGGTACACACGCACAGCCTTCCTTCATGGGTTAAATTATTTGCTCTGCCAACTCTCATACAGACAGGAAGTCGATTTATGAAAATGGTCATAGATTACGAGTTTGACTCCCCCGATCACCGTTACAGTAACTCATCATTATATTTTCAATTTCGTTGGGTCGTTGCGAAGTAAGACTCCTAGTTGATTTATGTAGGTGCGACAGTTGTTGTCTCCAGGCTGGTCAGCTTAATATGCTGAGAGTGACACGAAGAGGGGAAGAACTAGATAGGCTGTGAAGAATTAGACACATGTGCAACATCTGGGTATCTTTATTTATAGACGTTTCGCCATCCAGTGGCTTTATAAATACAAGGACATAATGTGAAGAATATAGAACTATATTGAGAAGGTGAGGTAATCAGTCCCTCATTCTTGGAGATGGTGAAGAGCACCGTAGTCTTCAAGACTACAGTATATACTTCTACAATGTTCACATTATTGTATTTTATTGATAAAGCCACTGGATGGTGAAACGTCTACATATAAAAATACCCAGATGTTGCACATGTGTCTTAATTCTTCATTTTGTCGCTACTGTATACCATTCATGTACAAATAGAATATATATAATGAGTAAATATTGATTACTTTTCCCCGTACCGCAAGTGTGTTTTGCCACGGTAATCACCCGTCCTCACGCTACGCAGGGAAAATAAAACGTAAAGATTTCAATAGTACGCATTTTTTTGGGAGTAGGTTTCGTCACTTGAATTTCTTGAGTTAACACTTCTCAGCCATATTAGATGTCGAACAGCGTGAACCCATATTGACAGACCCCTGTGATACACCCAGACGATCACAGGTGCGGTCCTGGACCTACATTTTGGGTCCTGAAGCTGGAACTGTCATGGGGTCACCTGCACAACTAACAACAGCTAGCCTACATGATATTATAATAACCTTTTATTTTTTTAACTTATTTTGTATTGAATTACACTATATTATTAGTATTATTTTTAAAACCCCTTCTCACACAAAATTTTTAGGCACTTTGGACTAAAGTGGCTTCTAGGGCCCTTCCGGGATTAGGGGCCCTGAAGCCTAAACATCATTAGTTTCACAGTAGAGAAAACTAGCATATGGAACCCTTCTAGAGACTTTATGAAACTCGAACCTTCTAATGCGGCTGTTACACCATGACAGACTAAGTAGTTGAGAAAAAAGTTATAATCAGAACTATAATTTTTAGAAGGGGTGGAGGGGTTAGCCAGTGGAAGGTCTCAATCAGATGACCAAAAGCTCCAGCTGCGAGTCATCACATGACTAACACCCACGTCAGGAAATATTTGTCCTGTTTTCTGACAAACCTTATCTAACTTGGGTAGTCTAAGGTCAGTTAATGTGGTCAGAAAAAGGGACAGTTATGTCCTGGTTGGAAGAAGCATTGTGACACCGACCAACTGCGGCAACGTTTTGCCGCTAGTGATTTCATCAGCCGCTTGTGGCGAAACGTTGCCTTTAATAAATATTCAGAACTATACATTGGTGTACCTTTTCTACGTACACTATTGTACTTTTCCACGTACAGTAATGTAGAAAAAATGAGACACTTATACAACATACGGGAATCTTTATTGAAGAAATGTTTCGCCACACACTGGCTTCATCAGTCCAAAATAAAGTAGAAACGGGTAAGGAGAGGAGGAGTTTGAGGTAATCAGTCCCTCAACCTGGAAACGATGTGTTCAGTCCATCACTCTTGTAGGAAGTACAGCATGGGGGCCAGAGGGGCGACTTATATACTGCAGTGAGGTGAGTGGAAGCAGGAGGAGGCGGGATCTCATTGGGACCTGCCACTAGTGTAAGTAGGTCTTCGTCCAAAGGTTGGACAAGCATAAGTGTCTCGATTCTTTAACTTGTCGGTTTTCAAAACTATTCATTACATTAATGTACCTTTTTCCACGTACACTAGTGTACTTTTCCACGTACAGTAATGAACCTTTTTCCACGTACACTAGTGTACTTTTCCACGTACAGTAATGAGCCTTTCTCCACGTACACTAGTGTACTTTTCCACGTACAGTAATGAACCTTTTTCCACGTACACTAGTGTGCTTTTCCACGTACAGTAATGAACCTTTTTCCACGTACACTAGTGTACTTTTCCACGTACAGTAATGAACCTTTTTCCACGTACACTAGTGTACTTTTCCACGTACAGTAATGAACCTTTTTCCACGTACACTAGTGTACTTTTCCACGTACAGTAATGAACCTTTTTCCACGTACACTAGTGTACTTTTCCACGTACAGTAATGAGCCTTTTTCCACGTACACTAGTGTACTTTTCCACGTACAGTAATGAGCCTTTTTCCACGTACACTAGTGTACTTTTCCACGTACAGTAATGAACCTTTTTCCACGTACACTAGTGTACTTTTCCACGTACAGTAATGAACCTTTTTCCACATACACTAGTGTACTTTTCCACGTACAGTAATGAACCTTTTTCCACGTACCCTAGTGTACTTTTCCACGTACAGTAATGAGCCTTTTTCCACGTATACTAGTGTACTTTTCCACGTATAGTAATGAACCTTTTTCCACGTACACTAGTGTACTTTGCCATGAGTGCATGGTGAAGCTGGTGGCCACCTGAGCGAGGTGTTCCACTGGCCCAGCTGTCCATCTTGAAGGCCACGTCACGTGAGCGAGGTGTTCCACTGGCCCAGCTGTCCATCGTGAAGGCCACGTCACGTGAGCGAGGTGTTCCACTGGCCCAGCTGTCCATCTTGAAAGCCACGTCACGTGAGCGAGGTGTTCCACTGGCCCAGCTGTCCATCTTGAAAGCCACGTCACCTGAGCGAGGTGTTCCACTGGCCCAGCTGTTCATCTAGAAGGCCACGTCACGTGAGCGAGGTTTTCCACTGGCCCAGCTGTCCATCTTGAAGGCCACGTCACGTGAGCGAGGTGTTCCACTGGCCCAGCTGTCCATCTTGAAGGCCACGTCACCTGAGCGAGGTGTTCCACTGGCCCAGCTGTCCATGTTGAAGGCCACGTCACGTGAGCGAGGTGTTCCACTGGCCCAGCTGTCCATCTTGAAGGCCACGTCACCTGAGCGAGGTGTTCCACAGGCCCAGCTGTCCATCTTGAAGGCCACGTCACGTGAGCGAGGTGTTCCACTGCCGCAGCTGTCCATGTTGAAGGCCACGTCACCTGAGCGAGGTGTTCCACTGGCCCAGCTGTCCATGTTGAAGGCCACGTCACGTGAGCGAGGTGTTCCACTGGCCCAGCTGTCCATCTTGAAAGCCACGTCACGTGAGCGAGGTGTTCCACTGGCCCAGCTGTCCATGTTGAAGGCCACGTCACGTGAGCGAGGTGTTCCACTGGCCCAGCTGTCCATCTTGAAGGCCACGTCACGTGAACGAGGTGTTCCACTGGCCCAGCTGTCCATCTTGAAGGCCACGTCACGTGAGCGAGGTGTTCCACTGGCCCAGCTGTCCATCTTGAAGGCCGCGTCACGTGAGCGAGGTGTTCCACTAGCCCAGCTGTCCATCTTGAAGGCCACGTCACGTGAGCGAGGTGTTCCACTGGCCCAGCTGTCCATCTTGAAGGCCACGTCACGTGAGCGAGGTGTTCCACTGGCCCAGCTGTCCATCTTGAAGGCCGCGTCACGTGAGCGAGGTGTTCCACTGGCCCAGCTGTCCATGTTGAAGGCCACGTCACGTGAGCGAGGTGTTCCACTGGCCCAGCTGTCCATCTAGAAGGCCGCGTCACGTGAGCGAGGTGTTCCACTGGCCCAGCTGTCCATGTTGAAGGCCACGTCACGTGAGCGAGGTGTTCCACTGGCCCAGCTGTCCATCTAGAAGGCCACGTCACGTGAGCGAGGTGTTCCACTGGCCCAGCTGTCCATCTAGAAGGCCACGTCACGTGAGCGAGGTGTTCCACTGGCCCAGCTGTCCATCTTGAAGGCCACGTCACGTGAGCGAGGTGTTCCACTGGCCCAGCTGTCCATCTTGAAGGCCGCGTCACGTGAGCGAGGTGTTCCACTGGCCCAGCTGTCCATGTTGAAGGCCACGTCACGTGAGCGAGGTGTTCCACTGGCCCAGCTGTCCATCTAGAAGGCCGCGTCACGTGAGCGAGGTGTTCCACTGGCCCAGCTGTCCATGTTGAAGGCCACGTCACGTGAGCGAGGTGTTCCACTGGCCCAGCTGTCCATCTAGAAGGCCACGTCACGTGAGCGAGGTGTTCCACTGGCCCAGCTGTCCATCTAGAAGGCCACGTCACGTGAGCGAGGTGTTCCACTGGCCCAGCTGTCCATCTTGAAGGCCACGTCACGTGAGCGAGGTGTTCCACTGGCCCAGCTGTCCATCTTGAAGGCCGCGTCACGTGAGCGAGGTGTTCCACTGGCCCAGCTGTCCATGTTGAAGGCCACGTCACGTGAGCGAGGTGTTCCACTGGCCCAGCTGTCCATCTAGAAGGCCGCGTCACGTGAGCGAGGTGTTCCACTGGCCCAGCTGTCCATGTTGAAGGCCACGTCACGTGAGCGAGGTGTTCCACTGGCCCAGCTGTCCATCTAGAAGGCCACGTCACGTGAGCGAGGTGTTCCACTGGCCCAGCTGTCCATCTAGAAGGCCACGTCACGTGAGCGAGGTGTTCCACTGGCCCAGCTGTCCATGTTGAAGGCCACGTCACGTGAGCGAGGTGTTCCACTGGCCCAGCTGTCCATCTTGAAGGCCGCGTCACGTGAGCGAGGTGTTCCACTGGCCCAGCTGTCCATGTTGAAGGCCACGTCACGTGAGCGAGGTGTTCCACTGGCCCAGCTGTCCATCTAGAAGGCCGCGTCACGTGAGCGAGGTGTTCCACTGGCCCAGCTGTCCATGTTGAAGGCCACGTCACGTGAGCGAGGTGTTTCACTGGCCCAGCTGTCCATCTAGAAGGCCACGTCACGTGAGCGAGGTGTTCCACTGGCCAAGCTGTCCATCTAGAAGGCCACGTCACGTGAGCGAGGTGTTCCACTGGCCCAGCTGTCCATCTAGAAGGCCACGTCACGTGAGCGAGGTGTTCCACTGGCCCAGCTGTCCATCTAGAAGGCCACGTCACGTGAGCGAGGTGTTCCACTGGCCCAGCTGTCCATCTAGAAGGCCACGTCACGTGAGCGAGGTGTTCCACTGGCCCAGCTGTCCATCTAGAAGGCCACGTCACGTGAGCGAGGTGTTCCACTGGCCCAGCTGTCCATCTCGAAGGCCACGTCACGTGAGCGAGGTGTTCCACTGGCCCAGCTGTCCATCATGAAGGCCACGTCACGTGAGCGAGGTGTTCCACTGGCCCAGCTGTCCATGTTGAAGGCCACGTCACGTGAGCGAGGTGTTCCACTGGCCCAGCTGTCCATGTTGAAGGCCACGTCACGTGAGCGAGGTGTTCCACTGGCCCAGCTGTCCATGTTGAAGGCCACGTCACGTGAGCGAGGTGTTCCACTGGCCCAGCTGTCCATGTTGAAGGCCACGTCACGTGAGCGAGGTGTTCCACTGGCCCAGCTGTCCATGTTGAAGGCCACGTCACGTGAGCGAGGTGTTCCACTGGCCCAGCTGTCCATGTTGAAGCCCACGTCACGTGAGCGAGGTGTTCCACTGGCCCAGCTGTCCATGTTGAAGGCCACGTCACGTGAGCGAGGTGTTCCACTGGCCCAGCTGTCCATGTTGAAGGCCACGTCACGTGAGCGAGGTGTTCCACTGGCCCAGCTGTCCATGTTGAAGGCCACGTCACGTGAGCGAGGTGTTCCACTGGCCCAGCTGTCCATCATGAAGGCCAGGTCACGTGAGCGAGGTGTTCCACTGGCCCAGCTGTCCATCATGAAGGCCACGTCACGTGAGCGAGGTGTTCCACTGGCCCAGCTGTCCATCATGAAGGCCACGTCACGTGAGCGAGGTGTTCCACTGGCCCAGCTGTCCATCTTGAAGGCCACGTCACGTGAGCGAGGTGTTCCACTGGCCCAGCTGTCCATCATGAAGGCCACGTCACGTGAGCGAGGTGTTCCACTGGCCCAGCTGTCCATCATGAAGGCCACGTCACGTGAGCGAGGTGTTCCACTGGCCCAGCTGTCCATCATGAAGGCCACGTCACGTGAGCGAGGTGTTCCACTGGCCCAGCTGTCCATCTTGAAGGCCACGTCACGTGAGCGAGGTGTTCCACTGGCCCAGCTGTCCATCTTGAAGGCCACGTCACGTGAGCGAGGTGTTCCACTGGTCCAGCTGTCCATCTAGAAGGCCACGTCACGTGAGCGAGGTGTTCCACTGGTCCAGCTGTCCATCTAGAAGGTCACGTCACGTGAGCGAGGTGTTCCACTGGCCCAGCTGTCCATCTTGAAGGCCACGTCACGTGAGCGAGGTGTTCCTCTGGTCCAGCTGTCCATCTAGAAGGCCACGTCACGTGAGCGAGGTGTTCCACTGGCCCAGCTGTCCATCTAGAAGGCCACGTCACGTGAGCGAGGTGTTCCACTGGTCCAGCTGTCCATCTAGAAGGTCACGTCACGTGAGCGAGGTGTTCCACTGGCCCAGCTGTCCATCTTGAAGGCCACGTCACGTGAGCGAGGTGTTCCACTGGCCCAGCTGTCCATCTAGAAGGCCACGTCACGTGAGCGAGGTGTTCCACTGGTCCAGCTGTCCATCTAGAAGGCCACGTCACGTGAGCGAGGTGTTCCACTGGCCCAGCTGTCCATCTAGAAGGCCACGTCACGTGAGCGAGGTGTTCCACTGGTCCAGCTGTCCATCTTGAAGGCCACGTCACGTGAGCGAGGTGTTCCACTGGCCCAGCTGTCCATCTTGAAGGCCACGTCACGTGAGCGAGGTGTTCCACTGGCCCAGCTGTCCATCTAGAAGGTCACGTCACGTGAGCGAGGTGTTCCACTGGCCCAGCTGTCCATGTTGAAGGCCACGTCACGTGAGCGAGGTGTTCCACTGGCCCAGCTGTCCATCTTGAAGGCCACGTCACGTGAGCGAGGTGTTCCACTGGCCCAGCTGTCCATCTAGAAGGCCACGTCACGTGAGCGAGGTGTTCCACTGGCCCAGCTGTCCATCTAGAAGGTCACGTCACGTGAGCGAGGTGTTCCACTGGCCCAGCTGTCCATCTTGAAGGCCACGTCACGTGAGCGAGGTGTTCCACTGGCCCAGCTGTCCATCTTGAAGGCCACGTCACGTGAGCGAGGTGTTCCACTGGCCCAGCTGTCCATCTAGAAGGCCACGTCACGTGAGCGAGGTGTTCCACTGGCCCAGCTGTCCATCTAGAAGGCCACGTCACGTGAGCGAGGTGTTCCACTGGCCCAGCTGTCCATCTAGAAGGCCACGTCACGTGAGCGAGGTGTTCCACTGGCCCAGCTGTCCATCTTGAAGGCCACGTCACGTGAGCGAGGTGTTCCACTGGCCCAGCTGTCCATCTAGAAGGCCACGTCACGTGAGCGAGGTGTTCCACTGGCCCAGCTGTCCATCTAGAAGGCCACGTCACGTGAGCGAGGTGTTCCACTGGCCCAGCTGTCCATGTTGAAGGCCCCGTCACGTGAGCGAGGTGTTCCACTGGCCCAGCTGTCCATCTTGAAGGCCGCGTCACGTGAGCGAGGTGTTCCACTGGCCCAGCTGTCCATGTTGAAGGCCACGTCACGTGAGCGAGGTGTTCCACTGGCCCAGCTGTCCATGTTGAAGGCCACGTCACGTGAGCGAGGTGTTCCACTGGCCCAGCTGTCCATCTTGAAGGCCGCGTCACGTGAGCGAGGTGTTCCACTGGCCCAGCTGTCTATGTTGAAGGCCACGTCACGTGAGCGAGGTGTTCCACTGGCCCAGCTGTCCATGTTGAAGGCCACGTCACGTGAGCGAGGTGTTCCACTGGCCCAGCTGTCCATGTTGAAGGTCACGTCACGTGAGCGAGGTGTTCCACTGGCCCAGCTGTCCATGTTGAAGGCCGCGTCAGGTGAGCGAGGTGTTCCACTGGCCCAGCTGTCCATGTTGAAGGCCACGTCACGTGAGCGAGGTGTTCCACTGGCCCAGCTGTCCATGTTGAAGGCCACGTCACGTGAGCGAGGTGTTCCACTGGCCCAGCTGTCCATGTTGAAGGCCACGTCACGTGAGCGAGGTGTTCCACTGGCCCAGCTGTCCATGTTGAAGGCCACGTCACGTGAGCGAGGTGTTCCACTGGCCCAGCTGTCCATGTTGAAGGCCACGTCACGTGAGCGAGGTGTTCCACTGGCCCAGCTGTCCATGTTGAAGGCCACGTCACGTGAGCGAGGTGTTCCACTGGCCCAGCTGTCCATCTTGAAGGCCACGTCACGTGAGCGAGGTGTTCCACTGGCCCAGCTGTCCATGTTGAAGGCCACGTCACGTGAGCGAGGTGTTCCACTGGCCCAGCTGTCCATGTTGAAGGCCACGTCACGTGAGCGAGGTGTTCCCCTGGCCCAGCTGTCCATGTTGAAGGCCACGTCACGTGAGCGAGGTGTTCCACTGGCCCAGCTGTCCATCTTGAAGGCCACGTCACGTGAGCGAGGTGTTCCACTGGCCCAGCTGTCCATCTAGAAGGCCACGTCACGTGAGCGAGGTGTTCCACTGGCCCAGCTGTCCATCTTGAAGGTCACGTCACGTGAGCGAGGTGTTCCACTGGCCCAGCTGTCCATCTTGAAGGCCACGTCACGTGAGCGAGGTGTTCCACTGGCCCAGCTGTCCATCTTGAAGGCCACGTCACGTGAGCGAGGTGTTCCACTGGCCCAGCTGTCCATCTAGAAGGCCACGTCACGTGAGCGAGGTGTTCCACTGGCCCAGCTGTCCATCTAGAAGGCCACGTCACGTGAGCGAGGTGTTCCACTGGCCCAGCTGTCCATCTAGAAGGCAACGTCACGTGAGCGAGGTGTTCCACTGGCCCAGCTGTCCATCTTGAAGGCCACGTCACGTGAGCGAGGTGTTCCACTGGCCCAGCTGTCCATCTAGAAGGCCACGTCACGTGAGCGAGGTGTTCCACTGGCCCAGCTGTCCATCTAGAAGGCCACGTCACGTGAGCGAGGTGTTCCACTGGCCCAGCTGTCCATCTAGAAGGCCACGTCACGTGAGCGAGGTGTTCCACTGGCCCAGCTGTCCATCTAGAAGGCCACGTCACGTGAGCGAGGTGTTCCACTGGCCCAGCTGTCCATCTTGAAGGCCACGTCACGTGAGCGAGGTGTTCCACTGGCCCAGCTGTCCATCTTGAAGGCCGCGTCACGTGAGCGAGGTGTTCCACTGGCCCAGCTGTCCATCTTGAAGGCCACGTCACGTGAGCGAGGTGTTCCACTGGCCCAGCTGTCCATGTTGAAGGCCCCGTCACGTGAGCGAGGTGTTCCACTGGCCCAGCTGTCCATCTTGAAGGCCGCGTCACGTGAGCGAGGTGTTCCACTGGCCCAGCTGTCCATGTTGAAGGCCACGTCACGTGAGCGAGGTGTTCCACTGGCCCAGCTGTCCATGTTGAAGGCCACGTCACGTGAGCGAGGTGTTCCACTGGCCCAGCTGTCCATCTTGAAGGCCGCGTCACGTGAGCGAGGTGTTCCACTGGCCCAGCTGTCCATGTTGAAGGCCACGTCACGTGAGCGAGGTGTTCCACTGGCCCAGCTGTCCATGTTGAAGGCCACGTCACGTGAGCGAGGTGTTCCACTGGCCCAGCTGTCCATGTTGAAGGCCACGTCACGTGAGCGAGGTGTTCCACTGGCCCAGCTGTCCATGTTGAAGGCCACGTCACGTGAGCGAGGTGTTCCACTGGCCCAGCTGTCCATGTTGAAGGCCACGTCACGTGAGCGAGGTGTTCCACTGGCCCAGCTGTCCATGTTGAAGGCCACGTCACGTGAGCGAGGTGTTCCACTGGCCCAGCTGTCCATGTTGAAGGCCACGTCACGTGAGCGAGGTGTTCCACTGGCCCAGCTGTCCATGTTGAAGGCCACGTCACGTGAGCGAGGTGTTCCACTGGCCCAGCTGTCCATGTTGAAGGCCACGTCACGTGAGCGAGGTGTTCCACTGGCCCAGCTGTCCATGTTGAAGGCCACGTCACGTGAGCGAGGTGTTCCACTGGCCCAGCTGTCCATGTTGAAGGCCACGTCACGTGAGCGAGGTGTTCCACTGGCCCAGCTGTCCATGTTGAAGGCCACGTCACGTGAGCGAGGTGTTCCACTGGCCCAGCTGTCCATGTTGAAGGCCACGTCACGTGAGCGAGGTGTTCCACTGGCCCAGCTGTCCATGTTGAAGGCCACGTCACGTGAGCGAGGTGTTCCACTGGCCCAGCTGTCCATGTTGAAGGCCACGTCACGTGAGCGAGGTGTTCCACTGGTTATTATTTACGGCTTCCAGTCTGCCCTTTTTTGTTTATGAAAGAAATTTCAAAAGTTGAAATGGTGTATTTCATGCTGTAATTTCTGAATGATTCATCCGATTGGCTTCAAACCTTCGACGGTGATAACTTGTAAATGTAATTTATGGGGACTTTAAAAGTTATGGTGTTGAAGTGTGACTGGTAAATGATCCGTGTCGGACCGAAACGTCTTCATAAGATTCTCACGGGCTTCTGTCATGTGCATTGTGGTAGAGGGGGCTAGGGTTATGCCACACTGGGATACCTTCCTGGGATCATTGTGGTAGAGGGGGCTGGGGTTATGCCACACTGGGATACCTTCCTGGGATCATTGTGGTAGAGGGGACTGGGGTTATGCCACTCTGGGATACCTTCCTGGGATCATTGTGGTAGATGGGGCTGGGGTTATGCCACACTGGGATACCTTCCTGGGATCATTGTGGTAGATGGGGCAGGGGTTATGCCACACTGGGATACCTTCCTGGGATCATTGTGGTAGATGGGGCAGGGGTTATGCCACACTGGGATACCTTCCTGGGATCATTGTGGTAGATGGGGCAGGGGTTATGCCACACTGGGATACCTTCCTGGGATCATTGTGGTAGATGGGGCAGGGGTTATGCCACACTGGGATACCTTCCTGGGATCATTGTGGTAGAGGGGGCTGGGGTTATGCCACACTGGGATACCTTCCTGGGATCATTGTGGTAGAGGGGGATGGGGTTATGCCACACTGGGATACCTTCCTGGGATCATTGTGGTAGAGCGGGCTGGGGTTATGCCACACTGGGATACCTTCCTGGGATCATTGTGGTAGAGGGGGATGGGGTTATGCCACACTGGGATATCTTCCTGGGATCATTGTGGTAGAGGGGGCTGGGGTTATGCCACACTGGGATACCTTCCTGGGATCATTGTGGTAGAGGGGGATGGGGTTATGCCACACTGGGATACCTTCCTGGGATCATTGTGGTAGAGGGGGCTGGGGTTATGCCACACTGGGATACCTTCCTGGGATCATTGTGGTAGAGGGGGATGGGGTTATGCCACACTGGGATACCTTCCTGGGATCATTGTGGTAGAGGGGGATGGGGTTATGCCACACTGGGATACCTTCCTGGGATCATTGTGGTAGAGGGGGATGGGGTTATGCCACACGGGGATACCTTCCTGGGATCATTGTGTTAGAGGGGGATGGGGTTATGCCACACGGGGATACCTTCCTGTGATCATTGTGGTAGAGGGGGATGGGGTTATGCCACACTGGGATACCTTCCTGGGATCATTGTGGTAGAGGGGGATGGGGTTATGCCACACTGGGATACCTTCCTGGGATCATTGTGGTAGAGGGGGCTGGGGTTATGCCACACGGGGATACCTTCCTGGGATCATTGTGGTAGAGGGGGATGGGGTTATGCCACACTGGGATACCTTCCTGGGATCATTGTGGTAGAGGGGGATGGGGTTATGCCACACTGGGATACCTTCCTGGGATACCTTCCGGGGATCATTGTGGTAGAGGGGGATGGGGTTATGCCACACTGGGATACCTTCCTGGGATCATTGTGGTAGAGGGGGATGGGGTTATGCCACACTGGGATACCTTCCAGGGATCATTGTCGTAGAGGGGGATGGGGTTATGCCACACTGGGATACCTTCCTGGGATCATTGTGGTAGAGGGGGCTGGGGTTATGCCACACGGGGATACCTTCCTGGGATCATTGTGGTAGAGGGGGATGGGGTTATGCCACACTGGGATACCTTCCTGGGATCATTGTGGTAGAGGGGGATGGGGTTATGCCACACTGGGATACCTTCCTGGGATCATTGTGGTAGAGGGGCATGGGTTATGCCACACGGGGATACCTTCCTGGGATCATTGTGGTAGAGGGGGATGGGGTTATGCCACACTCGGATACCTTCCTGGGATCATTGTGGTAGAGGGGGATGGGGTTATGCCACACTGGGATACCTTCCTGGGATCATTGTGGTAGAGGGGGATGGGGTTATGCCACACTGGGATACCTTCCTGGGATCATTGTGGTAGAGGGGGATGGGGTTATGCCACACGGGGATACCTTCCTGGGATCATTGTGGTAGAGGGGGCTGGGGTTATGCCACACTGGGATACCTTCCTGGGATCATTGTGGTAGAGGGGGATGGGGATATGCCACACGGGGATACCTTCCTGGGATCATTGTGGTAGAGGGGGCTGGGGTTATGCCACACTGGGATACCTTCCTGGGATCATTGTGGTAGAGGGGGCTGGGGTTATGCCACACTGGGATACCTTCCTGGGATCATTGTGGTAGAGGGGGCTGGGGTTATGCCACACTGGGATACCTTCCTGGGATCATTGTGGTAGAGGGGGCTGGGGTTATGCCACACGGGGATACCTTCCTGGGATCATTGTGGTAGAGGGGGCTGGGGTTATGCCACACGGGGATACCTTCCTGGGATCATTGTGGTAGAGGGGGCTGGGGTTATGCCACACTGGGATACCTTCCTGGGATCATTGTGGTAGAGGGGGCTGGGGTTATGCCACACTGGGATACCTTCCTGGGATCATTGTGGTAGAGGGGGCTGGGGTTATGCCACACTGGGATACCTTCCTGGGATCATTGTGGTAGAGGGGGCTGGGGTTATGCCACACTGGGATACCTTCCTGGGATCATTGTGGTAGAGGGGGCTGGGGTTATGCCACACTGGGATACCTTCCTGGGATCATTGTGGAAGAGGGGACTGGGGTTATGGCACACGGGGATATCTTCCTGGGATCATTGTGGTAGAGGGGGCTGGGGTTATGCCACACTGGGATACCTTCCTGGGATCATTGTGGTAGAGGGGGATGGGGTTATGCCACACTGGGATACCTTCCTGGGATCATTGTGGTAGAGGGGGCTGGGGTTATGCCACACTGGGATACCTTCCTGGGAGGATTGTGGTAGAGGGGGATGGGGTTATGCCACACTGGGATACCTTCCTGGGATCATTGTGGTAGAGGGGGATGGGGTTATGCCACACTGGGATACCTTCCTGGGATCATTGTGGTAGAGGGGGCTGGGGTTATGCCACACGGGGATACCTTCCTGGGATCATTGTGGTAGAGGGGGCTGGGGTTATGCCACACGGGGATACCTTCCTGGGATGATTGTGGTAGAGGGGGATGGGGTTATGCCACACTGGGATACCTTCCTGGGATCATTGTGGTAGAGGGGGATGGGGTTATGCCACACTGGGATACCTTCCTGGGATCATTGTGGTAGAGGGGGCTGGGGTTATGCCACACGGGGATACCTTCCTGGGATCATTGTGGTAGAGGGGGATGGGGTTATGCCACACTGGGATACCTTCCTGGGATCATTGTCGTAGAGGGGGATGGGGTTATGCCACACTGGGATACCTTCCTGGGATCATTGTGGTAGAGGGGGCTGGGGTTATGGCACACTGGGATACCTTCCTGGGATCATTGTGGTAGAGGGGGATGGGGTTATGCCACACTGGGATACCTTCCTGGGATCATTGTCGTAGAGGGGGATGGGGTTATGCCACACCGGGATACCTTCCTGGGATCATTGTGGTAGAGGGGGCTGGGGTTATGCCACACGGGGATACCTTCCTGGGATCATTGTGGTAGAGGGGGATGGGGTTATGCCACACTGGGATAACTTCCTGGGATCATTGTGGTAGAGGGGGATGTGGTTATGCCACACTGGGATACCTTCCTGGGATCATTGTGGTAGAGGGGGCTGGGGTTATGCCACACGGGGATACCTTCCTGGGATCATTGTGGTAGAGGGGGATGGGGTTATGCCACACTGGGATACCTTCCTGGGATCATTGTGGTAGAGGGGGATGGGGTTATGCCACACTGGGATACCTTCCTGAGATCATTGTGGTAGAGGGGGATGGGGTTATGCCACACTGGGATACCTTCCTGGGATCATTGTGGTAGAGGGGGATGGGGTTATGCCACACGGGGATACCTTCCTGGGATCATTGTGGTAGAGGGGGCTGGGGTTATGCCACACTGGGATACCTTCCTGGGATCATTGTGGTAGAGGGGGATGGGGATATGCCACACGGGGATACCTTCCTGGGACCATTGTGGTAGAGGGGGCTGGGGTTATGCCACACTGGGATACCTTCCTGGGATCATTGTGGTAGAGGGGGCTGGGGTTATGCCACACTGGGATACCTTCCTGGGATCATTGTGGTAGAGGGGGCTGGGGTTATGCCACACTGGGATACCTTCCTGGGATCATTGTGGTAGAGGGGGCTGGGGTTATGCCATACGGGGATACCTTCCTGGGATCATTGTGGTAGAGGGGGATGGGGATATGCCACACGGGGATACCTTCCTGGGATCATTGTGGTAGAGGGGGCTGGGGTTATGCCACACTGGGATACCTTCCTGGGATAATTGTGGTAGAGGGGGCTGGGGTTATGCCACACTGGGATACCTTCCTGGGATCATTGTGGTAGAGGGGGCTGGGGTTATGCCACACTGGGATACCTTCCTGGGATCATTGTGGTAGAGGGGGCTGGGGTTATGCCACACTGGGATACCTTCCTGGGATCATTGTGGTAGAGGGGGCTGGGGTTATGCCACACTGGGATACCTTCCTGGGATCATTGTGGTAGAGGGGGCTGGGGTTATGCCACACTGGGATACCTTCCTGGGATCATTGTGGTAGAGGGGGCTGGGGTTATGCCACACTGGGATACCTTCCTGGGATCACTGTGGAAGAGGGGACTGGGGTTATGTCACACTGGGATACCTTCCTGGGATCATTGTGGTAGAGGGGACTGGGGTTATGCCACACTGGGATACCTTCCTGAGATCATTGTGGTAGATGGGGCAGGGGTTATGCCACACTGGGATACCTTCCTGGGATCATTGTGGTAGAGGGGGATGGGGTTATGCCACACTGGGATACCTTCCTGGGATCATTGTGGAAGAGGGGACTGGCGTTATGTCACACTGGGATACCTTCCTGGGATCATTGTGGTAGAGGGGGCTGGGGTTATGCCACACTGGGATACCTTCCTGGGATCATTGTGGTAGAAAGGGCTGGGGTTATGGCACACTGGGATACCTTCCTGGGATCATTGTGGTAGAGGGGACAGGGGTTATGCCACACTGGGATACCTTCCTGGGATCATTGTGGTAGAGGGGACTGGGGTTATGCCACACTGGGATACCTTCCTGGGATCATTGTGGTAGAGGGGACTGGGGTTATGCCACACTGGGATACCTTCCTGAGATCATTGTGGTAGAGGGGGCTGGGGTTATGCCACACTGGGATACCTTCCTGAGATCATTGTGGTAGAGGGGGCTGGGATTATGCCACACTGGGATACCTTCCTGAGATCATTGTGGTAGAGGGGACTGGGGTTATGCCACACTGGGATACCTTCCTGGGATCATTGTGGTAGAGGGGGCTGGGGTTATGCCACACTGGGATACCTTCCTTTGATCATTGTGGTAAAGGGGGCTGGGGTTATGCCACACTGGGATACCTTCCTGGGATCATTGTGGTAGAGGGGACTGGGGTTATGCCACACTGGGATACCTTCATGGGATCATTGTGGTAGAGGGGGCTGGGGTTATGCCACACTGGGATACCTTCCTGGGATCATTGTGGTAGAGGGGACTGGGGTTATGCCACACTGGGATACCTTCCTGGGATCATTGTGGTAGAGGGGGCAGGGGTTATGCCACACTGGGATACCTTCCTGGGATCATTGTGGTAGAGGGGACTGGGGTTATGCCACACTGGGATACCTTCCTGGGATCATTGTGGTAGAGGGGGCTGGGGTTATGCCACACTGGGATACCTTCCTGGGATCATTGTGGTAGAGGGGACTGGGGTTATGCCACACTGGGATACCTTCCTGAGATCATTGTGGTAGAGGGGGCTGGGGTTATGCCACACTGGGATACCTTCCTGGGGTCATTGTGGTAGAAAGGACTGGGGTTATGCCACACTGGGATACCTTCCTGGGATCATTGTGGTAGGGGGGCAGATGTTATGCCACACTAGCATACCTTCCTGGGATCATTGTGGTAGAGGGGGCTGGGGTTATGGCACACTGGGATACCTTCCTGGGATCATTGTGGTAGAGGGGGCTGGGGTTATGCCACACTGGGATACCTTCCTGGGATCATTGTGGTAGAGGGGGCTGGGGTTATGCCACACTGGGATACCTTCCTGGGATCATTGTGGAAGAGGGGACTGGGGTTATGTCACACTGGGATACCTTCCTGAGATCATTGTGGTAGATGGGGCAGGGGTTATGCCACACTGGGATACCTTCCTGGGATCATTGTGGTAGAGGGGGCTGGGGTTATGCCACACTGGGATACCTTCCTGGGATCATTGTGTTTGAGGGGGCTGGGGTTATGGCACACGGGGATACCTTCCTGGGATCATTGTGGTAGAGGGGGCTGGGGTTATGCCACACTGGGATACCTTCCTGGGATCATTGTGGTAGAGGGGGCTGGGGATATGGCACACGGGGATACATTCCTGGGATCATTGTGGTAGAGGGGACTGGGGTTATGTCACACTGGGATACCTTCCTGGGATCATTGTGGTAGAGGGGACTGGGATTATGTCACACTGGGATAACTTCCTGGGATCATTGTGGTAGAGGGGGCTGGGGTTATGGCACACGGGGATACCTTCCTGGGATCATTGTGGTAGAGGGGGCTGGGGTTATGCCACACTGGGATACCTTCCTGGGATCATTGTGGTAGAAAGGGCTGGGGTTATGGCACACTGGGATACCTTCCTGGGATCATTGTGGTAGAGGGGACAGGGGTTATGCCACACTGGGATACCTTCCTGGGATCATTGTGGTAGAGGGGACTGGGGTTATGCCACACTGGGATACCTTCCTGGGATCATTGTGGTAGAGGGGACTGGGGTTATGCCACACTGGGATACCTTCCTGAGATCATTGTGGTAGAGGGGGCTGGGGTTATGCCACACTGGGATACCTTCCTGAGATCATTGTGGTAGAGGGGGCTGGGATTATGCCACACTGGGATACCTTCCTGAGATCATTGTGGTAGAGGGGACTGGGGTTATGCCACACTGGGATACCTTCCTGGGATCATTGTGGTAGAGGGGGCTGGGGTTATGCCACACTGGGATACCTTCCTTTGATCATTGTGGTAAAGGGGGCTGGGGTTATGCCACACTGGGATACCTTCCTGGGATCATTGTGGTAGAGGGGACTGGGGTTATGCCACACTGGGATACCTTCATGGGATCATTGTGGTAGAGGGGGCTGGGGTTATGCCACACTGGGATACCTTCCTGGGATCATTGTGGTAGAGGGGACTGGGGTTATGCCACACTGGGATACCTTCCTGGGATCATTGTGGTAGAGGGGGCAGGGGTTATGCCACACTGGGATACCTTCCTGGGATCATTGTGGTAGAGGGGACTGGGGTTATGCCACACTGGGATACCTTCCTGGGATCATTGTGGTAGAGGGGGCTGGGGTTATGCCACACTGGGATACCTTCCTGGGATCATTGTGGTAGAGGGGACTGGGGTTATGCCACACTGGGATACCTTCCTGAGATCATTGTGGTAGAGGGGGCTGGGGTTATGCCACACTGGGATACCTTCCTGGGATCATTGTGGTAGAAAGGACTGGGGTTATGCCACACTGGGATACCTTCCTGGGATCATTGTGGTAGGGGGGCAGATGTTATGCCACACTAGCATACCTTCCTGGGATCATTGTGGTAGAGGGGGCTGGGGTTATGGCACACTGGGATACCTTCCTGGGATCATTGTGGTAGAGGGGGCTGGGGTTATGCCACACTGGGATACCTTCCTGGGATCATTGTGGTAGAGGGGGCTGGGGTTATGCCACACTGGGATACCTTCCTGGGATCATTGTGGAAGAGGGGACTGGGGTTATGTCACACTGGGATACCTTCCTGAGATCATTGTGGTAGATGGGGCAGGGGTTATGCCACACTGGGATACCTTCCTGGGATCATTGTGGTAGAGGGGGCTGGGGTTATGCCACACTGGGATACCTTCCTGGGATCATTGTGTTTGAGGGGGCTGGGGTTATGGCACACGGGGATACCTTCCTGGGATCATTGTGGTAGAGGGGGCTGGGGTTATGCCACACTGGGATACCTTCCTGGGATCATTGTGGTAGAGGGGGCTGGGGATATGGCACACGGGGATACATTCCTGGGATCATTGTGGTAGAGGGGACTGGGGTTATGTCACACTGGGATACCTTCCTGGGATCATTGTGGTAGAGGGGACTGGGATTATGTCACACTGGGATAACTTCCTGGGATCATTGTGGTAGAGGGGGCTGGGGTTATGGCACACGGGGATACCTTCCTGGGATCATTGTGGTAGAGGGGGCTGGGGTTATGCCACACTGGGATACCTTCCTGGGATCATTGTGGTAGAGGGGGCTGGGGTTATGGCACACGGGGATACCTTCCTGGGATCATTGTGGTAGAGGGGGCTGGGGTTATGCCACACTGGGATACCTTCCTGAGATCATTGTGGTAGAGGGGGCTGGGGTTATGGCACACGGGGATACCTTCCTGGGATCATTGTGGTAGAGGGGGCTGGGGTTATGCCACACTGGGATACCTTCCTGGGATCATTGTGGTAGAGGGGGCTGGGGTTATGGCACACGGGGATACCTTCCTGGGATCATTGTGGTAGAGGGGGCTGGGGTTATGCCACACTGGGATACCTTCCTGTAATCATTGTGGTAGAGGGGGCTGGGGATATGGCACACGGGGATAATACCTTCCTGGGGTCATTGTGGTAGAGGGTACTGGGGTTATGTCACACTGGGATACCTTCCTGGGATCATTGTGGTAGAGGGGGCTGGGGTTATGGCACACGGGGATACCTTCCTGGGATCATTGTGGAAGAGGGGACTGGGATTATGTCACACTGCGATACCTTCCTGGGATCATTGTGGTAGAGGGGGCTGGGGTTATGGCACACGGGGATACCTTCCTGGGATCATTGTGGTAGAGGGGGCTGGGGTTATGCCACACTGGGATACCTTCCTGGGATCATTGTGGTAGAGGGGGCTGGGGTTATGGCACACGGGGATACCTTCCTGGGATCATTTTGGTAGAGGGGGCTGGGGTTATGCCACACTGGGATACCTTCCTGAGATCATTGTGGTAGAGGGGGCTGGGGTTATGGCACACGGGGATACCTTCCAGGGATCATTGTGGTAGAGGGGGCTGGGGTTATGCCACACTGGGATACCTTCCTGGGATCGTTGTGGTAGAGGGGGCTGGAGTTATGGCACACGGGGATACCTTCCTGGGATCATTGTGGTAGAGGGGGCTGGGATTATGCCACACTGGGATACCTTCCTGGGATCATTGTGGTAGAGGGGGCTGGGGTTATGGCGCACGGGGATACCTTCCTGGGACCATTGTGGTAGAGAGGGCTTGGGTTATGCCACACTGGGATACCTTCCTTGGATCATTGTGGTAGAGGGGGATGGGGTTATGCCACACTGGGATACCTTCCTGGGATCATTGCGGTAGAGGGGGCTGGGGTTATGCCACACTGGGATACCTTCCTGAGGTCATTGTGGTAGAGGGGACTGGGGTTATGCCACACTGGGATACCTTCCTGGGATCATTGTGGCATAGGGGGCTGGGGTTATGCCACACTAGGATTCCTTCCTGGGATCATTGTGGTAGAGGGGGCTGGGGTTATGCCACACTGGGATGCCTTCCTGAGATCATTGTGGTAGAGGGGGCTGGGGTTATGCTACACTGGGATACCTTCCTGGGATCATTGTGGTAGAGGGGGCTGGGGTTATGCCACACTGGGATACCTTCCTGGTATCATTGTGGTAGAGGGGGCAGGGGTTATGCCACACTGGGATACCTTCCTGGGATCATTGTGGTAGAGGGGGCTGGGGTTATGCCACACTGGGATGCCTTCCTGAGATCATTGTGGTAGAGGCGGCTGGGGTTATGCCACACTGGTATACCTTCCTGGGATCATTGTGGCAGAGGGGGCTGGGGTTATGCCACACTAGGATACCTTACTGGGATCATTGTGGTAGAGGGGGCTGGGGTTATGCCACACTGGGATACCTTCCTGGGATCATTGTGGTAGAGGGGGCTGGGGTTATGCCACACTGGGATACCTTCCTGGGATCATTGTGGTAGAGGGGGCTGGGGTTATGCCACACTGGGATGCCTTCCTGAGATCATTGTGGTAGAGGGGGCTGGTGTTATGCCACACTGGGATACCTTCCTGGGATCATTGTGGTAGATGGGGCAGGGGTTATGCCACACTGGGATACCTTCCTGGGATCATTGTGGTAGAGGGGGCTGGGGTTATGCCACACTGGGATACCTTCCTGGGATCATTGTGGTAGAGGGGACTGGGGTTATGTCACACTGGGATACCTTCCTGGGATCATTGTGGTAGAGGGGGCTGGGGTTATGCCACACGGGGATACCTTCCTGGGATCATTGTGGTAGAGGGGGCTGGGGTTATGCCACACTGGGATACCTTCCTGGGATCATTGTGGTAGAGGGGCTGGGGATATGGCACACTGGGATACCTTCCTTGGATGATTGTGGTAGAGGGGGCTGGGGATATACACTGGGATACCTTCCTGGGATCATTGTGGTAGAGGGGGCTGGGGTTATGCCACACTGGGATACCTTACTGGGATCATTGTGGTAGAGGGGCTGGTGTTATGCCAGTACTGGGATACCTTCCTGGGATCATTGTGGTAGAGGAGGCTGGGGTTATGCCACACTGGGATACCTTCCTGGGATCATTGTGGTAGAGGGGACTGGGGTTATGTCACACTGGGATACCTTCCTGGGATCATTGTGGTAGAGGGGACTGGGGTTATGTCACACTGGGATACCTTCCTGGGATCATTGTGGTAGAGGGGGCGGGGGTTATGCCACACTGGGATACCTTCCTGGGATCATTGTGGTAGAGGGGCTGGGGTTATGCCACACTGGGATACCTTACTGGGATCATTGTGGTAGAGGGGCTGGTGTTATGTCAGTACTGGGATACCTTACTGGGATCATTGTGGTAGAGGGGCTGGTGTTATGCCAGTACTGGGATACCTTACTGGGATCATTGTGGTAGAGGGGCTGGTGTTATGGCAGTACTGGGATACCTTACTGGGATCATTGTGGTAGAGGGGCTGGTGTTATGCCAGTACTGGGATACCTTACTGGGATCATTGTGGTAGAGGGGCTGGGGTTATGCCAGTACTGGGATACCTTCCTGGGATCATTGTGGTAGAGGGGCTGGTGTTATGCCAGTACTGGGATACCTTCCTGGGATCATTGTGGTAGAGGGGGCTGGGGTTATGCCACACTGGGATACCTTCCTGGGATCATTGTGGTAGAGGGGGCTGGTGTTATGCCACACTGGGATACCTTCCTGGGATCATTGTGGTAGAGGGGCTGGGGTTATGCAGTACTGGGATACCTTACTGGGATCATTGTGGTAGAGGGGCTGGTGTTATGCCAGTACTGGGATACCTTACTGGGATCATTGTGGTAGAGGGGCTGGTGTTATGCCAGTACTGGGATACCTTACTGGGATCATTGTGGTAGAGGGGCTGGTGTTATGCCAGTACTGGGATACCTTACTGGGATCATTGTGGTAGAGGGGCTGGTGTTATACAGTACTGGGATACCTTACTGGGATCATTGTGGTAGAGGGGCTGGTGTTATGCAGTACTGGGATACCTTACTGGGATCATTGTGGTAGAGGGGCTGGTGTTATACAGTACTGGGATACCTTACTGGGATCATTGTGGTAGAGGGGCTGGTGTTATACAGTACTGGGATACCTTACTGGGATCATTGTGGTAGAGGGGCTGGTGTTATGCAGTACTGGGATACCTTACTGGGATCATTGTGGTAGAGGGGCTGGTGTTATGCAGTACTGGGATACCTTACTGGGATCATTGTGGTAGAGGGGCTGGTGTTATGCAGTACTGGGATACCTTACTGGGATCATTGTGGTAGAGGGGCTGGTGTTATGCAGTACTGGGATACCTTACTGGGATCATTGTGGTAGAGGGGCTGGTGTTATGCAGTACTGGTATACCTTACTGGGATCATTGTGGTAGAGCAGGGGCTGGTGTTATACAGTACTGGGATACCTTACTGGGATCATTGTGGTAGAGGGGCTGGTGTTATACAGTACTGGTATACCTTACTGGGATCATTGTGGTAGAGGGGCTGGTGTTATACAGTACTGGGATACCTTACTGGGATCATTGTGGTAGAGGGGCTGGTGTTATACAGTACTGGGATACCTTACTGGGATCATTGTGGTAGAGGGGCTGGTGTTATACAGTACTGGGATACCTTACTGGGATCATTGTGGTAGAGGGGCTGGTGTTATACAGTACTGGGATACCTTACTGGGATCATTGTGGTAGAGGGGCTGGTGTTATACAGTACTGGGATACCTTACTGGGATCATTGTGGTAGAGGGGCTGGTGTTATACAGTACTGGGATACCTTACTGGGATCATTGTGGTAGAGGGGCTGGTGTTATACAGTACTGGGATACCTTACTGGGATCATTGTGGTAGAGGGGCTGGTGTTATACAGTACTGGTATACCTTACTGGGATCATTGTGGTAGAGGGGCTGGTGTTATGCAGTACTGGTATACCTTACTGGGATCATTGTGGTAGAGGGGCTGGTGTTATACAGTACTGGGATACCTTACTGGGATCATTGTGGTAGAGGGGCTGGTGTTATACAGTACTGGTATACCTTACTGGGATCATTGTGGTAGAGGGGCTGGTGTTATGCAGTACTGGTATACCTTACTGGGATCATTGTGGTAGAGGGGCTGGTGTTATACAGTACTGGTATACCTTACTGGGATCATTGTGGTAGAGGGGCTGGTGTTATGCAGTACTGGTATACCTTACTGGGATCATTGTGGTAGAGGGGCTGGTGTTATGCAGTACTGGTATACCTTACTGGGATCATTGTGGTAGAGGGGCTGGTGTTATGCAGTACTGGGATACCTTACTGGGATCATTGTGGTAGAGGGGCTGGTGTTATACAGTACTGGTATACCTTACTGGGATCATTGTGGTAGAGGGGCTGGTGTTATGCAGTACTGGTATACCTTACTGGGATCATTGTGGTAGAGGGGCTGGTGTTATGCAGTACTGGGATACCTTACTGGGATCATTGTGGTAGAGGGGCTGGTGTTATACAGTACTGGGATACCTTACTGGGATCATTGTGGTAGAGGGGCTGGTGTTATACAGTACTGGTATACCTTACTGGGATCATTGTGGTAGAGGGGCTGGTGTTATACAGTACTGGTATACCTTACTGGGATCATTGTGGTAGAGGGGCTGGTGTTATACAGTACTGGTATACCTTACTGGGATCATTGTGGTAGAGGGGCTGGTGTTATACAGTACTGGGATACCTTACTGGGATCATTGTGGTAGAGGGGCTGGTGTTATACAGTACTGGGATACCTTACTGGGATCATTGTGGTAGAGGGGCTGGTGTTATACAGTACTGGTATACCTTACTGGGATCATTGTGGTAGAGGGGCTGGTGTTATACAGTACTGGTATACCTTACTGGGATCATTGTGGTAGAGGGGCTGGTGTTATGCAGTACTGGGATACCTTACTGGGATCATTGTGGTAGAGGGGCTGGTGTTATGCAGTACTGGTATACCTTACTGGGATCATTGTGGTAGAGGGGCTGGTGTTATGCAGTACTGGTATACCTTACTGGGATCATTGTGGTAGAGGGGCTGGTGTTATACAGTACTGGTATACCTTACTGGGATCATTGTGGTAGAGGGGCTGGTGTTATACAGTACTGGTATACCTTACTGGGATCATTGTGGTAGAGGGGCTGGTGTTATACAGTACTGGGATACCTTACTGGGATCATTGTGGTAGAGGGGCTGGTGTTATACAGTACTGGTATACCTTACTGGGATCATTGTGGTAGAGGGGCTGGTGTTATGCAGTACTGGTATACCTTACTGGGATCATTGTGGTAGAGGGGCTGGTGTTATACAGTACTGGTATACCTTACTGGGATCATTGTGGTAGAGGGGCTGGTGTTATACAGTACTGGTATACCTTACTGGGATCATTGTGGTAGAGGGGCTGGTGTTATACAGTACTGGTATACCTTACTGGGATCATTGTGGTAGAGGGGCTGGTGTTATACAGTACTGGTATACCTTACTGGGATCATTGTGGTAGAGGGGCTGGTGTTATACAGTACTGGTATACCTTACTGGGATCATTGTGGTAGAGGGGCTGGTGTTATACAGTACTGGGATACCTTACTGGGATCATTGTGGTAGAGGGGCTGGTGTTATACAGTACTGGGATACCTTACTGGGATCATTGTGGTAGAGGGGCTGGTGTTATGCAGTACTGGTATACCTTACTGGGATCATTGTGGTAGAGGGGCTGGTGTTATGCAGTACTGGTATACCTTACTGGGATCATTGTGGTAGAGGGGCTGGTGTTATACAGTACTGGTATACCTTACTGGGATCATTGTGGTAGAGGGGCTGGTGTTATGCAGTACTGGTATACCTTACTGGGATCATTGTGGTAGAGGGGCTGGTGTTATGCAGTACTGGTATACCTTACTGGGATCATTGTGGTAGAGGGGCTGGTGTTATGCAGTACTGGTATACCTTACTGGGATCATTGTGGTAGAGGGGCTGGTGTTATGCAGTACTGGTATACCTTACTGGGATCATTGTGGTAGAGGGGCTGGTGTTATGCAGTACTGGGATACCTTACTGGGATCATTGTGGTAGAGGGGCTGGTGTTATGCAGTACTGGGATACCTTACTGGGATCATTGTGGTAGAGGGGCTGGTGTTATGCAGTACTGGGATACCTTACTGGGATCATTGTGGTAGAGGGGCTGGTGTTATACAGTACTGGGATACCTTACTGGGATCATTGTGGTAGAGGGGCTGGTGTTATACAGTACTGGTATACCTTACTGGGATCATTGTGGTAGAGGGGCTGGTGTTATACAGTACTGGGATACCTTACTGGGATCATTGTGGTAGAGGGGCTGGTGTTATACAGTACTGGGATACCTTACTGGGATCATTGTGGTAGAGGGGCTGGTGTTATGCAGTACTGGGATACCTTACTGGGATCATTGTGGTAGAGGGGCTGGTGTTATGCAGTACTGGGATACCTTACTGGGATCATTGTGGTAGAGGGGCTGGTGTTATACAGTACTGGGATACCTTACTGGGATCATTGTGGTAGAGGGGCTGGGGTTATGTCACCCTGGGATACCTTCCTGGGATCATTGTGGTAGAGGGGGCTGGGGTTATGCCACACTAGCATACCTTCCTGGGATCATTGTGGTAGAGGGGGCTGGGGTTATGCCACACTGGGATACCTTCCTGGGATCATTGTGGTAGAGGGGGCTGGGGTTATGCCACACTGGGATACCTTCCTGGGATCATTGTGGTAGAGGGGACTGGGGTTATGTCACACTGGGATACCTTCCTGGGATCATTGTGGTAGAGGGGACTGGGGTTATGTCACACTGGGATACCTTCCTGGGATCATTGTGGTAGAGGGGCTGGTGTTATGCCACACTGGGATACCTTACTGGGATCATTGTGGTAGAGGGGGCTGGTGTTATGCAGTACTGGGATACCTTCCTGGGATCATTGTGGTAGAGGGGCTGGTGTTATGCAGTACTGGGATACCTTACTGGGATCATTGTGGTAGAGGGGCTGGTGTTATGCCAGTACTGGGATACCTTCCTGGGATCATTGTGGTAGAGGGGGCTGGTGTTATGCAGTACTGGTATACCTTACTGGGATCATTGTGGTAGAGGGGCTGGTGTTATGCAGTACTGGTATACCTTACTGGGATCATTGTGGTAGAGGGGCTGGTGTTATACAGTACTGGGATACCTTACTGGGATCATTGTGGTAGAGGGGCTGGTGTTATGCCAGTACTGGGATACCTTCCTGGGATCATTGTGGTAGAGGGGGCTGGGGTTATGCCACACTGGGATACCTTCCTGGGATCATTGTGGTAGAGGGGGCTGGGGTTATGCCACACTGGGATACCTTCATGGGATCATTGGGGTAGAGGGGCTGGTGTTATGCCACACTGGGATACCTTCCTGGGATCATTGTGGTAGAGGGGGCTGGGGTTATGCCACACTGGGATACCTTCCTGGGATCATTGTGGTAGAGGGGGCTGGGGTTATGCCACACTGGGATACCTTCCTGGGATCATTGTGGTAGAGGGGACTGGGGTTATGTCACACTGGGATACCTTCCTGGGATCATTGTGGTAGAGGGGGCTGGGGTTATGGCACACGGGGATACCTTCCTGGGATCATTGTGGTAGAGGGGGCTGGGGTTATGCCACACTGGGATACCTTCCTGAGATCATTGTGGTAGAGGGGGCTGGGGTTATGCCACACTGGGATACCTTCCTGGGATCATTGTGGTAGAGGGGGCTGGGGTTATGCCACACTGGAATACCTTCCTGGGATCATTGTGGTAGAGGGGGCTGGGGTTATGCCACACTGGAATGCCGTCCGGAGATCATTGTGGTAGAGGGGGCTTGGGTTATGCCGCACTGGGATACCTTCCTGGGATCATTGTGGTAGATGGGGCTGGGGTTATGCCACACTGCGATGCCTTCCTGGGATCATTGTGGTAGAGGGGGCTCGGGCTATGGCACACTGGGAAACCTTCCTGGGATCATTGTGGTAGAGGGGGCTGGGGTTATGCCACACTGGGATACCTTCCTGGGATCATTGTGGTAGAGGGGGCTGGGGTTATGCCACACTGGGATACCTTCCTGGGATCATTGTGGTAGAGGGGGCTGGGGTTATGCCACACTGGAATGCCGTCCGGAGATCATTGTGGTAGAGGGGGCTGGGGTTATGCCACACTGGGATACCTTCCTGAGGTCATTGTGGTAGAGGGGGCTGAGGTTATGCCACACTGGGATACCTTCCTGAGATCATTGTGGTAGAGGGGGCTGGGGTTATGGCACACTGGGATACCTTCCTGGGATCATTGTGGTAGAGGGGGCTGGGGTTATGCCACACTGGGATACCTTCCTGAGATCATTGTGGTAGAGGGGGCTGGGGTTATGCCACACTGGGATACCTTCCTGGAATCATTGTGTTAGAGGGGGCTGGGGTTATGGCACACTGGGATACCTTCCTGGGATCATTGTGGTAGAGGGTGCTAGGGTTATGCCACACTGGGATACCTTCCTGGGATCATTGTGGTAGAGGGGGCTGGGGTTATGCCACACTGGGATACCTTCCTGGGATCATTGTGGTAGAGGGGGCTGGGGTTATGCCACACTGGGATACCTTCCTGAGATCATTGTGGTAGAGGGGGCTGGGGTTATGCCACACGGGGGACATCCATGGAAGGTGTACAATTATTATTATTACTTATTATTTTCATGGGGATGCTCTAAGCCCGCAGGAGTCATACAGGACCCTGTAAATGGGGAAAAATGCCTGGAAAATGATCCGGGAGGAAGGGAAGATTACATAGAAACTGTTGCAAGGGTCAGCGGTGGTGGAGGTGCAGTGGTGGAGGTGTGGTGGTAGAGGTGTGGTGGTGGAGGTGTGGTGGTGGAGGTGCGGTGGTGGAGGTGCGGTGGTGGAGGTGCGGTGGTAGAGGTGCGGTGGTGGAGGTGTGATGGTAGAGGTGTGGTGGTGGAGGTGCGGTGGTGGAGGTGCGGTGGTGGAGGTGCGGTGGTGCAGGTGTGGTGGTAGAGGTGCGGTGGTGGAGGTGTGATGGTAGAGGTGTGGTGGTGAAGGTGTGGTGGTGGTGTGGTGGTGGAGGTGCGGTGGTGGAGGTGCGGTGGCAGAGGTGCGGTGGTGGAGGTGAGGTGGTAGAGGTGTGGTGATGGAGGTGTGGTAGATGTGTGGTGGTAGAGGTGTGGTGGTGGAGGTGTGGTGGTAGAGGTGCGGTGGTGGAGGTGCGGTGGTAGAGGTGCGGTGGTGGAGGTGCGGTGGTAGAGGTGTGGTGGTGGAGGTGTGGTGGTAGAGGAGCGGTGGTGGAGGTGCGGTGGTAGAGGTGCGGTGGTGGAGGTGCGGTGGTAGAGGTGCGGTGGTGGAGGTGCGGTGGTGGAGGTGTGGTGATGGAGGTGCGGTGGTGGAGGTGTGGTGGTAGAGGTGCGGTGGTAGAGGTGTGGTGGTGGAGGTGCGGTGGTGGAGGTGCGGTGGTGGAGGTGCGGCGGTGGAGGTGTGGTGATGGAGGTGCGGTGATGGAGGTGTGGTGGTAGAGGTGCGGTGGTAGAGGTGTGGTGGTGGAGGTGCGGTGGTGGAGGTGCGGTGGTGGAGGTGCGGTGGTAGAGGTGCGGTGGTGGAGGTGTGATTGTAGAGGTGTGGTGGTGGAGGTGTGGTGGTTGAGGTGCGGTGGTGGAGGTGCGGTGGTGGAGGAGCGGTGGTAGAGGTGAGGTGGTGGAGGTGCGGTGGTTGAGGTGCGGTGGTGGAGGTGCGGTGGTAGAGGAGCGGTGGTGGAGTTTCGATGGTGGAGGTGCGGTGATGGAGGTGCGGTGGTGGAGGTGTGGTGGTAGAGGTGCGGTGGTAGAGGTGCGGTGGTGGAGTTGCGGTGGTGGAGGTGCGGTGGTGGAGGTGTGGTGGTAGAGGTGCGGTGGTAGAGGTGCGGTGGTGGAGTTGCGGTGGTGGAGGTGCGGTGGTGGAGGTGTCGTGGTGGAGTTGCGGTGGTGGAGTTGCGGTGGTGGAGATGCGTTGGTGGAGGTGCGGTGGTGGAGGTGCGGTGGTGGAGGTGTGGTGGTAGAGGTGCGGTGGTGGCGGTGCGGCGGTGGAGTTGCGGCGGTGGAGGTGCGTTGGTGGAGGTGCGGTGGTCGAGGTGCGGTGGTGGAGTTGCGGCGGTGGAGGTGCGGCGGTGGAGGTGCGGTGGTGTAGCAGCGGTGGTGGAGTTGCGGCGGTGGATGTGCGGTGGTAGAGGTGCGGTGGTGGAGTTGCGGTGGTGGAGGTGCGGTGGTGGAGGTGTGGTGGTAGAGGTGCGGTGGTGGAGGTGCGGTGGTGGAGTTGCGGCGGTGGAGGTGTGGTGATTGAGGTGCGGTGGTGGTGTGGTGGTAGAGGTGCGGTGGTGGAGGTGCGGCGGTGGAGTTGTGGTGATGGAGGTGCGGTGGTGGAGGTGTGGTGGTAGAGGTGCGGTGGTAGAGGTGTGGTGGTGGAGGTGCGGTGGTCGAGGTGCGGTGGTGGAGGTGCGGTGGTGGAGGTGCGGTGGTGTAGGTGCGGTGTTGGAGGTGTGATTGTAGAGGTGTGGTGGTGGAGGTGTGGTGGTTGAGGTGCGGTGGTGGAGGTGCGGTGGTGGAGGTGCGGTGGTAGAGGTGCGGTGGTGGAGGTGCGGTGGTGGAGGTGCGGTGGGGGAGGTGCGGTGGTAGAGGTGTGGTGGTGGAGGTGCGGTGGTGGAAGTGCGGTGGTGGAGGTGCGGCGGTGGAGGTGTGGTGATGGAGGTGCGGTGGTGGAGGTGTGGTGGTAGAGGTGCGGTGGTAGAGGTGTGGTGGTGGAGGTGCGGTGGTGGAGGTGCGGTGGTGGAGGTGCGGTGGTGGAGGTGCGGTGGTGGAGGTGCGGTGGTGGAGGTGTGGTGGTAGAGGTGCGGTGGTGGAGGTGTGATGGTAGAGGTGTGGTGGTGGAGGTGTGGTGGTGGAGGTGCGGTGGTGGAGGTGCGTTGGTGGAGGTGCGGTGGTAGAGGTGCGGTGGTGGAGGTGCGGTGGTAGAGGAGCGGTGGTGGAGTTTCGATGGTGGAGGTGTGGTGATGGAGGTGCGGTGGTGGAGGTGTGGTGGTAGAGGTGCGGTGGTAGAGGTGCGGTGGTGGAGTTGCGGTGGTGGAGGTGCGGTGGTGGAGGTGTGGTGGTAGAGGTGCGATGGTAGAGGTGCGGTGGTGGAGTTTAGGTGGTGGAGGTGCGGTGGTGGAGGTGTGGTGGTGGAGGTGCGGTGGTAGAGGTGCGGTGGTGGAGTTGCGGTGGTGGAGGTGCGGTGGTGCAGGTGTGGTGGTAGAGGTGCGGTGGTGGAGGTGTGATGGTAGAGGTGTGGTGGTGAAGGTGTGGTGGTGGTGTGGTGGTGGAGGTGCGTTGGTGGAGGTGCGGTGGTAGATATGCGGTGGTGGAGGTGAGGTGGTAGAGGTGTGGTGGTGGAGGTGTGGTGGTAGATGTGTGGTGGTAGAGGTGTGGTGGTGGAGGTGTGGTGGTAGAGGAGCGGTGGTGGAGGTGCGGTGGTAGAGGTGCGGTGGTGGAGGTGCGGTGGTAGAGGTGCGGTGGTGGAGGTGCGGTGGTCGAGGTGCGGTGGTGGAGGTGCGGTGGTAGAGGTGCGGTGGTGGAGGTGCGGTGGTAGAGGTGCGGTGGTGGAGGTGCGGTGGTGGAGGTGTGGTGATGGAGGTGCGGTGGTGGAGTTGTGGTGGTAGAGGTGCGGTGGTAGAGGTGTGGTGGTGGAGGTGCGGTGGTAGAGGTGCGGTGGTGGAGGTGCGGTGGTGGAGGTGTGGTGATGGAGGTGCGGTGGTGGAGGTGTGGTGGTAGAGGTGCGGTGGTAGAGGTGTGGTGGTGGAGGTGCGGTGGTGGAGGTGCGGTGGTGGAGGTGCGGTGGTAGAGGTGCGGTGGTGGAGGTGAGATTGTAGAGGTGTGGTGGTGGAGGTGTGGTGGTTGAGGTGCGGTGGTGGAGGTGCGGTGGTGGAGGTGCGGTGGTAGAGGTGCGGTGGTGGAGGTGCGGTGGTAGAGGTGCGGTGGTGGAGGTGCGGTGGTAGAGGAGCGGTGGTGGAGGTTCGATGGTGGGGGTGTGGTGATGGAGGGGCGGGGGTGGAGGTGTGGTGGTAGTGGTGCGGTGGTAGAGGTGCGGTGGTGGAGTTGCGGTGGTGGAGGTGCGGTGGTGGAGGTGTGGTGGTAGAGGTGCGGTGGTAGAGGTGCGGTGGTGGAGTTGCGGTGGTGGAGGTGCGGTGGTGGAGGT
The DNA here is from genome assembly GCF_038502225.1 of Cherax quadricarinatus. Taxonomy (NCBI): domain Eukaryota; kingdom Metazoa; phylum Arthropoda; class Malacostraca; order Decapoda; family Parastacidae; genus Cherax; species Cherax quadricarinatus. Next base: position 9,955,766 of record NC_091336.1, read on the forward strand.
GTCGTGGTGGAGTTGCGGTGGTGGAGTTGCGGTGGTGGAGATGCGTTGGTGGAGGTGCGGTGGTGGAGGTGCGGTGGTGGAGGTGTGGTGGTAGAGGTGCGGTGGTGGCGGTGCGGCGGTGGAGTTGCGGCGGTGGAGGTGCGTTGGTGGAGGTGCGGTGGTAGAGGTGCGGTGGTGGAGTTGCGGCGGTGGAGGTGCGGCGGTGGAGGTGCGGTGGTGGAGGTGCGGTGGTGGAGGTGCGGAGGTGGAGGTGCGTTGGTGGAGGTGCGGTGGTGGAGGTGCGGTGGTGGAGTTGCGGCGGTGGAGGTGCGGCGGTGGAGGTGCGGTGGTGGAGGTGCGGTGGTGGAGTTGCGGCGGTGGAGGTGTGGTGATTGAGGTGCGGTGGTGGAGGTGTGGTGGTAGAGGTGCGGTGGTGGAGGTGCGGCGGTGGAGGTGTGGTGATGGAGGTGCGGTGGTGGAGGTGTGGTGGTAGAGGTGCGGTGGTAGAGGTGTGGTGGTGGAGGTGCGGTGGTGGAGGTGCGGTGGTGGAGGTGCGGTGGTGGAGGTGCGGTGGTGGAGGTGCGGTGTTGGAGGTGTGATTGTAGAGGTGTGGTGGTGGAGGTGTGGTGGTTGAGGTGCGGTGGTGGAGGTGCGGTGGTGGAGGTGCGGTGGTGGAGGTGCGGTGGTGGAGGTGCGGTGGTAGAGGTGCGGTGGTGGAGGTGCGGTGGTAGAGGTGTGGTGGTGGAGGTGCGGTGGTGGAAGTGCGGTGGTGGAGGTGCGGCGGTGGAGGTGTGGTGATGGAGGTGCGGTGGTGGAGGTGTGGTGGTAGAGGTGCGGTGGTAGAGGTGTGGTGGTGGAGGTGCGGTGGTGGAGGTGCGGTGGTGGAGGTGCGGTGGTGGAGGTGCGGTGGTGGAGGTGCGGTGGTGGAGGTGCGGTGGTAGAGGTGCGGTGGTGGAGGTGTGATTGTAGAGGTGTGGTGGTGGAGGTGTGGTGGTTGAGGTGCGGTGGTGGAGGTGCGGTGGTGGAGGTGCGGTGGTAGAGGTGCTGTGGTGGAGGTGCGGTGGTAGAGGAGCGGTGGTGGAGTTTCGATGGTGGAGGTGTGGTGATGGAGGTGCGGTGGTGGAGGTGTGGTGGTAGAGGTGCGGTGGTAGAGGTGCGGTGGTGGAGTTGCGGTGGTGGAGGTGCGGTGGTGGAGGTGTGGTGGTAGAGGTGCGATGGTAGAGGTGCGGTGGTGGAGTTTAGGTGGTGGAGGTGCGGTGGTGGAGGTGTGGTGGTGGAGGTGCGGTGGTAGAGGTGCGGTGGTGGAGTTGCGGTGGTGGAGTTGCGGTGGTGGAGGTGAGGTGGTGGAGATGCGTTGGTGGAGGTGCGGTGGTGGAGGTGCGGTGGTGGAGGTGTGGTGGTAGAGGTGCGGTGGTGGAGGTGCGGTGGTGGAGTTGCGGCGGTGGAGGTGCGTTGGTGGAGGTGCGGTGGTGGAGGTGCGGTGGTGGAGTTGCGGCGGTGGAGGTGCGGCGGTGGAGGTGCGGTGGTGGAGGTGCGGTGGTGGAGTTGCGGCGGTGGAGGTGCGTTGGTGGAGGTGCGGTGGTGGAGGTGCGGTGGTGGAGTTGCGGCGGTGGAGGTGCGGCGGTGGAGGTGCGGTGGTGGAGGTGCGGTGGTGGAGTTGCGGTGGTGGAGGTGCGGTGGTGGAGGTGCGGTGGTGGAGTTGCGGTGGTAGAGGTTCGGTGGTGGAGGTGCGGTGGTAGAGGTGCGGTGGTAGAGGTGTGGTGGTAGAGGTGCGGTGGTAGAGGTGCGGTGGTGGAGGTGCGGTGGTAGAGGTGCGGTGGTAGAGGTGCAGTGGTGGAGGTGCGGTGGTAGATGTGCGGTGGTGGAGTTGCGGTGGTGGAGGTGCGGTGGTGGTGTGGTGGTGGAGGTGCGGTGGTGGAGGTGCGGTGGTAGAGGTGCGGTGGTGGAGGTGCGGTGGTGGAGGTGCGGTGGTGGAGGTGTGGTGGTGCAGGTGCGGTGGTGGAGGTGTGGTGGTGGAGGTGTGGTGGTAGAGGTGCGGTGGTAGAGGTGCGGTGGTGGAGGTGCGGTGGTAGAGGTGCGGTGGTGGAGGTGTGGTGGTGGAGGTGCGGTGGTGGAGGTGCGGTGGTAGAGGTGCGGTGGTGGAGGTGCGGTGGTAGAGGTGCGATGGTGGAGGTGCGGCGGTGGAGGTGCGGTGGTGGAGGTGCGGTGGTAGAGGTGCGGTGGTGGAGGTGCGGGGGTGGAGGTGCGGCGGTGGAGGTGCGGTGGTGGAGGTGCGGTGGTGGAGGTGCGGTGGTGGAGTTGCGGCGGTGGAGGTGCGGCGGTGGAGGTGCGGTGGTGGAGGTGCGGTGGTGGAGTTGCGGTGGTGGAGGTGCGGTGGTGGAGGTGCGGTGGTGGAGTTGCGGTGGTAGAGGTGCGGTGGTCGAGGTGCGGTGGAAGAGGTGCGGTGGTAGAGGTGTGGTGGTAGAGGTGCGGTGGTAGAGGTGCGGTGGTGGAGGTGCGGTGGTAGAGGTGCGGTGGTAGAGGTGCGGTGGTGGAGGTGCGGTGGTAGAGGTGCGGTGGTGGAGTTGCGGTGGTGGAGGTGCGGTGGTGGTGTGGTGGTGGAGGTGCGGTGGTGGAGGTGCAGTGGTAGAGGTGCGGTGGTGGAGGTGCGGTGGTGGAGGTGCGGTGGTGGAGGTGTGGTGGTGCAGGTGCGGTGGTGGAGGTGTGGTGGTGGAGGTGTGGTGGTGGAGGTGCGGTGGTAGAGGTGCGGTGGTGGAGGTGCGGTGGTAGAGGTGCGGTGGTGGAGGTGTGGTGGTGGAGGTGCGGTGGTGGAGGTGCGGTGGTAGAGGTGCGGTGGTGGAGGTGCGGTGGTAGAGGTGCGGTGGTGGAGGTGTGGTGGTGGAGGTGCGGTGGTGGAGGTGCGGTGGTAGAGGTGCGGTGGTGGAGGTGCGGTGGTAGAGGTGCGGTGGTGGAGGTGTGGTGGTGGAGGTGCGGTGGTGGAGGTGCGGTGGTAGAGGTGCGGTGGTGGAGGTGCGGTGGTGGAGTTGCGGTGATGGAGGTGCGGTGGTGGAGTTGCGGTGATGGAGGTGCGGTGGTGGAGGTGCGGTGGTAGAGGTGCGGTGGTGGAGTTGCGGTGATGGAGGTGCGGTCCCAGACCAGTTGTGATCAAGAAGTTGTGAGCAGCGTGACGGCGTAACAAAGTAAGATTGTACTAATCTTAAGTTAGGTGGGTCGTAGTTAGCACAAGCATTCATTACGTATAATAACTGCACATATATTTCCTTGTATATGAAGGTCGTTGCCTCGTTATCATCAGTTTAGTACTGAGTTGCTGCCAGTTGATGACTGGTGCAGATTCAATTGTCATGGCTAAAATGGAACTAATCGAAGTTGGAAAATAATCTGTACAATAAATGTAATCACAGTAGCGAAAGTTTAACGATAATTTATCAGATACCAGACCAATGAAGACAGGTTTGGTTTGATCGCTTTGGTAGCCCATGATGTTAGTGTCCCGCTTAACACATCAGGGAGGTGCTTGATGCTGAACCTCACCAGGAAACTCTCATATATACTTCTTCCGATAGGCTGTATACCGTGAAATCAAAATTTTTCTTTGTGACGATCCTTTGCCTTTTTTAAATGGGATGAAAACCCTTGCTTCCAGTGTACCTGCAGATGCTTAACCAGTTTCTTGTGATCGTCAGTGTCAGGAGACTCTTTTCTTTCCTGCCTGACAAATTACTAACACCACCACCAGGATCTGACTGATGGTATGTTAGTAAGTTTATTTAGGTACAGGTACACGTAAGTACAAATAACATACATATTGTAAATTACCTTGGATAACCAAATAAGTCACACAAAGTGACTTATTTCCATTGGGGTCCGTGACTGATGACTAGTGATTGTTGACTCGCTGGAGATCGCCACCAGCTCAGGTCTTTTCCTGATGATGAGCCGTCTGAGACTCCCGAAGGAGTGTCATTGTAGGTTCTGAAGGACAGCTACTAACCGGGGAACGGGTGGGGTTTGAACGCATGGCATGTGAATCCTAAAACTTACAGGCCAGTGCATTAACCACTGAACCAGCTGGCTCTAAAAAAATTCATCCAACTAGATATACTTCTGTACACCATAGGGAGGTTAGCATGGGCCACCACTGTGACCACAAATACAGCTACTAGCTACTAGCAGGGTTAACTTAGTACCTCTAAACTGGTCATCTTCTAACAAAGATCATTATTAGGGATTCTAGCCGACTTAATAAATTAACAAATATCTTTTAAATCTCGTATCGACTACAGCATCTGTTGTTTTCTGAAGTTTATTGTGTAATTCGTCCGATTATAATCCATTTAATTGTAGTCACATGAGGGTAAGCAGAGGGCAATACTAATTTTATTATTTATTCTCGAAGTTTTTATAAAAATCAACATGAAAGACGTCCACTGGAAGAGCGAGCTGATGCAACACATCCAGCATATGTTGCTGGAATAGTTTTATCAGTGAGGTGCCAACATATGCTTCCTGACGCATGTGGTCCGATATAACATGTTGAACCTTACATGTTTCATGTTGAACCTTACATGTTTCATGTTGAACCTTACATGTTTCATGTTGAACCTTACATGTTTCATGTTGAACCTTACATGTTTCATGTTGAACCTTACATGTTTCATGTTGAACCTTACATGGCCAGGTTGAGTGAACATTGTTACTGGAGTTTACAGCAATCAGGTTAATGGAGCAACAAGCCAATAAGTGAGTGTAGAGGCACACAATGTAGACTGAGGAAGCCTAAATATCAGACAACATTTCGGTCAGGATAAGGACTTAGATCAGTCTTGGATGTTGAAGTGTAATTCCCCCAGACGTGGGGGAATTACACTTGTGTGTGCACACAGAACAAACTGTAATTGAAACACGTTTTGTGGCGTGGTTGGTAACGCACTCAGCTCATACTCTGACTGTACCTTGTTCGATCCCCGACAAGGTTGGAAACATTGGGCTTGTTTCCTTACAGCTGCTGCCCCTGTTCACCTAGCAGTAAGTAGGTACCTGGGTGTTAGTTAACTGTTGTCTGGTGATAATTCTACATATTTTAGCTAAGAATTAAATGATGTAAAAAAACATCTCCAGCTACTCTGAAACGTCAAAAAATTCAATAATAATAATACACACCTGTATATACTTTTTACATATATTTCATATATACTTTTATACATACTTTTCATATATATTTTTCACATATATTTCACACATACTTTTCATATATATTTTTATATATACTTTCCATTTCAATATTCAGCTCTTAGAACTGGCCTTTGAGGTAGAATAGCAGCTCTTTATCCTGTAAAATTGATTTATGTAATAAAAAGAGTCTACTCTCAGCTTGCTGAGCTTCACGTGTATTCACATCAACTCAAGTCTCAGTTAAGTCAGCCTCTGTTGAACGACTTTAGTAGAAGTCTCCTTCAGTGACGCCCAAGTTAGTTTTCTAACATCATGTTTTCATTCGCTCTCATTTAAGAAAATCATCGTTTTCTTGTTACATTTTTTTGTAATGGGAGTGCTCAAGTCGATGCTTAGTTTAAGCTACGTTTGATAACCAAACTAAAAGGTGGTGGGCACCTCTGCGTCTCTCAGTATTCTCTCGCGCTGCTCAACAGTGTAAGTAAGTTTATTTAGGTACGGGAAAACATAGATGTGTTACATAAATTATCATACATAGTAGTATATGTGTAGATTACCTAGGAATCTACGATAACACGAAAAGTCAGAGTGCAGTCTTTGCTTATTTCCATTGGGGTCTTTGACTTATTTCCATTGGGGTCCTTGACTTATTTCCATTGGGGTCCTTGACTTATTTCTAGTGCTGTCTTTGACTTATTTCCATTGGGGTCTTTGACTTATTTCCATTGGGGTCTTTGACTTATTTCCATTGGGGTCCTTGACTTATTTCTAGTGCTGTCTTTGACTTATTTCCATTGGGGTCTTTGACTTATTTCCATTGGGGTCCTTGACTTATTTCTAGTGCTGTCTTTGACTTATTTCCATTGGGGTCTTTGAATTATTTCTATTGGAGTCCTTGACTTATTTCAAATGGGGTCCTTGACTTATTTCCATTGGGGTACTTGACTTATTTCCATTGGGATCCTTGACTTATTTCTATTGGGGTACTTGACTTATTTTTATTGGGATCCTTGACTTATTTGCATTGGGATTCGTAACTTATTTCTATTGGGGTCTTTGAAAGTAGCTTTTCGACCTTGCCAGGATCCCAATGGAAATAAGTCACTTTGACTTTTCTTGGGTTATCCTGGTGGGTATTTACACATAAGCTTCTATGTATGATAATTTATGTAACCGTATTTATGTGTGCCTGAATAAATTCTTAGTCTATTTTGCACCAAGGTGGTGGTGATGTTGGTTGCAGTGGTGGTGGTGGTGGTGGTGATGTTGGTTGCAGTGGTGGTGGTGGTGGTGGTGATGTTAGTTGCAGTGGTGGTGGTGGTGGTGGTGATGTTGGTTGCAGTGGTGGTGGTGGTGATGTTGGTTGCAGTGGTGGTGGTGGTGGTGGTGATGTTGGTTGCTGTGGTGGTGGTGGTGATGTTGGTTGCAGTGGTGGTGGTGGTGGTGATGTTGGTTGCAGTGGTGGTGGTGGTGATGTTGGTTGCAGTGGTGGTGGTGGTGATGTTGGTTGCAGTGGTGGTGGTGGTGATGTTGGTTGCAGTGGTGGTGGTGGTGATGTTGGTTGCAGTGGTGGTGGTGGTGATGTTGGTTGCAGTGGTGGTGGTGGTGATGTTGGTTGCAGTGGTGGTGGTGGTGGTGGTGATGTTGGTTGCAGTGGTGGTGGTGGTGATGTTGGTTGCAGTGGTGGTGGTGGTGATGTTGGTTGCAGTGGTGGTGGTGGTGGTGGTGATGTTGGTTGCAGTGGTGGTGGTGGTGATGTTGGTTGCAGTGGTGGTGGTGGTGATGTTGGTTGCAGTGGTGGTGGTGGTGGTGATGTTGGTTGCAGTGGTGGTGGTGGTGATGTTGGTTGCAGTGGAGGTGGTGGTGGTGGTGATGTTGGTTGCAGTGGTGGTGGTGGTGATGTTGGTTGCAGTGGTGGTGGTGGTGGTGATGTTGGTTGCAGTGGTGGTGGTGGTGATGTTGGTTGCAGTGGTGGTGGTGGTGATGTTGGTTGCAGTGGTGGTGGTGGTGATGTTGGTTGCAGTGGTGGTGGTGGTGATGTTGGTTGCAGTGGTGGTGGTGGTGGTGGTGATGTTGGTTGCAGTGGTGGTGGTGGTGGTGGTGATGTTGGTTGCAGTGGTGGTGGTGGTGATGTTGGTTGCAGTGGTGGTGGTGGTGATGTTGGTTGCAGTGGTGGTGGTGGTGATGTTGGTTGCAGTGGTGGTGGTGGTGATGTTGGTTGCAGTGGTGGTGGTGGTGGTGATGTTGGTTGCAGTGGTGGTGGTGGTGGTGATGTTGGTAGCAGTGGTGGTGGTAGTAGTGGTGGTTACAAATGTTGCATCACCAGCTCTGCAACACTCATGACTTGTTCAGCGAGTTTGTTGAGCTCATGGCGCCTGCTCAGGTTTTTTTTTCGTTAGGGTGGAACTGGTGACTCCAGTAAACCCAGTTACTGGCACCAGTAAACCCAGTTACTGGCACCAGTAAACCCAGTTACTGGCACCAGTAAACCCAGTTACTGGCACCAGTAAACCCAGTTACTGGTACCAGTAAACCCAGTTACTGGCACCAGTAAACCCAGTTACTGGCACCAGTAAACCCAGTTACTGGCACCAGTAAACCCAGTTACTGGCACCAGTAAACCCAGTTACTGGCACCAGTAAACCCAGTTACTGGTACCAGTAAACCCAGTTACTGGCACCAGTAAACCCAGTTACTGGCACCAGTAAACCCAGTTACTGGTACCAGTAAACCCAGTTACTGCCACCAGTAAACCCAGTTACTGGCACCAGTAAACCCAGTTACTGGCACCAGTAAACCCAGTTACTGGCACCAGTAAACCCAGTTACTGGCACCAGTAAACCCAGTTACTGGTACCAGTAAACCCAGTTACTGGCACCAGTAAACCCAGTTACTGGCACCAGTAAACCCAGTTACTGGTACCAGTAAACCCAGTTACTGCCACCAGTAAACCCAGTTACTGGCACCAGTAAACCCAGTTACTGGCACCAGTAAACCCAGTTACTGGCACCAGTAAACCCAGTTACTGGCACCAGTAAACCCAGTTACTGGCACCAATAAACCCAGTTACTGGCACCAGTAAACCCAGTTACTGGCACCAGTAAACCCAGTTACTGGCACCAGTAAACCCAGTTACTGGCACCAGTAAACCCAGTTACTGGCACCAGTAAACCCAGTTACTGGCACCAGTAAACCCAGTTACTGGCACCATTAAACCCAGCTACTGGCTCCAGTAAACCCAGTTACTGGCTCCAATAAGCCCAGTTACTGGCTCCAGTAAACATAGTTACTGGCACCAGTAAACCCAGTTACTGGCACCAGTAAACCCAGTTACTGGCACCAGTAAACCCAGTTACTGGCACCATTAAACCCAGTTACTGACACCAGTAAACCCAGTTACTGGCACCATTAAACCCAGTTACTGGCTCCAGTAAACCCAGTTACTGGCTCCAATAAGCCCAGTTACTGGCTCCAGTAAACCCAGTTACTGGCACCAGTAAACCCAGTTACTGGCACCAGTAAACCCAGTTACTGGCACCAGTTAACCCAGTTACTGGCACCATTAAACCCAGCTACTGGCTCCAGTAAACCCAGTTACTGGCTCCAATAAGCCCAGTTACTGGCTCCAGTAAACCCAGTTACTGGCACCAGTAAACCCAGTTACTGGCACCAGTAAACCCAGTTACTGGCACCAGTAAACCCAGTTACTGGCACCATTAAACCCAGTTACTGACACCAGTAAACCCAGTTACTGGCACCATTAAACCCAGCTACTGGCTCCAGTAAACCCAGTTACTGGCTCCAATAAGCCCAGTTACTGGCTCCAATAAATCCAGTTACTGGCTCCAGTAAACTTAGTTACCAGCTCCTGTAAACCCAGTTACCAGCTCCTGTAAACCCAGTTACCAGCTTCGGTAAACCCAGTTACCAGCTTCGATAAACCCAGTTACCAGCTTCGGTAAACCCAGTTACCAGCTTCGGTAAACCCAGTTACCAGCTTCGGTAAACCCAGTTACCAGCTTCGGTAAACCCAAGTACCAGCTTCGGCAAACCCAGTTACCAGCTTCGGTAAACCCAGTTACCAGCTTCGGTAAACCCAGTTACCAGCTTCGGTAAACCCAAGTACCAGCTTCGGTAAACCCAGTTACCAGCTTCGGTAAACCCAGTTACCAGCTTCGGAAAACCCAGTTATCAGCTCCGGTAAACCCAAGTACCAGCTTCGGCAAACCCAGTTACTGGCTCCAGTAAACCCAGCTGCTAGTTCCAGCAAATCCAGCCAGTAGCTCCAATAGGCCCAGCTACTAGCACCAGTAAACCCAGCTACTAGTTCCAGCAAATCCAGCTACTAGCTCCAATAGGCCCAGCTACTAGCACCAGTAAACCCAGCTACTAGCTTCAGTAAACCCGTCTAGTAGCTCCAGTAAACCCAACTTCAGCATACCCAGTTACTAGTTCCGGCAGGCACTGCAGTTCTGATGTGGCAGAAGATTTTCACCCTAAGTTTAAATTTCATAATATCATTATTTTCCTCAACAATGCACCGAGTCATTATGCAGAGATAGCGGAACCAGTTCCGTTTAATGACCGCCGCCTCGGGGAACCCAGAGATAAATCATACTAGGTCATGTGACCTCGAGGTAGATGAGATCACGAGAGAGTATATCGTGAGGTGTTGTCACTGGTCCTGGGCGAGGTGGGGGATTGTGGGGATAGTCCCAGGCTTTTTCCACAGTGGTAGAGTGTGCCAACACTATGTAAAGAAAGCTTAGTGTGGGTTATGGTGTTTTATTGTGAAGACGTTTCGACCACCCCAGGGGTGGAACAACTTCACGGTACATTGCTATAACCGGTAATCGTGTGTCTACACTGATACGATGTGTCTCATTCGTTATTTTTGCGGTGGCCAGTTGTGTGTTTTTTGAGTCGCATCATGGTGTGTGAGTGTCATTGTATATATATACCGAGAGATGTGTATCCCTCATTCTGTATACACTGAAAGATGTGTATATCAGTGCATGTACACCGAGATGCTTGTATTTCTCAATGTATACCCACCAAGAGGTACTCATCTCTCACAGTATTCGTGACTGGTGGTGAACACATTACACGCATCTTTCAATGACCCTCGTGCAGTCGACAGGCTTTAAACTCAATCAACCACCCTTACCCACTTAGCTCACTACCTAGTCGACTTTACCGGTATTGACTTAAAGCTCCTGGGCCCGCCTCTTAGAGGTAATAACCATTGAATAGGGCGGGTGTTGCTTACCGTTGCTGTCATTGCTCCGGACCAGATGCTGTTCAGGACCTTCTTAATGTGATCAGGAGACTCCCGAGTGATATTGTAATTAGGTGCATAATTGTTGATAGGTCCCGAAGCAACATGTGG
>NC_091336.1:9968808-10013888 GCF_038502225.1 Cherax quadricarinatus
GGAGGGTGTGGTCGTGTGGTTGTGGCTGGTGTGGTCGTGTGGTTGTGGCGGGTGTGGTCGTGTGGTTGTGGCAGGTGTGGTCATGTGGTTGTGGCGGGTGTGGTATTGTGGTTGTGGCGGGTGTGGTCGTGTGGTTATGGCGGGTGTGGTCTTGTGGTTGTGGCGGGTGTGGTCGTGTAGTTGTGGCGGGTGTGGTCGTGTGGTTGTGGCGGGTGTGGTATTGTGGTTGTGGCGGGTGTGGTCGTGTGGTTATGGCGGGTGTGGTCGTGTGGTTGTGGCGGGTGTCGTCATGTGGTTGTGGCGGGTGTGGTATTGTGGTTGTGGAGGGTGTGGTCGTGTGGTTAAGGCGGGTGTGGTCGTGTGGTTGTGGCGGGTGTGGTCATGTGGTTGTGGCGGGTGTGGTATTGTGGTTGTAGCGGGTGTGGTCGTGTGGTTATGGCGGGTGTAGTCGTGTGGTTGTGGCGCGTGTGGTCGTGCGGTTGTGGCGGGTGTGGTCGTGAGGTTGTGGTGGGTGTGGTCGTGTGGTTGTGGAGGGTGTGGTATTTAGGTTGTGGCGGGTGTGGTCAGGTGGTTGTGGCGGGTGTGGTATTGAGGTTGTGGCGGGTGTGGTCGTGTGGTTATGGCGGGAGTGGTCGTGTGGTTGTGGCGGGTGTGGTCGTGTGGTTGTGGCGGGTGTGGTCGTGTGGTTGTGGCGGGTGTGGTCGTGTGGTTGTGGCGGGAGGGGTCGTGTGGTTGTGGCGGGTGTGGTTGTGGCGGGTGTGGTTGTGGCGGGTGTGGTCGTGTGGTTGTGGCGGATGTGGTCGTGTGGTTGTGGCGGGTGTGGTCGTGTGGTTGTGACGGGTGTGGTCGTGTGGTTGAGGAGGGTGTGGTCGTGTGGCTGTGGCGGGTGTGGTCGTATGGTTGAGGCGGGTGTGGTCGTGTGGTTGTGGAGGGTGTGGTCGCGTGGTTGTGGCTGGTGTGGTCGTGTGGTTGTGGCGGGTGTGGTCGTGTGGTTGTGGCGGGTGTGGTCGTGTGGTTGTGGCGGGTGTGGTCGTGTGGTTGTGGCGGGTGTGGTCGTGTGGTTGTGGCGGGTGTGGTCGTGTGGTTGTGGCAGGTGTGGTCGTGTGGTTATGGCGGTTGTGGTCGTGTGGTTGTGGCGGGTGTGGTCATGTGGTTGTGGCGGGTGTGGTCATGTGGTTGTTGCGGGTGTGGTCGTGTGGTTATGGCGGGTGTGGTCCTGTGGTTGTGGAGGGTGTCGTCGTGTGGTTGTGGCGGGAGTGGTCGTGTGGTTGTGCCGGGTGTGGTATTGTGGTTGTGGCGGGTGTGGTCGTGAGGTTATGGCGGGTGTGGTCGTGTGGTTGTGGCGGGTGTCATCATGTGGTTGTGGCGGGTGTGGTACTGTGGTTGTGGCGGGTGTGGTATTGTGGTTGTGGCGGGTGTGGTCGTGAGGTTATGGCGGGTGTGGTCGTGTGGTTGTGGCGGGTGTCGTCATGTGGTTGTGGCGGGTGTGGTCGTGCGGTTGTGGCGGGTGTGGTCGTGTGGTTGTGGCGGGTGTGGTCGTGTGGTTGTGGCAGGTGTGGTCATGTGGTTGTGGCGGGTGTGGTATTGTGGTTGTGGCGGGTGTGGTCGTGTGGTTATGGCGGGAGTGGTCGTGTGGTTGTGGCGGGTGTGGTCGTGTGGTTGTGGCGGGTGTGGTCGTGTGGATGTGGCGGGTGTGGTCGTGTGGTTGTGGTGAGTGTGGTCGTGTGGTTGTGGCGGGTGTCGTCGTGTGGTTATTAGGGGTGTGGTCGTGTGGTTATGGCGGGTGTGGTCGTGTGGTTGTGGCAGGTGTGGTCATGTGGTTGTGGCGGGTGTGGTATTGAGGTTGTGGCGGGTGTGGTCGTGTGGTTATGGCGGGAGTGGTCGTGTGGTTGTGGCGGGTGTGGTCGCGTGGTTGTGGCGGGTGTGGTCGTGTGGTTGTGGCGGGTGTGGTCGTGTTGTTGTGGCGGGTGTGGTCGTGTGGTTGCGGCGGGTGTGGTCGTGTGGTTCTTTCGGGTGTGGTCGTGTGGTTATGGCGGGTGTGATCGTGTGGTTGTGGCGCGTGTGTTCGTGCGGTTGTGGCGGGTGTGGTCGTGTGGTTGTGGCGGGTGTGGTATTGTGGTTGTGGCAGGTGTGGTCATGTGGTTGCGGCGGGTGAGGTATTGTGGTTGTGGCGGGTGTGGTCGTATGGTTATGGCGGGTGTGGTCGTGTGGTTGTGGCGGGTGTCGTCGTGGGGTTGTGGCGGGAGTGGTCGTGTGCTTGTGCCGGGTGTGGTATTGTGGTTGTGGCGGGTGTGGTCGTGTGGTTATGGCGGGTGTGGTCGTGTGGTTGTGGCGGGTGTGGTCATGTGGTTGTGGCGGGTGGGGTATTGTGGTTGTGGCGGGTGTGGTCGTGTGGTTATGGCGGGTGTAGTCGTGTGGTTGTGGCGCGTGTGGTCGTGCAGTTGTGGCGGGTGTGGTAGTGAGGTTGTGGCGGGTGTGGTCGAGTGGTTGTGGCAGGTGCGGTCATGTGGTTGTGGCGGGTGTGGTATTGAGGTTGTGACGGGTGTGGTCGTGTGGTTGTGGCGGGTGTGGTCGTGTGGTTGTGGCAGGTGTGGTCGTGTGGTTGTGGCGGGTGTGGTCGTGTGGTTGTGGCGGGTGTGGTCGTGTGGTTGAGGCAGATGTGGTCGTGTGATTGTGGCGGGTGTGGTCGTGTGGTTGTGGCGGGTGTGGTCGTGTGGTTATTAGGGGTGTGGTCGTGTGGTTGTGGCGGGTGTGGTCGTGTGGTTATGGCGGGTGTAGTAGTGTGGTTGTGGCGGGTGTGGTCGTGTGGTTGTAGCGGGTGTGATCGTGTGGTTGTGGCGCGTGTGGTTGTGGCGGGTGTGGTCGTGTGGTTGTGGCGGGTGTGGTCGTGTGGTTGTGGCAGGTGTGGTCATGTGGTTGTGGCGGGAGTGGTATTGTGGTTGTGGCCGGTGTGGTCGTGTGGTTATGGCGGGTGTGGTCGTGTGGTTTTGGCGGGTGTCGTCGTGTGGTTGTGGCGGGTGTGGTATTGTGGTTGTAGCGGGTGTCGTCGTGTGGTTATGGCGGGTGTGCTCATGTGGTTGTGGCGGGTGTGGTCGTGTGGTTGTGGCAGGTGTGGTCGTGTGGGTGTGGCGGGTCTGGTCATGTGGTTGTGGCGGGTGTGGTATTGTGGTTGTGGCGGGTGTGGCCGTGTGGTTGTGGCGGGTGTGGTCGTGTGGTTGTGGCGCGTGTGGTCGTGCGGTTGTGGCGGGTGTGGTCGTGTGGTTGTGGCGGGTGTGGTCGTGTGGTTGTGGCAGGTGTGGTCATGTGGTTGTGGCGGGTGTGGTATTGAGGTTGTGGCGGGAGTGGTCGTGTGGTTATGGCGGGAGTGGTCGTGTGGTTGTGGCGGGTGTGGTCGCGTGGTTGTGCCGGGTGTGGTCGTGTGGTTGTGGCGGGTGTGGCCGTGTTGTTGTGGCGGGTGTGGTCGTGTGGTTGTGGCATATGTGGTCGTGTGGTTATTAGGGGTGTGGTCGTGTGGTTGTGGCGGGTTTGGTCGTTTGGTTGTGGCGGGTGTGGTCGTGTGGTTGTGGAGGGTGTGGTCGTGTGGTTGTGGCGGGTGTGGTAATGTGGTTGTGGCGGGTGTGGTCGTGTGTTTATGGCGGGTGTGGTCGTGTGGTTGTGGCGGTTATGGTCGTGTGGTTGTAGCAGGTGTGGTCGTGTGGTTATGGCGGGTGTGGTCGTGTGGTTGTGGCGCGTGTGGTCGTGTGGTTGTGGCAGGTATGGTCGTGTGATTGTGGCGGGTGTGGTCGTGTGGTTGTGGCGGGTATGGTCGTGTGGTTGTGGCGGGTGTGGTCGTGTGGTTTTGGCGGGTGTGGTCGTGTGGTTGTGGCGGGTGTGGTCATGTGGTTGTGGCGGGTGTGGTATTGTGGTTGTGGCGGGTGTGGCCGTGTGGTTGTGGCGGGTGTGGTCGTGTGGTTGTGGCGCGTGTGGTCGTGTGGTTCTGGCGGGTGTGGTCGTGTGGTTGTGGCGAGTGTGGTCGTGTGGCTATTAAGGGTGTGGTCGTGTGGTTGTGGCGGGTGTGGTCGTGTGGTTGTGGCGGGTGTGGTAGTGTGGTTGTGGCGGGTGTGGTCGTGTGGTTGTGACAGGTGTGGTCATGTGGTTGTGGCGGGTGTGGTATTGTGGTTGTGGCGGGTGTGGCCGTGTGGTTATGGCGGGAGTGGTCGTGTGGTTGTAGCTGGTGTGGTCGTGTGGTTGTGGCGGGTGTGGTCGTGTGGTTGTGGCGGGTATGGTCGTGTGGTTATTAGGGGTGTGGTCGTGTGGTGGTGGCGGGAGTGGTCGTGTGGTTGTGGCTGGTTTGGTAGTGTGGTTGTGGCGGGCGTGGTAGTGTGGCTGTGGCGGGTGTGGTCGCGTGGTTTTGGCGGGTGTGGTCGTGTGGTTATGGCCGGTGTGGTCGTGGCAGGTGTGGTCGTGTGATTGTGGCGGGTGTGGTCGTGTGGTTATGGCGAGTGTGGGCGTGTGGTTGTGGCGGGTGTGGTCGTGTGGCTGTGGCGGGTGTGGTCGTGTGGTTGTGACGGGTGTGGTCGTGTGGTTGTGACGGGTGTTGTCGTTTGGTTGTGGCGGGTGTGGTCGTGTGGTTGTGGCTGGTGTTGTCGTGTGGTTGTAACGGGTGTGGTCGTGTGGTTGTGGCGGGTGTGGTCGTGTGGTTGTGGCGGGTGTGGTCGTGTGGTTGTGGCGGGTATGGTCGTGTGGTTGTGGCGGGTGTGGTCGTGTGGTTATGGCGGGTGTGGTCGTGTGGTTGTGGCGGGTGTGGTCATGTGGTTGTGGCGGGTGTGGTATTGTGGTTGTGGCGGGTGTGGTCGTGTGGTTATGGCGGGTGTGGTAGTGTGGTTGTGGTTGCGTGTGGTCGTGTGGTTGTGGCGGGTGTGGTCGTGTGGTTGTGGCGGGTGTGGTCGTGTGGTTGTGGCAGGTGTGGTCGTGTGGTTATGGCGGGTGTGGTCGTGTGGTTGTGGCGGATGTGGTCATGTGGTTGTGGCGGGTGTGGTATTGTAGTTGTGGCAGGTGTGGTCGTGTGGTTATGGCGGGTGTGGTCGTGTGGTTGTGGCGCGTGTGGTCGTGTGGTTGTGGCGGGTGTGGTCGTGTGGTTGTGGCGGGTGTGGTCGTGTGGTTGTGGCAGGTGTGGTCGTGTGGTTATGGCGGGTGTGGTCGTGTGGTTGTGGCTGGTGTGGTATTGTGGTTGTGGCGGGTGTGGTCGTGTGGTTATGGCGGGTGTGGTCGTGTGGTTGTGGCGCGTGTGGTCGTGTGGTTGTGGCGGGTGTGGTCGTGTGGTTGTGGCGGGTGTGGTCGTGTGGTTGTGGCGGGTGTGGTCGTGTGGTTGTGGCGGGTGTGGTCATGTTGTTGTGGCAGGTGTGGTCATGTAGTTCTGGCTGGTGTGGTCGTGTGGTTGTGGCGAGTGTGGTCATGTGGTTGTGGCGGGTGTGGTCGTGTGGTTATGGCGAGTGTGGTCGTGTGGTTGTGGCGGGTGTGGTAGTGTTGTTATGGCGAGTGTGGTCGTGTGGTTGTGGCGGGTGTGGTCGTGTGGTTGTGGCGGGTGTGGTCGTGTGGTTGTGGCGGGTGTGGTCGTGTGGTTGTGGCGGGTGTGGTCGTGTGGTTGTGGCGGGTGTAGTCGTGTGGTTGTGGCGGGTGTGGTCGTGTGGTTATGACGGGTGTGGTCGTGTGATGTGGCGGGTGTGGTCGTGTGGTTGTGGCGGGTGTGGTAGTGTGGTTGTGGCGGGCGTGGTAGTGTGGTCGTGGCGGGTGTTGTCGCGGGGTTGTGGCGGGTGTGGTCGTGTGGTTGTGGCGGGTGTGGTCGTGTGGTTGTGACGGGTGTGGTCGTGTGGTTGTGACGGGTGTGGTCATGTGGTTGTTGCGGGTGTGGTCGTGTGGTTGTGACGGGTGTGGTCGTGTGGTTGTGGCGGGTGTGGTCGTGTGGTTGTGGCAGGTGTGGTCGTGTTGTTGTGGCGGGTGCGGTCGTGTGGTTGTGGCGGGTGTGGTCGCGTGGTTGTGGCGGGTGTGGTCGTGTGGTTGTGGCGGGTGTGGTCATGTGGTTGTTGCGGGCGTGGTCATGTGGTTGTGGCGGGTGTGATCGTGTGGTTGTGGCGAGTGTGGTCGTGTGGTTGTGGCGGGTGTGGTCGTATGGTTGTGGCGGGTGTGGTCGTGTGGTTGTTGCGGGTGTGGTCATGTGGTTGTGGCGGGTGTGGTCATGTGGTTGTGGCGGGTGTGGTCGTGTGGTTTTGGCGAGTGTGGTCGTGTGGTTGTGGCGGGTGTGGTCGTGTGGTTGTGGCGGGTGTCGTCGTGTGGTTATTGCGGGTGTGGTCGTGTGGTTGTGGCGCGTGTGGTCGTGTGGTTGTGGCGGGTGTGGTCGTGTGGTTGTGGCGGGTGTGGTCGTGTGGTTGTGGCGGGTGTGGTCGTGTGGTTGTGGCGGGTGTGGTCATGTGGTTGTGGCGTGTGTGGTCGTGTGGTTGTGGCGTGTGTGGTCTTGTGGTTGTGGCGGGTGTGGTCGTGTGGTTGTGGCGGGTGTGGTCATGTGGTTGTGGCGGGTGTGGTCGTGTGGTTGTGGCGGGTGTGGTCGTGTGGTTGTGGCGGGTGTGGTCGTGTGGCAAACAGTCTGTTGACCTATAACTTACCAGCTGTCGGGTCCGGATGTAAGCGCCCCCGCGTCCTGGTCTCAGACCAGCCCATCCTGCTTGATGCTCTGGTTAATTACCCACGCTAATAAATTATTATTATTATTATTATTATTATTATTATTATTATTATTATTATTATTATTATTATTATTATTATTATTATTATTATTATAAGTAAGTGCTAAACCCACAAGGGTCATGCAGCGGCACAGTAACAAAGACAAGAACAACTTCAGCTGTTCTTGCTTTAATTTTAGACATCCGTTTTTTTATGAAAGTTTTCTTTGGGCGAAATGTTTTCCAGTTGAAGACTTGCTCTGGCACCTGTGTACTTATCTTCCCAAATTGTTGGTGCTACTGACACACAGACCATCGTAGGTACCACCACAACCTGACTGATCGGCCACTGTCTTATGGAACTTACCAAGTTCTCTTCTGTTGGAAAGTACAGCTTGTATCTAAGTTGTTTGCAAGTTCATCTTGGGATCTAGTTCGCCTTCTGATCTAGTGGTTTCTAGTTGCCAGTACTAGCAGAATAGATTCTGATCTAACACATGGAACCCAGTCGCTTTTCTCTCTGTCTTTGTTTGAAGCCTTCAAAAGAGGAAGGAGCCTTGATTCTTTTGAAGGGCTCTTGAAAGTTAGGAATTAGAGGAATCTAAGCTTTTCTAGAGTGGTCTTGCTACTCCCTGTCAGATCCTGAAGCATGACCACTGATTCGGATTCCTTTTAGCGCTTAGTCTGATTCTTTGTTTCCAATCATTGCATGTATACAATGTACCATAATATGCACTGTCAGAGTCTTAGTATTTATTTCCTGTGTGTTCTACGTTTACACGTGGAAGGAGGAAGGCAGGGAGGGAGGGAAGGAATGAATTAAGTAGCGTGGCATACAAAGAGTACGTAACCTTTATTCGGCGCATGTACACACCCTCATTTACAGGCTATCTCCCCAACCAGCGAACCAGGTGACCGAGGGTTGACGATGGGGCCCCATCGTTCAACCAGTACCCAGGTTCCAGCCAATGAGAATATGGTTTTGGCAATCGCAGAGGTGATGTGGGTACCACTCTCCTGTCTGCCTTGTCATTCCCATTCTAGTGCTGGTTGAAGCACGGTCTGCTCTCTAGTGGCTTCTATTCTGCCTTGCTTACCGTGGAGTGCACTAATACCTATTGTTGTACATAGTGTATATAGTGTACATACTTCTGTTCTAAATTGGTGAAGGATAATGTAAGTCAAAAGTTTTCTGCTGTGTTTATTTTGCTCCCTTTACACGCAGGATAACAGGCCATTTGGACACCTGGGTTGTAATAAGTAGGAAGGAATGCAACAAGGAGGGCAGAAAATTCTATCATGATGGAAATATCTGGAGTTTGAGAGGAGGGAACAAGGCGGGAGTAAAAGGCCATCACTTGCGGTTATGCTTGTGGTGAATGGTTGACCAGCCATTGTCAACAACACGATGGTCAGCCCCCACTGCCTCTTGTATAATACACTGCTCCTGCTTGTATAATACACTGCTCCTGCTTGTATAATACACTGCTCCTGCTTGTATAATACACTGCTCCTGCTTGTATAATACACTGCTCCTGCTTGTATAATACACTGCTCCTGCTTGTATAATACACTGCTCCTGCTTGTATAATACACTGCTCCTGCTTGTATAATACACTGCTCCTGCTTGTATAATACACTGCTCCTGCTTGTATGATACACTGCTTCTGCTTGTATAATACACTGCTCCTGCTTGTATAATACACTGCTCCTGCTTGTATAATACACTGCTCCTGCTTGTATAATACACTGCTCCTGCTTGTATAATACACTGCTCCTGCTTGTATGATACAATGCTCCTGCTTGTATAATACACTGCTCCTGCTTGTATGATACACTGCTCCTGCTTGTATAATACACTGCTCCTGCTTGTATAATACACTGCTCCTGCTTGTATGATACACTGCTCCTGCTTGTATGATGCAATGCTCCTGCTTCTATAATACACTTCTCCTGCTTGTATGATACAATGCTCCTGCTTGTATGATACACTGCTCCTGCTTGTATAATACACTGCTCCTGCTTGTATGATACACTGCTATTGCTTGTATAATACACTGCTCCTGCTTGTATAATACACTGCTCCTGCTTGTATGATACACTGCTCCTGCTTGTATGATGCAATGCTCCTGCTTGTATAATACACTGCTCCTGCTTGTATAATACACTGCTCCTGCTTGTATAATACACTGCTCCTGCTTGTATAATACACTGCTCCTGCTTGTATAATACACTGCTCCTGCTTGTATGATACACTGCTCCTGCTTGTATGATACACTGCTCCTGCTTGTATAATACACTGCTCCTGCTTGTATAATACACTGCTCCTGCTTGTATAATACACTGCTCCTGCTTGTATAATACACTGCTCCTGCTTGTATAATACACTGCTCCTGCTTGTATGATACACTGCTTCTGCTTGTATAATACACTGCTCCTGCTAGTATAATACACTGCTCCTGCTTGTATAATACACTGCTCCTGCTTGTATAATACACTGCTCCTGCTTGTATAATACACTGCTCCTGCTTGTATGATACACTGCTCCTGCTTGTATAATACACTGCTCCTGCTTGTATAATACACTGCTCCTGCTTGTATAATACACTGCTCCTGCTTGTATAATACACTGCTCCTACTTGTATAATACACTGCTCCTGCTTGTATGATACACTGCTTCTGCTTGTATAATACACTGCTCCTGCTTGTATAATACACTGCTCCTGCTTGTATAATACACTGCTCCTGCTTGTATAATACACTGCTCCTGCTTGTATAATACACTGCTCCTGCTTGTATGATACACTGCTCCTGCTTGTATAATACACTGCTCCTGCTTGTATAATACACTGCTCCTGCTTGTATGATACACTGCTCCTGCTTGTATGATGCAATGCTCTTGCTTGTATAATACACTGCTCCTGCTTGTATAATACACTGCTCCTGCTTGTATGATACACTGCTCCTGCTTGTATAATACACTGCTCCTGCTTGTATAATACACTGCTCCTGCTTGTATAATACACTGCTCCTGCTTGTATGATGCAATGCTCCTGCTTGTATAATACACTGCTCCTGCTTGTATAATACACTGCTCCTGCTTGTATGATACACTGCTCCTGCTTGTATAATACACTGCTCCTGCTTGTATAATACACTGCTCCTGCTTGTATGATACACTGCTCCTGCTTGTATAATACACTGCTCCTGCTTGTATAATACACTGCTCCTGCTTGTATGATACACTGCTCCTGCTTGTATAATACACTGCTCCTGCTTGTATAATACACTGCTCCTGCTTGTATGATACACTGCTTCTGCTTGTATAATACACTGCTCCTGCTTGTATAATACACTGCTCCTGCTTGTATAATACACTGCTCCTGCTTGTATAATACACTGCTCCTGCTTGTATAATACACTGCTCCTGCTTGTATGATACACTGCTCCTGCTTGTATAATACACTGCTCCTGCTTGTATAATACACTGCTCCTGCTTGTATGATACACTGCTCCTGCTTGTATGATGCAATGCTCTTGCTTGTATAATACACTGGTCCTGCTTGTATAATACACTGCTCCTGCTTGTATGATACACTGCTCCTGCTTGTATAATACACTGCTCCTGCTTGTATAATACACTGCTCCTGCTTGTATAATACACTGCTCCTGCTTGTATGATGCAATGCTCCTGCTTGTATAATACACTGCTCCTGCTTGTATAATACACTGCTCCTGCTTGTATGATACACTGCTCCTGCTCGTATAATACACTGCTCCTGCTTGTATAATACACTGCTCCTGCTTGTATGATACACTGCTCCTGCTTGTATAATACACTGCTCCTGCTTGTATAATACACTGCTCCTGCTTGTATGATACACTGCTCCTGCTTGTATAATACACTGCTCCTGCTTGTATAATACACTGCTCCTGCTTGTATGATGCAATGCTCCTGCTTGTATAATACACTGCTCCTGCTTGTATAATACACTGCTCCTGCTTGTATAATACACTGCTCCTGCTTGTATGATGCACTGCTCCTGCTTGTATGATGCAATGCTCCTGCTTGTATAATACACTGCTCCTGCTTGTATAATACACTGCTCCTGCTTGTATGATACACTGCTCCTGCTTGTATAATACACTGCTCCTTCTTGTATGATACACTGCTCCTGCTTGTATAATACACTGCTCCTGCTTGTATAATACACTGCTCCTGCTTGTATGATGCACTGCTCCTGCTTGTATGATGCAATGCTCCTGCTTGTATAATACACTGCTCCTGCTTGTATAATACACTGCTCCTGCTTGTATGATACACTGCTCCTGCTTGTATAATACACTGCTCCTGCTTGTATGATGCAATGCTCCTGCTTGTATAATACACTGCTCCTGCTTGTATAATACACTGCTCCTGCTTGTATGATACACTGCTCCTGCTTGTATGATGCAATGCTCCTGCTTGTATAATACACTGCTCCTGCTTGTATGATGCACTGCTCCTGCTTGTATGATGCAATGCTCCTGCTTGTATAATACACTGCTCCTGCTTGTATAATACACTGCTCCTGCTTGTATGATACACTGCTCCTGCTTGTATAATACACTGCTCCTGCTTGTATAATACACTGCTCCTGCTTGTATAATACACTGCTCCTGCTTGTATGATACACTGCTCCTGCCTGTATAATACACTGCTCCTGCTTGTATGATACAATGCTCCTGCTTGTATGATACACTGCTCCTGCTTGTATAATACACTGCTCCTGCTTGTATGATACACTGCTCCTGCTTGTATAATACACTGCTCCTGCTTGTATAATACACTGCTCCTGCTTGTATAATACACTGCTCCTGCTTGTATAATACACTGCTCCTGCTTGTATAATACACTGCTCCTGCTTGTATAATACACTGCTCCTGCTTGTATAATACACTGCTCCTGCTTGTATAATACACTGCTCCTGCT
The DNA here is from genome assembly GCF_038502225.1 of Cherax quadricarinatus. Lineage (NCBI taxonomy): Eukaryota > Metazoa > Arthropoda > Malacostraca > Decapoda > Parastacidae > Cherax > Cherax quadricarinatus. The sequence continues at coordinate 9,980,479 of NC_091336.1, forward strand.
TGTATGATACACTGCTCCTGCTTGTATAATACACTGCTCCTGCTTGTATAATACACTGCTCCTGCTTGTATAATACACTGCTCCTGCTTGTATAATACACTGCTCCTGCTTGTATAATACACTGCTCCTGCTTGTATAATACACTGCTCCTGCTTGTATAATACACTGCTCCTGCTTGTATAATACACTGCTCCTGCTTGTATGATACACTGCTCCTGCTTGTATAATACACTGCTTCTGCTTGTATAATACACTGCTCCTGCTTGTATAATACACTGCTCCTGCTTGTATGATACAATGCTCCTGCTTGTATGATACACTGCTCCTGCTTGTATAATACACTGCTCCTGCTTGTATGATACACTGCTCCTGCTTGTATAATACACTGCTCCTGCTTGTATAATACACTGCTACTGCTTGTATAATACACACACTGCTCCTGCTTGTATGATACAATGCTCCTGCTTGTATAATACACTGCTCCTGCTTGTATAATACACTGCTCCTGCTTGTATGATACACTGCTCCTGCTTGTATAATACACTGCTCCTGCTTGTATGATACACTGCTCCTGCTTGTATGATACACTGCTCCTGCTTGTATGATGCAATGCTCCTGCTTGTATAATACACTGCTCCTGCTTGTATAATACACTGCTCCTGCTTGTATAATACACTGCTCCTGCTTGTATGATACACTGCTCCTGCTTGTATAATACACTGCTCCTGCTTGTATGATACACTGCTCCTGCTTGTATAATACACTGCTCCTGCTTGTATGATACACTGCTCCTGCTTGTATGATACACTGCTCCTGCTTGTATGATGCAATGCTCCTGCTTGTATAATACACTGCTCCTGCTTGTACCATACACTGCTCCTGCTTGTATAACACACTGCTCCTGCTTGTATAATACACTGCTCCTGCTTGTATGATGCAATGCTCCTGCTTGTATAATACACTGCTCCTGCTTGTATAATACACTGCTCCTGCTTGTATAATACACTGCTCCTGCTTGTATAATACACTGCTCCTGCTTGTATGATGCAATGCTCCTGCTTGTATAATACACTGCTCCTGCTTGTATAATACACTGCTCCTGCTTGTATAATACACTGCTCCTGCTTGTATAATACACTGCTCCTGCTTGTATGATACACTGCTCCTGCTTGTATGATGCAATGCTCCTGCTTGTATAATACACTGCTCCTGCTTGTATAATACACTGCTCCTGCTTGTATAATACACTGCTCCTGCTTGTATAATACACTGCTCCTGCTTGTATAATACACTGCTCCTGCTTGTATAATACACTGCTCCTGCTTGTATGATACAATGCTCCTGCTTGTATAATACACTGCTCCTGCTTGTATAATACACTGCTCCTGCTTGTATGATACACTGCTCCTGCTTGTATAATACACTGCTCCTGCTTGTATAATACACTGCTCCTGCTTGTATAATACAATGCTCCTGCTTGTATGATACACTGCTCTTGCTTGTATAATACATTGCTCCTGCTTGTATGATACACTGCTCCTGCTTGTATGATGCAATGCTCCTGCTTGTATAATACACTGCTCCTGCTTGTATAATACACTGCTCCTGCTTGTATGATACACTGCTCTTGCTTGTGTAATACACTGCTCCTGCTTGTATAATACACTGCTCCTGCTTGTATAATACACTGCTCCTGCTTGTATAATACACTGCTCCTGCTTGTATAATACACTGCTCCTGCTTGTATAATACACTGCTCCTGCTTGTATGATACACTGCTCTTGCTTGTATAATACACTGCTCCTGCTTGTATGATACACTGCTCCTGCTTGTATGATGCAATGCTCCTGCTTGTATAATACACTGCTCCTGCTTGTATGATACACTGCTCCTGCTTGTATGATGCAATGCTCCTGCTTGTATAATACACTGCTCCTGCTTGTATAATACACTGCTCCTGCTTGTATGATACACTGCTCTTGCTTGTATAATACACTGCTCCTGCTTGTATAATACACTGCTCCTGCTTGTATAATACACTGCTCCTGCTTGTATGATACACTGCTCCTGCTTGTATGATGCAATGCTCCTGCTTGTATAATACACTGCTCCTGCTTGTATAATACACTGCTCCTGCTTGTATGATGCAATGCTCCTGCTTGTATAATACACTGCTCCTGCTTGTATGATACACTGCTTCTGCTTGTATAGTACTCTGCTCCTGCTTGTATAATACACTGCTCCTGCTTGTATGATGCAATGCTCCTGCTTGTATAATACACTGCTCCTGCTTGTATGGTACATTGATCATTATACCATCAACTCAGTGATCAACTACAGATATTGTCAAACAAGCGTTAAGTTGTCAGTTGGAGTTAGGGGCAGACCGGACACGGAGTACAACTCTGGTGGAAAGCTGCAATTATCAGAGAATTACATATAAACCGCATAGCGTCAGCGGTATATATATGATTAACAAATCTCAGAATATCATTTAGGAACTTGAGCAAGGACTCCATCAGAACTTTATATACGAAATATGAGTACGCTGCCCCAGCATGGAGGTCATGTCGGGTCAAGCTCGGGTAGGAACTCGGAAATATCCTAAGGTTGTCAAGCAGACAAGGTTCCAAACCTGAGAGGGTTGTTGAGGAGAAGATGAAGGAACTAAACTTGACTACCTGTTGGAGAGGACAAGAGAGGACATCCTGAGGTAGTATTCCTTAAGTGGAGTGATGATTTGCAGCGTTTCCACCCGTACCGTGAATCGAATCACGGACACTCAGTTTATGAGCTGAGTGTGTTACCAACCCAGCTACGGGACACCGTACTGAAATAAAAGATCCTTTGTAACAAATTTACCAGAGGTGTCAGTTGCAGCTGCAATAACTGGAACAACAAAAATCTCTCTGCAGTCCGTACACTTTATGCTTAACAAACTAACTCATTAACTCTCCAAGAAATTAGACAATAAATAAAACCTTCCTTTCGTTCTTGGTTTGTTGACTTTAACTCTCCTAAAACGTATTTAGTTTTATTAGTTATCAACACAGGAAACTTAAAATACGACTCAATAAAGACTGAAGGTGGGGCTTCACATAGTTCTGTTACCCTAGCTACAAATGTGTAGTTACAAGAATGTAATCTCTCTCTCTCTCTCTCTCTCTCTCTCTCTCTCTCTCTCTCTCTCTCTCTCTCTCTCTCTCTCTCTCTCTCTCTCTCTCTCTCTCTCTCTCTCTCTCTCTCTCTCTCTCTCTCTCTCTCTTATACACAAACGAACACACACATGTTGGTCTTTGAATCTCAAGTAATGCGTGTGTGGTGTTGACATTAAACAGCTGTCACTGACTCTGCTGGGTGTAGTACTCCTGGGTGTTGTATCACCAACCATGTATGTCTGTATGTCTGTATGTCTGTATGTCTGTATGTCTGTATGTCTGTATGTCTGTCTACGAGTCCTACATATATTTTTTAGCTTATAATTAAACACTAAAAAAATAAACCTTTTTATTAGAGAATTTTAATATTAAATATGTGTGTGTGTACTCACTTAGTTGTGGTTGCAGGGGTCGAGTCATAGCTCCTGGCCCCGCCTCTTCACTGTTCGCCACTAGGTCACTCTCCCTGAACCATGAGCTTTATCGTACCTCTGCTTAAAGCTATGTATGGATCCTGCCTCCACTACATCACTTCCCAAACTATTCCACTTACTGACTACTCTGTGGCTGAAGAAATACTTCCTAACATCCCTGTGATTCATCTGTGTCTTCAACTTCCAACTGTGTCCCCTTGTTGCTGTGTCCCATCTCTGGAACATCCTGTCTTTGTCCACCTTGTCAATTCCTCTCAGTATTTTGTATGTCGTTATAATGTCCCCCCTATCTCTCCTGTCCTTCAGTGTCGTCAGATTGATTTCCCTTAACCTCTCCGCTTAGCTCTGGAACTAGACTTGTTGCAAACTTTTGCACTTTCTCTAGTTTCTTTACGTGCTTGGCTAGGTGTGGGTTCCAAACTGGTGCCGCATACTCCAATATGGGCCTAACGTACACAGTGTACAGGGTCCTGAACGATTCCTTATTAAGATGTCGGAATGCCGTTCTGAGGTTTGCTAGGCGCCCATATGCTGCAGCAGTTATTTGGTTGATGTGCGCTTCAGGAGATGTGCCTGGTGTTATACTCACCCCAAGATCTTTTTCCTTGAGTGAGGGTTGTAGTCTCTGGCCCCCTAGACTGTACTCCGTCTGCAGTCTTCTTTGCCCTTCCCCAATCTTCATGACTTTGCACTTGGTGGGGTTGAACTCCAGGAGCCAATTGCTGGACCAGGCCTGCAGCCTGTCCGGATCCATTTCTAGTTCTGCCTGGTCCTCTTCCGATTGAATTCTTCTCATCAAGTTCACATCACCTGCAAACAGGGACACTTCTGAGTCTATTCCTTCCGTCATGTTGTTCACAAATAACAGAAACAGCACTGGTCCTAGGATTGACCTCTGTTGGACCCCGCTGGTCACAGGCGCCCACTCTGACACCTCGCCACTTACCATGACTCGCTGATGTCTTCCTGACATGTATTCCCTGATCCATTGTAGTGTTATCCCTGCTTGGTCCTCCAGTTTTTGCACTAATCTCTTGTGTGGAAGTGTGTCAAACGCCTTCTTACACTCCAAGAAAATGCAATCTACCCACCCCTTACTCTCTTGTTTTACTACTGTCACCCTGTCATAGAACTCCAGTAGGTTTGTGACACAGGATTTCACGTAGGTGCGATGAGGCACCTAAACTACCGGGAACCATTGAAGGTCCTTGATCTGTATTCCCTCGAACGCGGACGAGAGAGATACATGATAATATACACTTGGAAGGTCCTGGAGGGATTAGTACCAAACATGCACACGAAAATCACTCCATATGAAAGCAAAAGACTCGGCAGGAGATGCAACATTCCCCCGATGAAAAGCAGGGGCGCCACGAGTACACTGAGAGACAACACAGTAAGTGTCCGGGGCCCAAGACTGTTCAATTGCCTCCCAGCATACATAAGGGCGATTACCAATAGACCCCTAACTGTCTTCAAGAAGGCACTGGACAGGCACCTAAAGTCAGTAACTGGCCAACCGGGCTGTGGTTCGTACGTCAGCTTGCGTGCGGCCAGCAGTAACAGCCTGGTTGATCAGACCCTGATCCACAATGAGGCCTGCTCCCAGACCGGGCCGCGGGGGCGTTGACCCCCGAAACCCTCTCCAGATAAACTCCAAGTAAACCGTGTTGGCTGTTGTTGATAACCTCATTCCTTTCTAGGTACTCCACCACTCCGTGTGTGTGTACTCACCTATTTGTACTCACCTATTTGTACTCACCTATTTGTGGTTGCAGGGGTCGAGTCTTAGCTCCTGGCCCCGCCTCTTCACTGGTTGCTACTGGGCCCTCTCTCTCCCCGCTCCATGAGCTTTATCAAACCTCGTCTTAAAACTGTGTATGGTTCCTGCCTCCACTACGTCATTTTCTAGGCTATTCCACTGCCTTACAACTCTATGACTGAAGAAATACTTCCTAATATCTCTCTGACTCATTTGTGTCTTCAACTTCCAATTGTGGCCTCTTGTTTCTGTGTCCCCTCCCTGGAACATCCTGTCTTTGTCCACCTTGTCTATTCCACGCAGTATTTTATATGTCGTTATCATGTCTCCCCTGACCCTCCTGTCCTCCAGTGTCGTCAGGCCGATTTCCCTTAATCTTTCTTCATAGGACATTCCCCTTAGCTCTGGAACTAACCTTGTGGCAAACCTTTGTACTTTCTCTAGTTTCTTGACGTGCTTTATCAAGTGCGGGTTCCAAACAGGTGCTGCATACTCCAGTATGGGCCTGACATACACGGTGTACAGTGTCTTGAGCGATTCCTTACTAAGGTATCGGAATGCTGTTCTCAGGTTTGCCAGGCGCCCATATGCTGCAGCAGTTATCTGATTGATGTGTGCTTCCGGAGACATGCTCGGTGTTATACTCACCCAAAGATCTTTCTCCTTGAGTGAGGTTTGCAGTCTTTGGCCACCTACCCCTCAAGGAAGGTTCCTTGATGTTGGTGAGGGGCTCTTGATTTAGGGAATTAGATCTGTGCTCTAGTTCCCCGAATTAAGCCTGAATGCCTTCCACATCCCCCCCCAGGCGCTGTATAATCCTCCGGGTTTAGCGCTTCCCCCTTGATTATAGTAATAATTTGGCCACCTAGCCTATACTCTGTCTGTGGTCTTCTGTGCCCTTCCCCTATCTTCATGACTTTGCATTTGGCAGGATTAAATTCGAGAAGCCATTTGCTGGACCAGGTGTCCAGTCTGTCCAGGTTTCTTTGAAGTCCTGCCTGGTCCTCATCAGATTTAATTCTCCTCATTAACTTCACATCATCTGCAAACAGGGACACTTCTGAGTCTAACCCTTCCATCATGTCGTTCACATATACCAAAAATAGCACTGGTCCTAGGACCGACTCCTGTGGGACCCCGCTCGTCACAGGTGCCCACTGTGATACATCATTACGTACCATGACTCGTTGTTGCCTCCCTGTCAGGTATTCTCTGATCCATTGCAGTGCCCTTCCTGTTATATGCGCCTGATGCTCTAACTTCTGCACTAATCTCTTGTGAGGAACTGTGTCAAAGGCCTTCTTGCAGTCCAAGAAGATGCAATCAACCCACCCCTCTCTCTCGTGTCTTACTTCTGTTATTTTATCATAAAACTCCAGAAGGTTTGTGACACAGGATTTGCCTTCCGTGAATCCGTGCTGGTTGGCATTTATACTCTTGTTCCATTCCAGGTGCTCCACCACTCTCCTCCTGATAATCTTCTCCATAATTTTGCATACTCTACACGTCAATGACACAGGTCTATAGTTTAGTGCCTTTTTTCTGTCTCCATTTTTAAAAATGGGAACTACATTTGCCGTCTTCCATACCTCAGGTAGTTGCCCAGTTTCCAGGGACGTGTTGAAGATTGTGGTAAGTGGCACGCACAACATATCTGCTCCCTCTCTAAGGACCCATGGGGAGATGTTGTCCGGTCCCATTGCCTTTGAGGTATCGATGTCCCTTAGCAGTTTCTTCACCTCCTCCTCATCTGTATGTCGTCCAACACTTGTTGGTGTATTCCTTGCTGGAGTCCCCATCTGGTCTGTCCCCCCAGAGTCCCCATCTGGTCTGTCCCCCCAGAGTCCTTCCTGTCTCTACTGTAAATACTTCCTTAAATCTCGTGTTGAGCTCCTCACATACCTCTTGATCGTTTCTTGTGAGTTCTCCACCTTCTTTCCTCAGCCTTATCACCTGGTCCTTGACTGTTGTCTTCCTCCTAATGTGGCTATACAGCAGTTTCGGGTCAGATTTGACTTTCGATGCTATGTCGTTTTCATACTGTCGCTGTGTGTGTGTATGTGTGTGTGTGTGTGTGTGTGTGTGTGTGTGTGTGTGTGTGTGTGTGTGTGTGTGTGTGTGTGTGTGTGTGTGTGTGTGTGTGTGTGTGTTTGTGTGTGTGTGTGTGTGTGTGTAAGACAGCAATCAGGAAGACTCATCTGGCCATCCAGCATGGGATATAATGCTATTAACATTCGAGTGCTTTACTGATCCTGGAGAATTAAATCACTTGTGGAGGTAAGTTGAGCTGGAAGCTGCAGCTGCTGGAAGCTGCAGCTGCTGATAAAGTTGAGTTCTTACCTCCAGTGTTCTTACCTCCATCTTCCTTCATAAAGCTACGTTAATTGCATGTTATATGTACTCTTTAACACTACACCTGCGAACGGAAGGTGTTAATTACTCCCAGCTGACCATCGTTCTGAGTTAATTATCTCGCTGGGTATCAGCAAACAATTCCAGGTCTCTTGGTTGACGACCTGATTAATCAGGCTGTTTTTGCTGGCCGCACGTAGTCACTACTGTCTAGCTCATCAGAAAGACACCTAGAAGTTTGTTGGAAATTTATCTATTTATATAAAGGGAGGGTAGCGAAGAGTCTTGGTGCCTTTACACTTATTGAGTTATCACTTAGTGCACTTATTGCACCACTAAGTTCCATTTCGTTGCATTTTACACCATTTGACGAGCCTCTTGCTTCTTTAGAGAGAAATTTTGGTATGTAGATTTTAGGCCAATTCCTACGAAATTTCCAGGAGTAAATTATGATGCGTCTTTCTTGGCTAGTTTCTGAGAAGTATAGTACACGTGTAGTGAAGGTTATGTGTAGTGAAGGTTATGTGTAGTGAAGGTTATGTGTAGTGAAGGTTATGTGTAGTGAAGGTTATGTGTACATTCCCCAGATCTGCAATTTCGCTTGAGGCTGTTAAGAGATGACGTTAGGTTACGATTTCGCCACCGAAGCGGCTAGTTTATTGTGCTCCTCATATCCATCCTGTGGAGGGTAGCGCAAGAGCATATGGAGATATAAAAGGCCTAAGAACTAGGCCCCAAAGTGGGTTAACAGGAGTACATCTGGATTTATATCTACAGTTCACCTATCTGTTACAAGCAAATTTAGGAGTGTACAGCAAATACAGTGACTTAATAGTATGTTCATCTTTGCCTACCATGCTATTATTCAGATGAGTTGTGTGGTTTGTTAGGCTTGTGGTTGGTCCTCTAGTGAGGTGCTGACTACCAGGTCCTCTAGTGAGGTGCAGAAGACCAGGTCCTCTAGTGAGGTGCTGACGACCAGGTACTTAGGTGAGGTGCTGACGACGAGGTACTTAGGTGAGGTGCTGACGACGAGGTACTTAGGTGAGGTGCTGACGACCAGGTCCTCAAGTGAGGTGCTGACGACCAGGTCCTCTAGTGAGGTGCTGACGACCAGGTACTTAGGTGAGGTGCTGACGACCAGGTCCTCTAGTGAGGTGCTGACGACCAGGTACTTGGGTGAGGTGCTGACAACCAGGTCCTCTAGTGAGGTGCTGACGACCAGGTCCTCTAGTGAGGTGCTGACGACCAGGGACTTAGGTGAGGTGCTGACGACGAGGTACTGAGGTGAGGTGCTGACGACCAGGTCCTCAAGTGAGGTGCTGACGACCAGGTCCTCAAGTGAGGTGCTGACGACCAGGTACTTAGGTGAGGTGCTGACGACCAGGTCCTCTAGTGAGGTGCTGACGACCAGGTCCTCTAGTGAGGTTCTGACGACCAGGTCCTCTAGTGAGGTGCTGACGACCACGTCCTCAAGTGAGGTGCTGACGACCAGGTACTTAGGTGAGGTGCTGACGACGAGGTACTTAGGTGAGGTGCTGACGACCAGGTCCTCAAGTGAGGTGCTGACGACCAGGTCCTCAAGTGAGGTGCTGACGACCAGGTACTTAGGTGAGGTGCTGACGACCAGGTCCTCTAGTGAGGTGCTGACGACCAGGTCCTCTAGTGAGGTTCTGACGACCAGGTCCTCTAGTGAGGTGCTGACGACCACGTCCTCAAGTGAGGTGCTGACGACCAAGTACTTAGGTGAGGTGCTGACGACCAGGTCCTCTAGTGAGGTGCTGTTGACCAGGTCCTCTAGTGAGGTGCTGACGATCAGGTCCTCAAGTGAGGTGCTGACGACCAGGTCCTCTAGTGAGGTGCTGACGACCAGGTCCTCTAGTGAGGTGCTGACGACCAGGTCCTCTAGTGAGGTGCTGACGACCAGGTCCTCTAGTGAGGTGCTGATGACCAGGTCCTTTAGTGAGGTGCTGACGACCAGGTCCTCTAGTGAGGTGCTGATGACCAGGTCCTCTAGTGAGGTGCTGATGATCAGGTCCTCTAGTGAGGTGCTGACGACCAGGTCCTCTAGTGAGGTGCTGACGACCAGGTCCTCTAGTGAGGTGCTGACGACCAGGTCCTCTAGTGAGGTGCTGACGACCAGGTCCTCTAGTGAGGTGCTGACGACCAGGTCCTCTAGTGAGGTGCTGACGACCAGGTCCTCTAGTGACGTGCTGACGACCAGGTCCTCTAGTGAGGTGCTGACGACCAGGTCCTCTAGTGAGGTGCTGACGACCAGGTCCTCTAGTGACGTGCTGACGACCAGGTCCTCTAGTGAGGTGCTGACGACCAGGTCCTCTAGTGACGTGCTGACGACCAGGTCCTCTAGTGAGGTGCTGACTACCAGGTCCTCTAGTGAGGTGCTGACGACCAGGTCCTCTAGTGACGTGCTGACGACCAGGTCCTCTAGTGAGGTGCTGACGACCAGGTCCTCTAGTGACGTGCTGACGACCAGGTCCTCTAGTGACGTGCTGACGACCAGGTCCTCTAGTGACGTGCTGACGACCAGGTCCTCTAGTGACGTGCTGACGACCAGGTCCTCTAGTGACGTGCTGACGACCAGGTCCTCTAGTGACGTGCTGACGACCAGGTCCTCTAGTGACGTGCTGACGACCAGGTCCTCTAGTGACGTGCTGACGACCAGGTCCTCTAGTGACGTGCTGACGACCAGGTCCTCTAGTGAGGTGCTGATGACCAGGTCCTCTAGTGACGTGCTGACGACCAGGTCCTCTAGTGAGGTGCTGATGACCAGATACAAATTATAACTTAAGGAAGGATAGCCTTTTTCACTTTTTCTAGTATCTAGCAAACTTCTTCTAAGAAGCTTGTAGTACCTAGTAGTCTTCTAGTACCTACGATACTTCTTACAGTAGCTAGGAAAGACGTCACAACGAGGGTAACTCACACCTTCAGTATCACAGATTTTAAGAAATCTGGAATTTTAAGTTTATTTTCACAATTCTTCGTCGTTTTTCCCTTGGATATTTATATAATTAACTCCTGTTTGATGGAGATTGGTTCCCCTGGTGGCCTCGGGCAACATGTTTCCCCTGGTGGCCTCGGGCAACGTGTTTCCCCTGGTGGCCTCGGGCAACATGTTTCCCCTGGTGGCCTCGGGCAACGTGTTTCCCCTGGTGGCCTCGGGCAACGTGTTTCCCCTGGTGGCCTCGGGCAACATGTTTCCCCTGGTGGCCTCGGGCAACATGTTTCCCCTGGTGGCCTCGGGCAACATGTTTCCCCTGGTGGCCTCGGGCAACATGTTTCCCCTGGTGGCCTCGGGCAACATGTTTCCCCTGGTGGCCTCGGGCAACATGTTTCCCCTGGTGGCCTCGGGCAACATGTTTCCCCTGGTGGCCTCGGGCAACATGTTTCCCCTGGTGGCCTCGGGCAACATGTTTCCCCTGGTGGCCTCGGGCAACATGTGATATACACACTTATTTAAGTATTCATCTCCTCACTTCAAAATGGAATTAATATTGAGCAAATAAGGAGAATGTTTCCTGTACAGACTAACTGGGGAAAAATAGGTGACTCTCTGACTCCTTGTGACGCTGAATGTTACTTAAACCCTCACACCACAACCTATTGTTGTGTGAGTGAGTGGGTTGTTGTGTGAGTGAGTGGGTTGTTGTGTGAGTGAGTGGGTTGTTGTGTGAGTGGTTGGGTTGTTGTGTGAGTTAGTGGGTTGTTGTGTGAGTGATTGGGTTGTTGTGTGAGTGAGTGGGTTGTTGTGTGAGTGAGTGGGTTGTTGTGTGAGTGAGTGGGTTGTTGTGTGAGTTAGTGGGTTGTTGTGTGAGTGAGTGGGTTGTTGTGTGAGTGAGTGGGTTGTTGTGTGAGTTAGTGGGTTGTTGTGTGAGTGAGTGGGTTGTTGTGTGAGTGAGTGGGTTGTTGTGTGAGTGAGTGGGTTGTTGTGTGAGTGATTGGGTTGTTGTGTGAGTGAGTGGGTTGTTGTGTGAGTGAGTGGGTTGTTGTGTGAGTGGTTGGGTTGTTGTGTGAGTGGTTGGGTTGTTGTGTGAGTGAGTGGGTTGTTGTGTGAGTGAGTGGGTTGTTGTGTGAGTGAGTGGGTTGTTGTGTGAGTGAGTGGGTTGTTGTGTGAGTGAGTGGGTTGTTGTGTGAGTGAGTGGGTTGTTGTGTGAGTGAGTGGGTTGTTGTGTGAGTGGGTTGTTGTGTGAGTTAGTGGGTTGTTGTGTGAGTGAGTGGGTTGTTGTGTGAGTGAGTGGGTTGTTGTGTGAGTTAGTGGGTTGTTGTGTGAGTGAGTGGGTTGTTGTGTGAGTGAGTGGGTTGTTGTGTGAGTGAGTGGGTTGTTGTGTGAGTGATTGGGTTGTTGTGTGAGTTAGTGGGTTGTTGTGTGAGTGAGTGGGTTGTTGTGTGAGTGATTGGGTTGTTGTGTGAGTGAGTGGGTTGTTGTGTGAGTGAGTGGGTTGTTGTGTGAGTGATTGGGTTGTTGTGTGAGTGATTGGGTTGTTGTGTGAGTGAGTGGGTTGTTGTGTGAGTGAGTGGGTTGTTGTGTGACTGGGTTGTTGTGTGAGTGATTGGGTTGTTGTGTGAGTGAGTGGGTTGTTGTGTGAGTGATTGGGTTGTTGTGTGAGTGATTGGGTTGTTGTGTGAGTGAGTGGGTTGTTGTGTGAGTGAGTGGGTTGTTGTGTGAGTGAGTGGGTTGTTGTGTGAGTGAGTGGGTTGTTGTGTGAGTGATTGGGTTGTTGTGTGAGTGATTGGGTTGTTGTGTGAGTGAGTGGGTTGTTGTGTGAGTGATTGGGTTGTTGTGTGAGTGAGTGGGTTGTTGTGTGAGTGTGTGGGTTGTTGTGTGAGTGATTGGGTTGTTGTGTGAGTGAGTGGGTTGTTGTGTGAGTGAGTGGGTTGTTGTGTAAGTGTGTGGGTTGTTGTGTGAGTGATTGGGTTGTTGTGTGAGTGAGTGGGTTGTTGTGTGAGTGTGTGGGTTGTTGTGTGAGTGAGTGGGTTGTTGTGTGAGTGTGTGGGTTGTTGTGTGAGTGATTGGGTTGTTGTGTGAGTGAGTGGGTTGTTGTGTGAGTGAGTGGGTTGTTGTGTGAGTGTGTGGGTTGTTGTGTGAGTGATTGGGTTGTTGTGTGAGTGAGTGGGTTGTTGTGTGAGTGTGTGGGTTGTTGTGTGAGTGGGTTGTTGTGTGAGTGAGTGAGTTGTTGTGTGAGTGAGTGCGTTGTTGTGTGAGTGAGTGGGTTGTTGTGTGAGTGAGTGGGTTGTTGTGTGAGTGTGTGGGTTGTTGTGTGAGTGGGTTGTTGTGTGAGTGAGTGGGTTGTTGTGTGAGTGTGTGGGTTGTTGTGTGAGTGGGTTGTTGTGTGAGTGAGTGCGTTGTTGTGTGAGTGAGTGGGTTGTTGTGTGAGTGGGTTGTTGTGTGAGTGTGTGGGTTGTTGTGTGAGTGGGTTGTTGTGTGAGTGAGTGGGTTGTTGTGTGAGTGAGTGAGTTGTTGTGTGAGTGAGTGGGTTGTTGTGTGAATGAGTGGGTTTTTGTGTGAGTTAGTGGGTTGTTGTGTGAGTGAGTGAGTTGTTGTGTGAGTGAGTGGGTTGTTGTGTGAGTGGGTTGTTGTGTGAGTGAGTGGGTTGTTGTGTGAGTGAGTGAGTTGTTGTGTGAGTGAGTGGGTTGTTGTGTGAGTGAGTGGGTTGTTGTGTGAGTGAGTGGGTTGTTGTGTGAGTGGTTGGGTTGTTGTGTGAGTGAGTGGGTTGTTGTGTGAGTGAGTGGGTTGTTGTGTGAGTGGTTGGGTTGTTGTGTGAGAGAGTGGGTTGTTGTGTGAGTGAGTGGGTTGTTGTGTGAATGAGTGGGTTGTTGTGTGAGTGAGTGGGTTGTTGTGTGAGTGGTTGGGTTGTTGTGTGAGTGAGTGGGTTGTTGTGTGAGTGATTGGTTTGTTGTGTGAGTGATTTTGTTGTTGTGTGAGTGAGTGGGTTGTTGTGTGAGTGATTGGGTTGTTGTGTGAGTGATTGGGTTGTTGTGTGAGTGAGTGGGTTGTTGTGTGAGTGAGTGGGTTGTTGTGTGAGTGAGTGGGTTGTTGTGTGAGTGGTTGGGTTGTTGTGTGAGTGAGTGGGTTGTTGTGTGAGTGATTGGGTTGTTGTGTGAGTGAGTGGGTTGTTGTGTGAGTGAGTGGGTTGTTGTGTGAGTGAGTGGGTTGTTGTGTGAGTGAGTGGGTTGTTGTGTGAGTGAGGGGGTTGTTGTGTGAGTGAGTGGGTTGTTGTGTGAGTGTGTGGGTTGTTGTGTGAGTGAGTGGGTTGTTGTGTGAGTGAGTGGGTTGTTGTGTGAGTGAGTGGGTTGTTGTGTGAGTGAGTGGGTTGTTGTGTGAGTGAGTGGGTTGTTGTGTGAGTGAGTGCGTTGTTGTGTGAGTGAGTGGGTTGTTGTGTGAGTGAGTGGGTTGTTGTGTGAGTGAGTGGGTTGTTGTGTGAGTGAGTGGGTTGTTTTGTGAGTGAGTGGGTTGTTGTGTGGATGAGTGGGTTGTTGTGTGAGTGAGTGGGTTGTTGTGTGAGTGTGTGGGTTGTTGTGTGAGTGTGTCGGTTGTTGTGTGAGTGTGTGGGTTGTTGTGTGAGCGGGTTGTTGTGTGAGTGAGTGGGTTGTTGTGTGAGTGAATGTGTTGTTGTGTGTGTGGGTTGTTGTGTGAGTGGGTTGTTGTGTGAGTGAGTGGGTTGTTGTGTGAGTGTGTGGGTTGTTGTGTGAGTGTGTTGGTTGTTGCGTGAGTGGGTTGTTGTGTGAGTGAGTGGGTTGTTGTGTGAGTGAGTGGGTTGTGTGAGTGCGTGGGTTGTTGTGTGAGTGTGTGGGTTGTTGTGTGAGTGGGCTCTTGTGTGAGTGAGTGGGTTCTTTTGTGAGTGAGTGGGTTGTTGTGTGGATGAGTGGGTTGCTGTGTGAGTGGTTGGGTTGTTGTGTGAGTGAGTGGGTTGTTGTGTGAGTGATTGGGTTGTTGTGTGAGTGAGTGGGTTGTTGTGTGAGTGAGTGGGTTGTTGTGTGAGTGAGTGGGTTGTTGTGTGAGTGAGTGGGTTGTTGTGTGAGTGAGGGGGTTGTTGTGTGAGTGAGTGGGTTGTTGTGTGAGTGTGTGGGTTGTTGTGTGAGTGAGTGGGTTGTTGTGTGAGTGAGTGGGTTGTTGTGTGAGTGAGTGGGTTGTTGTGTGAGTGAGTGGGTTGTTGTGTGAGTGAGTGGGTTGTTGTGTGAGTGAGTGCGTTGTTGTGTGAGTGAGTGGGTTGTTGTGTGAGTGAGTGGGTTGTTGTGTGAGTGAGTGGGTTGTTGTGTGAGTGAGTGGGTTGTTTTGTGAGTGAGTGGGTTGTTGTGTGGATGAGTGGGTTGTTGTGTGAGTGAGTGGGTTGTTGTGTGAGTGTGTGGGTTGTTGTGTGAGTGTGTCGGTTGTTGTGTGAGTGTGTGGGTTGTTGTGTGAGCGGGTTGTTGTGTGAGTGAATGGGTTGTTGTGTGAGTGAATGTGTTGTTGTGTGTGTGGGTTGTTGTGTGAGTGGGTTGTTGTGTGAGTGAGTGGGTTGTTGTGTGAGTGTGTGGGTTGTTGTGTGAGTGTGTTGGTTGTTGCGTGAGTGGGTTGTTGTGTGAGTGAGTGGGTTGTTGTGTGAGTGAGTGGGTTGTGTGAGTGCGTGGGTTGTTGTGTGAGTGTGTGGGTTGTTGTGTGAGTGGGCTCTTGTGTGAGTGAGTGGGTTCTTTTGTGAGTGAGTGGGTTGTTGTGTGGATGAGTGGGTTGCTGTGTGAGTGGGTTGTTGTGTGAGTGTGTGGGTTGTTGTGTTAGTGAATGGGTTGTTGTGTGAGTGAGTGGGTTGTTGTGTGAGTGAGTGGGTTGTTGTGTGGATGAGTGGGTTGTTGTGTGAGTGGGTTGTTGTGTGAGTGTGTGGGTTGTTGTGTGAGTGAGTGGGTTGTTGTGTGGATGAGTGGGTTATTGTGTGAGTGGGTTGTTGTGTGAGTGTGTGGGTTGTTGTGTGAGTGAGTGGGTTGTTGTGTGAGTGTGTAGGTTGTGTGCGTGAGTGGGTTGTTGTGTGAGTGTGTGGGTTGTTGTGTAAGTGAGTGGGTTGTTGTGTGAGTGAGTGGGTTGTTGTGTGGGTGAGTGGATAAGGGTGGGTGAGTGGGTTGTTTTGTGGGTGTGTGGGTAAGTGGGTTGTTGTGTGGGGAGTGGGTTAAAACGGTGCCTATCAGAGGCACTAGTCTTGTTGCAAACCTTTGCACTTTCTCTAATTTCTTGACGTGCTTGACTAGGTGTGGATTCCAAACTGGTGCTGCATACTCCAGTATGGGCCTGACGTAAATGGTATACAGAGTCTAGAACGAATACTTACTGAGGTATCGGAGCGCTATCCGTAGGTTTGCCAGGCGCCCGTATGCTGCAGCAGTTATCTGATTGATGTGCGCCTCAGGAGATATGCTCGGTGTTATACTCACCCCCAGATCTTTTTCCTTGAGTGAGGTTTGCAGACTTTGGCCATCTAAACTATATTGTGTCTGCGGTCTTCTTTGCCCTTCCCCAATCTTCATGACTTTGCATTTGGCAGGGTTAAACTCAAGGAGCCAGTTGCTGGACCAGGCTTGTAGCCTGTCCAGGTCTCTTTGTAGTCCTGCCTGATCCTCATCCGATTTGATTCTTCTCATTAACTTCACATCATCCGCAAACAAGGACACTTCTGAGTCTATCCCTTCCGTTATGTCATTCACATATACCAAGAACAGCACAGGTCCTAGGACTGACCCCTGTGGAACCCCGCTTGTCACAGGCGCCCACTCTGACACCTCGTCACGTACCATGACTCGTTGTTGCCTCCCTGTCAGGTATTCTCTGATCCATTGCAGTGCCTTTCCTGTTATGTGTGCCTGATCCTCTAGCTTTTGCAGTAACCTCTTGTGAGGAACTGTGTCGAAGGCCTTCTTGCAGTCCAAAAAAATGCAGTCGATCCACCCCTCTCTCTCTTGTCTTACTTCTGTCACCTTGTCATAAAACTCTAGTAGGTTTGTGACACAGGATTTTCCCTCCCTGAAACCGTGCTGGTTGTCAATTATACACTTGTTTCTTTCCAGGTGCTCCACCACTCTCCTCCTGATGATCTTCTCCATGACCTTGCATACTATACACGTTAGTGATACAGGTCTGTAGTTTAGTGCCTCATGTCTGTCTCCCTTTTTAAAAATTGGGACTACATTTGCCATCTTCCATACCTCAGGGAGTTGCCCAGTTTCAAATGATGTGTTGAAGATCTTTGTTAATGGCACACACAATATCTCTGCTCCCTCTTTAAGGACCCACGGAGAGATGTTGTCTGGTCCCACCGCCTTTGAGGTGTCAAGTTCGCATAGCAGCTTCTTCACCTCCTCCTTGGTTATATGTACCTCATCCAGCACTTGCTGGTGTGCCCCCCTGTTCTGATTTCCTGGAGTCCTACTGGTTTCCACTGTAAATACTTCTTTAAATCTTGTGTTGAGCTCCTGACATACCTCTCGGTCGTTTCTTGTGAATTCCCCATCACCCTTCCTCAGTCTGATTACCTGGTCCTTGACTGTTGTTTTCCTCCTGATGTGGCTGTACAACAGCTTCGGGTCAGTCTTGACTTTCGATGCTATGTCATTTTCGTATTGCCGCTGAGCCTCCCTTCTTATCTGTGCATATTCGTTTCTGGCTCTTCGGCTAATCTCTTTATTTTCCTGAGTTCTCTGTCTTCTGTACCTTTTCCATTCTCTAGTACACCTAGTTTTTGCCTCCCTACACCTTTGGGTGAACCAAGGACTCGTTCTGTTCTTCCCATTATTTCTGTTTCCCTTGGGAACAAACCTCTCCTCTGCCTCCTTGCATTTTGTTGCCACATAGTCCATCATTTCTTGTACTGGTTTTCCTGTCAGTTCCCTCTCCCACTGAATGTCTTGAAAGAAGTTCCTCAAGCCTGAGTAGTTCCCCCTTTTGTAGTTTGGTTTTTCCCAGCCTATTCCTGCTACTCTCTCCACTTGGAGCTCAACTATGTAGTCGAAGCACAGAACCACATGATCACTAGCTCCCAGGGGCCTTTCATACATGATATCCTCGATGTCAGAACTACTCAAGGTGAATACAAGGTCCAGTCTTGCTGGTTCATCCTCTCCTCTCTCTCTGGTAGTGTCTCTAACATGTTGATGCATGAGGTTTTCCAGTACCACATCCATCATCTTGGCTCTCCATGTTTCGGGACCCCCATGGGGCTCCAGGTTTTCCCAGTCAATCTCCTTGTGATTGAAATCACCCATAACTAGTAACTTTGCTCCCCCCATGTGTGCTCTCCTGGCCACCTCGGCTAGTGTGTCGACCATTGCTCTGTTGCTCTCATCGTATTCTTCTCTTGGCCTCCTGCAGTTCTGTGGTGGGTTGTACATTACTGCAATTATCACCTTATGTCCCTCAGACTGGATTGTTCCTACTAAGTAGTCCCTTTCGCCCGTGCCATCCATTCCTTCCATTTTCTCAAAACCCCACTGGTTTTTAATGAGCAGTGCAACTCCTCCTCCCCCTCTCCTCCCTCTGTCTTTCCTGAGGATTTGATATCCGGATGGAAAGATTGAATCTGTTATTATTCTGGTGAGTTTTGTTTCTGTGAGTGCTATTATGTCTGGGGATGTCTCCTTGATTCTTTCGTGCCACTCCTCATACTTATTTGTTATTCCATCTGCATTTGTATACCACACCTTCAACTTCTTTTCTAAGACTGTGGTCTGGGAGGTATATTGGGGTTGGGGAAGTGGGAGACCTGATAAGGAACTATGGGTGGTTGCTGTGGGGGTGGAGTTTGTAATGCAGTGGGTGGGGGCATTGGATGTGGCATGGGTGTTTTGGTTTAGAGTGTTTGGTTGCACTGGGGTTGACCTGGTTGGGAGGCTTCTATAGGAAGTTGTGAGGGAGGCTGTATTTGATCTTCTTCCTGTGTCTGGGATCTCCTGTCTGTCTTCTCCATCCCCTCTCTTTCCTCCTTTCGCCTTTGTACCATCTCTCTCAGTTTCTGCCTTTCTTCTTGTGTTCTGTCACGGTCGAGATACACCTTCCTGTATGCCGGCATGTCCCTTAATCGTGCTTTCTCCTGCAGGATCCTGTTCCGAGTCGATTCTGCCTTGAAGGTCACTTTCACTGGCCGGGTTCTTTTTTTTACAAACCCCCCTATTCTCCGAAAATTTTCCAGCTGGGTCATGTCGTCTTCTCCTATTGCTTTCATGATGCTTTCAATTGCTTTTTTTCCCCTTGTTTTCTTGCTTCATATGTTTCCCCTTCAACTTCCTGGAGCCCATACACAAAGACTGACCTCACCCTTTCATTCTCCCACTGCATATCCCTGTGTATCCCCTCATTCAATTTGATTTCCTCCATTGCAGCTTTCCTTTCTTCAGTTTCACTAGCTAATGTACTTGGGCTCAGTGGCCTGTCATTTTCCCTTCTCGGCTTTCCCTGGGCTCTGCTGTGGTCTGTTAGGGCCTCCACATATAGCTTAGCTCTTTCATTTACTACAGTCTCCACTGATTGAGCTTCTACATGCAGTGTTGCTCCCTTTCCCTACAGTCCCCTTATTTGTGACTGAGGTAGCAGTCTCTGTTGTCAATCCCAAAATGTTCTTTAGTTCTTTAGGCTGTTTCAGATTTTTCAGTTCCTCTTCTAAACTCTGTATCCTGGCCTCTGCTGCTTTGTATGTGCCTGCTTTCCATTTCTATCCTCTCTTCCATTCTCATGTGTGTACTCACCTACTGATTTGTACTCACCTATTTGTGGTTGCAGGGGTCGAGTCCTAGCTCCTGGCCCCGCCTCTTCACCGGTTGCTACTAGGCCCTCTCTCTCCCCGCTCCATGAGCTTTATCAAACCTCGTCTTAAAACTGTGTATGGTTCCTGCCTCCACTACGTCATTTTCTAGGCTATTCCACTGCCTTACAACTCTATGACTGAAGAAATACTTCCTACTATCTCTCTGACTCATTTGTGTCTTCAACTTCCAATTGTGGCCTCTTGTTTCTGTGTCCCCTCCCTGGAACATCCTGTCTTTGTCCACCTTGTCTATTCCACGCAGTATTTTATATGTCGTTATCATGTCTCCCCTGACCCTCCTGTCCTCCAGTGTCGTCAGGCCGATTTCCCTTAATCTTTCTTCATAGGACATTCCCCTTAGCTCTGGAACTAACCTTGTCGCAAACCTTTGTACTTTCTCTAGTTTCTTGACGTGCTTTATCAAGTGCGGGTTCCAAACAGGTGCTGCATACTCCAGTATGGGCCTGACATACACGGTGTACAGTGTCTTGAATGATTCCTTACTAAGGTATCGGAATGCTGTTCTCAGGTTTGCCAGGCGCCCATATGCTGCAGCAGTTATCTGATTGATGTGTGCTTCCGGAGACATGCTCGGTGTTATACTCACCCCAAGATCTTTCTCCTTGAGTGAGGTTTGCAGTCTTTGGCCACCTAGCCTATACTCTGTCTGTGGTCTTCTGTGCCCTTCCCCTATCTTCATGACTTTGCATTTGGCAGGATTAAATTCGAGAAGCCATTTGCTGGACCAGGTGTCCAGTCTGTCCAGGTCTCTTTGAAGTCCTGCCTGGTCCTCATCAGATTTAATTCTCCTCATTAACTTCACATCATCTGCAAACAGGGACACTTCTGAGTCTAACCCTTCCGTCATGTCGTTCACATATACCAAAAATAGCACTGGTCCTAGGACCGACCCCTGTGGGACCCCGCTCGTCACAGGTGCCCACTGTGATACATCATTACGTACCATGACTCGTTGTTGCCTCCCTGTCAGGTATTCTCTGATCCATTGCAGTGCCCTTCCTGTTATATGCGCCTGATGCTCTAGCTTCTGCACTAATCTCTTGTGAGGAACTGTGTCAAAGGCCTTCTTGCAGTCCAAGAAGATGCAATCAACCCACCCCTCTCTCTCGTGTCTTACTTCTGTTATTTTATCATAAAACTCCAGAAGGTTTGTGACACAGGATTTGCCTTCCGTGAATCCGTGCTGGTTGGCATTTATACTCCTGTTCCATTCCAGGTGCTCCACCACTCTCCTCCTGATAATCTTCTCCATAATTTTGCATACTATACACGTCAATGACACAGGTCTATAGTTTAGTGCCTCTTTTCTGTCTCCTTTTTTAAAAATGGGAACTACATTTGCCGTCTTCCATACCTCAGGTAGTTGCCCAGTTTCCAGGGATGTGTTGAAGATTGTGGTAAGTGGCACGCACAACATATCTGCTCCCTCTCTAAGGACCCACGGGGAGATGTTGTCCGGTCCCATTGCCTTTGAGGTATCGATGTCCCTTAGCAGTTTCTTCACCTCCTCCTCATCTGTATGTATGTCGTCCAACACTTGTTGGTGTATTCCTTGCTGGTGTCCCCATCTGGTCTGTCCCCCCAGAGTCCTTCCTGTCTCTACTGTAAATACTTCCTTAAATCTCGTGTTGAGCTCCTCACATACCTCTTGATCGTTTCTTGTGAGTTCTCCACCTTCTTTCCTCAGCCTTATCACCTGGTCCTTGACTGTTGTCTTCCTCCTAATGTGGCTATACAGCAGTTTCGGGTCAGATTTGACTTTCGATGCTATGTCGTTTTCATACTGTCGCTGGGCCTCCCTCCTTATCTGTGCATACTCGTTTCTGGCTCTTCTACTAATCTCCTTGTTTTCCTGGGTCCTATGCCTCCTGTACCTTTTCCATTCTCTGTTGCACTTAGTTTTTGCCTCCCTACACCTTCGGGTAAACCAAGGACTCGTTTTGGTCTTCCTATTATTTCTGTTTCCCTTGGGAACAAAACTTTCCTCTGCCTCCTTGCACTTTGTTGCCACATATTCCATCATCTCGTTTACTGATTTTCCTACCATTTCTCTGTCCCACTGAACCTCCTGCAGGAAGTTTCTCATACCTGTGTAGTCCCCCCTTTTATAGTTTGGCCTGTCCCCTTCAGTTCCTGTTACCTTCTCCACTTGTAACTCTACTATATAGTCAAAACTCAGAACCACATGATCGCTAGCTCCAAGGGGCCTCTCGTAAGTGATGTCCTCAATGTCTGAACTGCTCAGGGTGAACACAAGATCCAGTCTTGCTGGCTCATCCTCCCCTCTCTCTCTGGTTGTGTCCCTGACATGTTGATGCATGAGGTTTTCAAGTACCACATCCATCATCTTGGCTCTCCATGTTTCGGGACCCCCATGTGGCTCCAGGTTTTCCCAGTCGATCTCCCTGTGGTTGAAATCGCCCATTACCAGTAACTTTGCTCTGCTCGAGTGAGCTCTTCTTGCCACCTCAGCCAGTGTGTCCACCATCACCCTGTTGTTTTCTTCGTACTCCTCTCTTGGCCTCCTGCAGTTCTGTGGTGGGTTATACATCACTCCAATGACTACTTTATGTTCTCCGGACTGAATTGTACCTACGTAATTGATCGCATATTCTTTATTGTACTAGGAGAGTTGGACCGTTCACAATTAGCTTGGCGGTTAATTGGAAACCAAAACCCACACCCAACAACCACGCATAGGTGAATACTTGCAAACAGCCTGTAACAGCCTGTAGCAGCTTGTAGATTGTCCAGCTCTATGTGTTGTCCTGGCGTAGATCCTCCTCCGTTGCTTCTCGATATATAAGGTACCCTATTCACTGTATTTCTTTCACGTTTGTTTCACTTTATTATCTTTCTTGGGTGACACATGGCACCGTCGCCTGGAACACACTAGGCCTGCCAACTCTGATTGTGCCACCAAGCATCACTTTCTAGTTCACCTATAAAATTGTGGCTCTCCCCACACTTATGTGGCTCAGGCAAATTGTAAATCGCTTCAAGGATTGTCACTACCCTGACACACCTAGCGACCCTTGCAGTACACATGGGTAGCCCTCAGAAACACTTACATTCGCGGAGCACGGAAGACGTGACTCCCGCACGCGATGTCCCTACTGTGTGCGTGTGTGTGTATGTGTACTCACCTATTTGTACTCATCTATTTGTGGTTGCAGGGGTCGATGCATAGCTCCTGGCCCCGCCTCTTCACTGACTGCTACTAGGTCCTCTCTCCCTGCTCCATGAGCTTTATCAAACCTCGTCTTAATACTATGTATGGTTCCCGCCTCCACTACGTCACTTTCTAGGCTATTCCACTTCCTGACAATTCTATGACTGAAGAAATACTTCCTAACATCCCTTTGATTCATCTGAGTCTTCAGCTTCCAATTGTGACCCCTTGTTTCCGTGTCCCCTCTCTCGAACATCCTGTCTTTGTCCACCTTGTCTATTCTGCGCAGTATTTTATATGTCGTTATCATGTCTCCCTTGACCCTCCTGTCCTCCAGTGTCGTCAGGGCGATTTCCCTTAACCTTTCTTCGTAGGACAATCCCCTTAGTTCTGGGACTAGTCTTGTTGCAAACCTTTGCACTTTCTCTAATTTCTTGACGTGCTTGACTAGGTGTGGGTTCCAAACTGGTGCTGCGTACTCCAGGATGAGTCTGACGTAAATGGTGTACAGAGTCTTGAACGATTCCTTACTGAGGTATCGGAACGCTATCCATAGGTTTGCCAGACGCCCGTACACTGCAGCAGTTATCTGATTGATTGTGTGTGAGTGTGTGTGTACTCACCTGTTTGTACTCACCTGTTTGTGGTTGCAGGGGTCGAGTCATAGCTCCTGGCCCCGCCTCTTCGCTGATTGCTACTAGGTCCTCTCCCTGCCCCATGAGCTTTATCATACCTCGCCTTAAAACTATGTATGGTTCCCGCCTCCACTACGTCACTTTCTAGGCTATTCCATGGCCTGACTACTCTATGACTGAAGAAATACTTCCTAACATCCCTTTGATTCATCTGAGTCTTCAACTTCCAATTGTGACCTCTTGTGTCTGTGTCCCTTCTCTGGAACATCCCGTCTTTGTCCACCTTGTCTATTCTGCGCACTATTATATATGTCGTTATCATGTCTCTCCTGACCCTCCTGTCCTCCAGTGTCGTCAGGCCGATTTCCCTCAACCTTTCTTCGTAGGACAATCCCCTTAGCTCTGGGACTAGTCTGGTGCGTGTGTGTGTGTGTGTGTGTGTGTGTGTGTGTCTGTGTGTGTGGTTTTTGTCATGACTAGGCTACAGCCGGACACATTTTAAAAAAATAACCAATCTAGATAGTCTGTGTGACTCTGGTTAACAGCCAGTCATACAGTGACGAGGCTGTGTGACTCTGGATAACAGCCAGTCATACCGTGACGAGGCTGAGAGACTCTGGATAACAGCCAGTCATACCGTGACGAGGCTGTGTGACTCTGGATAACAGCCAGTCATACCGTGACGAGGCTGTGTGACTCTGGATAACAGCCAGTCATACCGTGACGAGGCTGTGTGACTCTGGATAACAGCCAGTCATACCGTGACGAGGCTGTGTGACTCTGGATAACAGCCAGTCATACCGTGACGAGGCTGAGTGTCTCTGGATAACAGCCAGTCATACCGTGACGAGGCTGTGTGACTCTGGATAACAGCCAGTCATACCGTGACGAGGCTGTGTGACTCTGGATAACAGCCAGTCATACAGTGACGAGGCTGTGTGACTCTGGATAACAGCCAATCATACCGTGACGAGGCTGAGTGACTCTGGATAACAGCCAATCATACCGTGACGAGGCTGTGTGACTCTGGATAACAGCCAATCATACCGTGACGAGGCTGAGTGACTCTGGATAACAGCCAATCATAACGTGACGAGGCTGAGTGACTCTGGATAACAGCCAATCATACTGTGACGAGGCTGTGTGACTCTGGATAACAGCCAATCATACCGTGACGAGGCTGTGTGAGTCTGGATAACAGCCAATCATACCGTGACGAGGCTGAGTGACTCTGGATAACAGCCAATCATACTGTGACGAGGCTGAGTGACTCTGGATAACAGCCAATCATACCGTGACGAGGCTGTGTGACTCTGGATAACAGCCAATCATACCGTGACGAGGCTGAGTGACTCTGGATAACAGCCAATCATACTGTGACGAGGCTGAGTGACTCTGGATAACAGCCAATCATACTGTGACGAGGCTGAGTGACTCTGGATAACAGCCAGTCACACCGTGACGAGGCTGTGTGAGTCTGGATAACAGCCAATCATACCGTGACGAGGCTGAGTGACTCTGGATAACAGCCAATTATACCGTGACGAGGCTGAGTGACTCTGGATAACAGCCAATCATACCGTGACGAGGCTGTGTGACTCTGGATAACAGCCAATCATACCGTGACGAGGCTGTGTGACTCTGGATAACAGCCAGTCACACCGTGAGGACGCTGAGTGACTCTGGATAACAGCCAATCGTACCGTGACGAGGCTGTGTGACTCTGGATAACAGCCAGTCACACCGTGACGAGGCTGAGTGACTCTGGATAACAGCCAATCATACCGTGACGAGGTTGAGTGACTCTGGATAACAGCCAATCATACTGTGACGAGGCTGAGTGACTCTGGATAACAGCCAATCATACCGTGACGAGGCTGTGTGAGTCTGGATAACAGCCAATCATACCGTGACGAGGCTGAGTGACTCTGGATAACAGCCAATCATACTGTGACGAGGCTGTGTGACTCTGGATAACAGCCAATCATACCGTGACGAGGCTGTGTGACTCTGGATAACAGCCAATCATACCGTGACGAGGCTGAGTGACTCTGGATAACAGCCAATCATACTGTGACGAGGCTGAGTGACTCTGGATAACAGCCAATCATACTGTGACGAGGCTGAGTGACTCTGGATAACAGCCAGTCACACCGTGACGAGGCTGTGTGAGTCTGGATAACAGCCAATCATACTGTGACGAGGCTGAGTGACTCTGGATAACAGCCAATTATACCGTGACGAGGCTGAGTGACTCTGGATAACAGCCAATCATACCGTGACGAGGCTGAGTGACTCTGGATAACAGCCAGTCACACCGTGACGAGGCTGAGTGACTCTGGATAACAGCCAGTCACACCGTGACGAGGCTGAGTGACTCTGGATAACAGCCAGTCATACCGTGACGAGGCTGAGTGACTCTGGATAACAGCCAGTCACACCGTGACGAGGCTGAGTGAAGAATCATGGTATCGGCGGTGAATCTTTCCGACCTGTGTGACGACCCTCAACAACAGTCACGATCCCAGTTTTACCACACATAATAAGCTCACATTTTACAAAATATTATTCCTAATAAGACATATTTCAAAGTTAGGTCGGGGGTGAAGACGCTGTTGATCAGGGGAATGTATTCTGACCTGATCGTCAGTCATCTGTTTCTTCTTTAACCCGAATGACGCGAAGATGTGTAGTTGTTACTGTTATTGTTGTTACAACAGTAGTAGTGTTACTGTTGTTACAACAGTAGTAGTGTTACTGTTGTTACAACAGTAGTGTTACTGTTGTTACAACAGTAGTAGTGTTACTGTTGTTACAACAGTAGTGTTACTGTTGTTACAACAGTAGTAGTGTTACTGTTGTTACAACAGTAGTGTTACTGTTGTTACAACAGTAGTAGTGTTACTGTTGTTACAACAGTAGTGTTACTGTTGTTACAACAGTAGTAGTGTTACTGTTGTTACAACAGTAGTGTTACTGTTGTTACAACAGTAGTAGTGTTATTGTTGTTACAACAGTAGTAGTGTTATTGTTGTTACAACAGTAGTAGTGTTATTGTTGTTACAACAGTAGTGTTACTGTTGTTACAACAGTAGTAGTGTTATTGTTGTTACAACAGTAGTAGTGTTATTGTTGTTACAACAGTAGTGTTACTGTTGTTACAACAGCAGTGTAGTGTTATTGTTGTTACAACAGTAGTAGTGTTATTGTTGTTACAACAGTAGTAGTGTTACTGTTGTTACAACAGTAGTGTAGTGTTATTGTTGTTACAACAGTAGTAGTGTTACTGTTGTTACAACAGTAGTAGTGTTACTGTTGTTACAACAGTAGTAGTGTTATTGTTGTTACAACAGTAGTGTAGTGTTACTGTTGTTACAACAGTAGTGTAGTGTTACTGTTGTTACAACAGTAGTGTAGTGTTATTGTTGTTACAACAGTAGTGTAGTGTTACTGTTGTTACAACAGTAGTGTAGTGTTACTGTTGTTACAACAGTAGTGTAGTGTTATTGTTGTTACAACAGTAGTAGTGTTACTGTTGTTACAACAGTAGTGTAGTGTTACTGTTGTTACAACAGTAGTGTAGTGTTATTGTTGTTACAACAGTAGTGTAGTGTTATTGTTGTTACAACAGTAGTGTAGTGTTACTGTTGTTACAACAGTAGTGTAGTGTTACTGTTGTTACAACAGTAGTGTAGTGTTACTGTTGTTACAACAGTAGTGTAGTGTTACTGTTGTTACAACAGTAGTGTAGTGTTACTGTTGTTACAACAATAGCGTAGTGTTACTGTTGTTACAACAGTAGTGTAAGTTACTGTTGTTACAACAATAGTGTAGTGTTACTGTTGTTACAACAGTAGTGTAGTGTTACTGTTGTTACAACAGTAGTGTAGTGTTACTGTTGTTACAACAGCAGTGTAGTGTTACTGTTGTTACAACAGTAGTGTAGTGTTACTGTTGTTACAACAACAGTGTAGTGTTACTGTTATTACGACTGCAGTGTAGTGATACTGTTGTTACAACAGTAGTGTAGTGTTATTGTTGTTACAACAGTAGTGTAGTGTTACTGTTGTTACAACAGTAGTGTAGTGTTATTGTTGTTACAACAGTAGTGTAGTGTTACTGTTGTTACAACAGTAGTGTAGTGTTATTGTTGTTACAACAGTAGTGTAGTGTTACTGTTGTTACAACAGTAGTGTAGTGTTACTGTTGTTACAACAATAGTGTAGTGTTACTGTTATTACGACTGCAGTGTAGTGATACTGTTGTTATAACAGGAGTGTAGTGTTACTGTTGTTACAACAGTAGTGTAGTGTTACTGTTGTTACAACAGTAGTGTAATGTTACTGCTGTTACAACAATAGTGTTGTGTTACTGTTGTTACGATAGCAGTGTAGTGTTACAGTTATTACAACAGTAGTGTAGTATTACTGTTGTTACAACAGTGGTAGTGGTAGTATTACTGTTATTACAATAGTAGTGGTTGTAGTAGTAGTATTACTGTTGTTATAACAGTGGTAGTGGTAGTATTACTGTTATTACAACAGTAGTGGTGGTAGTAGTATTATTGTTGTTACAACAGTGGTGAGGTAGTAGTATTACTGTTGTTACAACAGAAGTAGTGTTAGTAGTATTACTGTTGTTACAACAGTAGTGGTGGTAGTAGTATTGCTGTTGTTACAACAGTAGTGATGGTGGTAGTATTGCTGTTGTTACAACAGTAGTAGTATTACTGTTGTTACAACAGTAGTGGTGGTAGTAGTATTGCTGTTGTTACAACAGTAGTGATGGTGGTAGTATTGCTGTTGTTACAACAGTAGTGGTGGTAGTAGTATTGCTGTTGTTACAACAGTAGTGGTGGTAGTAGTATTGCTGTTGTTACAACAGTAGTGGTGGTAGTAGTATTACTGTTGTTACAACAGTAGTGGTGGTAGTAGTATTGCTGTTGTTACAACAGTAGTGATGGTGGTAGTATCATCATTGCTTTTGTCACAACTGTAATGATCCTACCAACATCAATTCTGTTGTGACGACAGTGATGATTCCACCACCACCACCACCACCACCACCACCACTACTGTTGTTACAACAGTAATAACATTTCAACCATCACTACTGTTAGGTACAAGATTGTATAGTGTGTTCACCTGCCATTACAGTGATATTCAAGACGTCCTGTAACGTGTTGTAACATGTTGTAACAACACTGACAGCTTCTGTACCCTCTGTATTCAGTTTTCTCTTATTTGGACATTGAATGGAGAAGATTCCGGGGGTCACCGACCCCTGAGGTGTGTATATAAGGGGAGTCACTATTTAAGGAAAGATGAGAATACACCCAGGAAGGTTAGAAGCGGACACCTTGGGATGTGATCTGTGTCGTGCATAAAAATTTATAGTGTCAGCATGGTGTCAGTATGTCAGCATGGTGTCAGTATGATGTCAGCATGGTGTCAATATGGACTCAGTATGGTGTCAGTATGGAGTCACTAAGGTGTCAGTATGGTGTCAGTATGGAGTCAGCATGATGTCACTATATCAGTATGGTGTCAGTATGATGTCATCATGGTGACAGTATGATGTGAGCTTGGTGTCACTATGATGTCAGCATGGTGTCAGTATGGAGTCAGTAAGGTGTCAGTATGGTGTCAGTAAGGAGTCAGTGTGGTGTCAGTATGGTGTCAGTATGGAGTCAGTATGGTGTCAGTATGGTGTCAGTACAGTGTCAGTATGGAGTCAGCATGATGTCAGTATGATGCCAGTATGGTGTCAGTATGGTTTCAGCATGGTGTCAGCATGGTGTCAGTATGGAGTCAGTATGGAGTCAGTATGGTGTCAGCATAATGTCAGCATTGTATCAGTAAGGAGTCAGTATAGTGTCAGCATGGTGTCAGCATGGTGCCAGTATGGATTCAGTATGGTGTCAGCATGGTGTCAGCATTGTGTCAGCATGGTGTCAGTATGGTGCCAGTATGGAGTCAGTATGGTGTCAGCATGGTGTCAGCATGGTGTCAGCATGGTGTCAGCATGGTGTCAGTATGGAGTCAGTAAGGTGTCAGTATGGTGCCAGTATGGAGTCAGTGTGGTGTCAGTATGGTGTCAGTATGGAGTCAGTATGGTGTCAGTATGGTGTCAGTACAGTGTCAGTATGGAGTCAGCATGATGTCAGTATGATGCCAGTATGGTGTCAGTATGGTTTCAGCATGGTGTCAGCATGGTGTCAGTATGGAGCCAGTATGGAGTCAGTATGGTGTCAGCATAATGTCAGCATTGTATCAGTAAGGAGTCAGTATAGTGTCAGTATAGTGTCAGCATGGTGTCAGCATGGTGCCAGTATGGATTCAGTATGGTGTCAGCATGGTGTCAGCATTGTGTCAGCATGGTGTCAGTATGGTGCCAGTATGGAGTCAGTATGGTGTCAGCATGGTGTCAGCATGGTGTCAGCATGGTGTCAGCATGGTGTCAGTATGGAGTCAGTATGGTGTCAGCATAATGTGAGCATTGTATCAGTACGGAGTCAGTATGGTGTTAGCATGGTGTCAGCATGGTGTCAGCATGGTGCCAGTATGGATTCAGTATGGTGTCAGCATGGTGTCAGCATGGTGTTAGCATGATGTCAGCATGGTGTCAGTATGGAGTCAGTATGGTGTTAGCATGGTGTCAGCATGGTGTCAGCATGGTGCCAGTATGGAGTCAGTATGGTGTCAGCATGGTGTCAGCATGGTGTTAGCATGATGTCAGCATGGTGTCAGTATGGAGTCTGTATGGTGTCAGCATGGTGTCAGTATGGTGTCAGCATGGTGTCAGCATGGTGTCAGCATGGTGTCAGCATGGTGTCAGTATGGAGTCAGTATGGTGTCAGCATGGTGTAAGTATGGTGTCAGCATGGTGTTAGCATGATGTCAGTATGGTGTCAGTATGGTGGTGGTGGTGGAGCGGGTGGTGCTGGTGGTGCTGGTGCTGATGGTGATAGTGCAGTGGTGGTGGAGCGGGTGGTGCTGGTGCTGATGGTGATGGTGCAGTGGTGGTGCAGGTGGTGGTGGTGGTGGTGCAGGTGACGGGGGTGGTAGTGGTACAGGTGGTGGTGGGGCAGGTGTTGGTGGTGGTGCAGGTGTTGATGGTGGTGCAGGTGGTGGTGGTGCAGGTGGTGGTGGTGGTGCAGGTGTTGGAGGTGGTGCAGGTGTTGATGGTGGTGCAGGTGGTGGTGGTGCAGGTGGTGGTGGTGGTGCAGGTGTTGGTGATGCAGGTGTTGGTGGTAGTGCAGGTGTTAGTATTGCTGCAGGTGGTGGTGGTGCAGGTGGTATTAGTGCAGGTGTTAGTGGTGGTGCAGGTGTTGGTGGTGGTGGTGCAGGCCGCAGTCTCCAGGGAGGCGTGTCTCCTGATAAAACCTTAATGAAGACCCACCATACCTCTCCACACCACACCTCCACACCACACCTCCACACTACACCTCCACACCACGCCACACATCCACACTACACCTCCACACCACGCCACACCTCCACACCACGCCACACCTCCACATCACATTTCCACACCACACCTCGACTCCCACACCTCCACACCACACCACACATCCACAGTACACCTCACCTCACCACCAAACTACTCCATTCTCATCTTACACACACACAAACATATCGTTCAAGCTTCTGTACACCGTGTACGTCAGGAACCCACACTTGGTCAAGCACGTCAAGAAATTAGAGAAAGTACAAAGGTTTACAACAAGACTAGTCCCAGAGCTAAGGGGAATGTCCTACGAAGAAAGATTAAGGGAAATCGGTCTGACGACGCTACTAGTTATGGGTGATTTCAATCACAAGGAGATTGACTGGGAAAACCTGGAGCCCCATGGGGGTCCCGAAACATGGAGAGCCAAGATGATGGATGTGGTACTGGAAAACCTCATGCATCAACATGTTAGAGAGATCATGTGGTTCTGTGTTTTGGCTACATTGTTGAGCTACAAGTGGAGAGAGAAGCAGGAATAGGATGGGAAAACCAAACTACAAAAGATGAGTCTACACAGGCATGAGGAACTTCCTGCAAGACGTTCAGTGGAAGAGAGAAATGGCAGGGAAATCAGTAAGAGAAATGATGGACTATGTGACAACAAAATGCAAGGAGGCAGAGGAGAGGTTTGTTCCCAAGGGAAACAGAAATAGTGGGAAGACCAGAACGAGTCCTTGGTTTACCCAAAGGTGTAGGGAGGCAAACGCTAGGTGTACTAGAGAATGGGAAAGGTACAGAAGACAAAGGACCCAGGAAAACAAAGAGATCAGCCGAAGATCCAGAAACGAATATGCACAGATAAGAAAACAACAGTCAAGGACCAGGTAATCAGACTGAGGAAGGGTGATGGGGAATTCACAAGAAACGACTGAGAGGTATGTGAGGAGCTCAACACGAGATTTAAAGAAGTATTTACAGTGGAAACCGGTAGGACTCCAGGAAATCAGAAAAGGGAGGTATACCAACAAGTGTTCGATGAGGCACACAACCGAGGAGGAGGTGAAGAAGCTGCTATGTGAACTTGATACTTCAAAGGCAGTGGAACCAGACATCTCTCCGTGGGTCCTTAGAGAGGAAGCAGGGATGCTGTGCGTGCCACTAACAAAGATCTTCAACACATCCATTGAAACTGGGCAACTCCCTGAGGTATGGAAGATGGCAAATATAGTCCCAGTTTTTAAAAATGGAGAGAGACACGAGGCATTAAACTACAGACCTGTGTCACTAACGTGTATAGTATGCAAAGTCATGGAGAAGATCATCAGGAGGAGAGTGGTGGAGCACCTGGAAAGAAACAAGTGTATAATCGACAACCAGCACGGTTTCAGGGAAGGAAAATCCTGTGTCACAAACCTACTGGAGTTTTATGACAAGGTGACAGAAGTAAGACAAGAGAGAGAGGGGTGGATAGACTGCATTTTCTTGGACTGCAAGAAGGCCTTCGACACAGTTCCTCACAAGAGGTTACTGCAAAAGCTAGAGGATCAGGCACACATAACAGGAAAGGCACTGCAATGGATCAGAGAATACCTGACAGGGAGGCAACAACGAGTCATGGTACGTGACGAGGTGTCAGAGTGGGCGCCTGTGACAAGCGGGGTTCCACAGGGGTCAGTCCTAGGACCTGTGCTGTTTTTGGTATATGTGAATGACATAACGGAAGGGATAGACTCAGAAGTGTCCTTGTTTGCAGATGATGTGAAGTTAATGAGGAGAATCAAATCGGTCGAGGATCAGGCAGGACTACAAAGAGACCTGGACAGGCTACAAGCCTGGTCCAGCAACTGGCTCCTTGAATTTAACCCTGCCAAATGCAAAGTCATGAAGATCGGGGAAGGGCAAAGAAGACCGCAGACACAGTATAGTCTAGGTGGCCAAAGACTGCAAACCTCACTCAAGGAAAAAGATCTTGGGGTGAGTATAATACCGAGCACATCTCCTGAGGCGCACATCAATCAGATAACTGCTGCAGCGTACGGGCGTCTGGCAAACCTAAGGATAGCGTTCCGATACCTCAGTAAGGAATCGTTCAAGACTCTGTACACCATTTACGTCAGGCCCATACTGGAGTATGCAGCACCAGTTTGGAATCCACACCTGGTCAAGCACGTCAAGAAATTAGAGAAAGTGCAAAGGTTTGCAACAAGACTAGTCCCAGAGCTAAGGGTTTTGCCCTACTAAGAAAGGTTAAGGGAAATTGGCCTGACGACACTGGAGGACAGGAGGGTCCGGGGAGACATGATAACGACATATAAAATATTGGGCGGGATAGACAAGGTGGACAAAGACAGGATGTTCCAGAGATGGGACACAGAAACAAGGGGTCACGATTGGAAGATGAAGACTCAGATGAGTCAAAAGGATGTTAGGAAGTATTTCTGCAGTCACAGAGTTGTCAGGCAGTGGAATAGCCTAGAAAGTGACGTAGTGGAGGCGGGAACCATACATAGTTTTAAGACGAGGTTTGATAAAACTCATGGAGCAGGGAGAGAGAGGACCCAGTAGCAATCAGTGAAGAGGCGGGGCCAGGAGCTATGACTCGATCCCTGCAACCATAAATAGGTGAGTACAATGGGGCAGGGAGAGA